>NC_134357.1:215656072-215956072 GCF_048569485.1 Anomaloglossus baeobatrachus
TCGCATGCAGCAGGGGGACGGCTCCACACACGGGGACGGGTGAGTGTACTGATTCACTGCACCCCGCGCTGATGATGACGCGCGGGGGGCAGTGAATACAGCCGCACATGATCACTCCAGGCTGTAATTGCCAGGGGTGATCATGCGAACCGGCTCTTTACTATGCGCGCGTCCCCGCTCATCCTCCCGCCCACCTGTCAGCGCCGGCTTCTGCGCTGAGAGATGGGCGGGAGGATGGGCGTGCATATGTAATGAGCGGGCCCCCGTGGTCACGGCAGGCGCTGCTACTGCCTGCTCGTGCCCCCGATGACCCGCTCCACCGCAGAACCCTCGTTCCCGGCCGCAGCCCTATAGTCAGACCATAAGACGCCCCCCCCAACTTTCCCCCAACATTTGGGGGAAAAAAGTGCGTCTTATGGTCCGAAAAATACAGTATCTCTGAATTTCCAAGCAATACATTTTGTATTTATATTCTGAAAATGAGAAATGGTCAAAATAACAAAAAATGCATTGCTTTTAGACCTCAAATAATGCAAAGAATACAAGTTCGTAATCATTTAGAAACAACAATACTAATGTTTCAACACAGGAAGAGTTCAGAAATCAATATTTTGTGGAATAACCATGATTTTTAATCAGAGATTTCATGTGTCTTGGCATGCTTTCCACCAGTCTTTCACACTGCTTTTGAGTGACCTTATGCCACTCCTGGTGCAAAACTTTAAGCAGTTCTTTGTTTGATGGCTTGTGACTATCCATGTTTCTCTTGATTATATTCCAGAGGATTTCAATGGGGTTCAGGTCTGGAGATTGGGCTGGCCATGACAGGGTTTTGATGTGGTGGTCCTTCATTCACACATTGATTGACCTAGCTGTGTGGCATGGCACATTGTCCTGCTGGAAAAAACAGTCCTCAGAATTGGGGAACATTGCCTGATCAGAAGGAAGCAACTGTCTTTCCAGTATAACCTTGTATGCGGCTTGATTCATATGTCCTTCGCAAAGTATAATCTGCCCAATTCCAGCCTTGTTGAAGTATCCCTAAATCATCACTGATCATCCACTAAATTTCACAGTGGGTGCAAGACACTGTGGCTTGTAAGCCTCACCAGGTCTCAGTCTTACCATGAGATGACCAGGTGTTGGGCAAAGCTGAAAATTAGACTCATCAGAGAAGATTACCTTACTCCAGTCCTCTATGATCCAATCCTTATGGTCTTTGGCACACTTCAGCCTTGCTCTCCTTTGCTTCTCATTGATGAAAGGCTTTTTTTCTAGCTTTACATGACTTGAGCCCTGCCTCAAGAAGCCTGTTATGAACTGTTCTTGCCGTGCACTTCACCCCAGCTGCCATTTGCCATTTGAATATGATGTCGGTCATCCCGGTCAGTGGAGAGTCGCTTTCACCCTTTACCGGTCTGTAGCTTTGTTGTCCCCAATGTCTGCTGCTTGTAATGGACTGCCATCTTAGATATTTTAAGGATGGAGGCAACATGACGCTCAGTGTATCCCTCTGCTAGTAAAGCCAAAATTGAGCCCTTATTTTCCTCACTCAAGACTTTTTCTTTTCAACTCCTTTGACATGGTTAAGTTATTTTTTTATTCCTATTACTTTTGGGATTTTACTAGCACTTGTTCTGCCATCCAGCTTGTGGTGTTGAAAGAGGATTGTGAAGACCACAGCCGTGTTTTTTTCTACTTTCCCTCATTAAATAAGATTTGGTTCAGGTGATCACCTAATCAGAAGCACATTAAGTAGAATGAGGTGTACTCTGGTTGGAATTCAACTGACACTGGAATGAAATGGCTGTCAGACTTGTAGAGAAGCTGATTTTTATAAAATATAAAGATATATACACTACCGTTCAAAAGTTTGAGGTCACTTAGATATTTCCTTATTTTTGAAAGAAAAGCACATTTTTTTTTTCAATGAAGCGAACATTAAATTAAACAGAAATACACTCTATACATTGTTAATGTGGTAAATGACTATTCTAGCTGCAAACGTCTGGTTTTTAATGCAATATGTACATAAGTGTATGAATGCCCACTTCCAACAACCACTAGCAATGATTGTATACCCTATTATTCGCTTCGACGGATATCCGGCGAATACCTTGCCGCTATTCGAGTATTGATGAATATTCAACCCCCAATGTAAGCCTATGGGAAACTCGAATAATTTTAGGTTGAACCTGTCAGTGACCTGTGATGACTGAGGAAGAGGCTGAAATGGATGGAAAAAGGAGGCTGAAACAGTATGGGCACAGCCTGTAGAACTGAGGTCTCAAACACGCGGCACGCGGGCCGCATGCGGCCCCTCAGGCTGCTTCATGCGGCCTCCAGGCCTGTGCCCCTGTTGACTATCACGGCCGGTGCAGAGGCCACAGCGCCGGCAAAACATTCATCTGACATAAATCGCTGACAGGGGCTGTGGGTGGCCCCTGTACCTGCCGCGATAGTCAACAGGGGCACGGAAGCAGAGATGAGGCAGCCGAGGGAATGCGGGACAGGTGAGAAGAATGGTGTGTTTTTGTTTTTTTTTGTGTATGTGAAGGACGGCACATTAACCCTTTAGCGACCTATGATGTACTGGGTACGTCATGGCTCCCTAGTACTTAAGGACCCACGATGTACCCAGTACGTCATGGCGAAATCGCAGCCCTGGTGGCTGCGATCGCTTTGCAAATACCTTAGATTCGGGGAGGAGGGGACCTCTGCCTGACCTCAGGAGTGGTGGTGTCTCCTCCCCGGACCTACGGAGGCTGTGATTGGCTGACGAACGCCACTCAGCCACTCACAGCCACTATAATGTTTCAACCATTGAAAATGGCTGAAACATTGAAATCCAGCCATGATCAGTGCAGCTATAGCACTGATCATTGGCTGGAGTTGGGTGATCTCTGCTTCACCCGCTGATTGGAGAATCCGGCCTGGTGACCGATCTCTCAAATCACTGTGGATCTGGGGCCGGAGACCGCTCCCCTCAGCTTCACTCCGGCGTCTGTGGAAGCCGAGGAGAGCGATCAGTAAGTTATAGCACCACTGCCCACTTTCAGCCGCCACTGCCCCCCACCCCACCCATTACTACAGGATGGGCACATTACTATAGGATGGGGATAAGGCTGGGGACATTACTATAGGATGGGGACAAGGTGGGCACACTACTATAGGATGGGGACAAGGTGGGCACATTACTACAGGATAGGGACATTACTACAAGGGTACAAGGATGGGAAACATTACTATAGGATAGGGATAAGGCTGGGGACATTACTATAGGATGGGGACAAGGATGGGTACATTACTATTGGATGGGGACATTACAACAGGATGAGGACAAGGCTGGGGACATTACTATAGGTTGGGGACATTACAATAGGATGGGGACAAGTATGGACACATTACCATACCTCCCAACCGTCCCGGATACAGCGGGACTCTCACGCTTTTGAGCCTTTGATCCCGAGTCCCGCCCGTGAGCCTATGTATCCCGTGGCTCCGCCCACCCACTGTAGCCCCGCCTCGCTGTTTCTCCCTTCTATTCATTACAGAGTCGAGTGCGCACCTTGAAACTCCTGTGACTGCCACTGAGGTATGAATCACCCCCCCCAGCACCAGAGCGGACATCCCCAGCACCAGAGCCGACCCCCCCCCCCCCTCCCCCAGAGCGGACATCCCCAGCCCCGGAGCTTCTCTGCAGCTGTTCTCTCTGATTCCCCGTGTGTGGCTTCTCACTGCTGCAGACACACGGGGAATCAGGAAGCTGAGGAGAAAGTGCGACCAACACTTATCTCTCCTGCAGATAGCACTGGCCAGTAATAACCATTACATCTGGAGACTTCTATTAGCTTACCGATCAGTGGTCTCCTGCCTGTGGAGCTGCTGGGTCCTAGCTGCCCAACAGCTTCAGCTGTGCTTTATCCTGGCTCCCCTACCAGTTAAAGGGAACCTGTCAGCAGAAATTTCACAATAAAAGTAAAAGATTCCCCCTCTGCAGCTCCGGGGCTGCATTCTAGAAAGGTTCCTGTTGTTATTGTGCCCCCTTTGAGACCTAAAAAAAATACTTTATAAAGTCTTACCTTTTTGTATGCAAATGTTTTTTTATGGTCACGGGGGGGCTGTCTTGCGTCCGTTATTCCCCCTCCTGCCGCTGTACGCCGTCCCCCATTGCTCATTTACATACACGAGGACGCCTTCCTCATGTAACTGTCCTGCCGAAGTTTTGCGCATGCCCAGTGCCACTCTCACGGGACTGAGCACTGTGCAAAGTGTGAACGCTTTTGAGGTGATTGCGCAGGTGCGAGATTATGGGTGGCACTGTGATTGTCAGCAGCGTCATCCAAGTACCCGCCCATAATCTCGTGCCCGCGCTTCTCACTCTGTCTCCACTGTTATGCGCAAGCGCTGGCCATATCATCCACGTTACCTATTACTGCGGGCGCAAGATTATGGGCGGATACTTGGATGACGCTGCTGATGACCTTCACAGCGCCGCCCATAATCTTGCGCCTGGGTAATAGGTAACGTGGTTCATATGGCCAGTGCTTGCGCATAACGGTGGAGACAGAGTGAGAAGCGCGGGCACGAGATTATGGGCGGGTACATGGATGACGCTGCTGATGACAATCACTGCGCCGCCCATAATCTCGCGCCTGCGCAATCACCTCAAAAGCGTTCACACTTTGCACAGTGCTCAGTCCCGCGAGAGTGCCACTGGGCATGCGCGAGACTTCGGGAGGACAGTTACATGAGGAAGGCGTCCTTGTGTATGTAAATGAGCAATGGGGGACGGCGTACAGCGGCAGGAGGGGAAATAACGGACGCCAGACAGCCCGCCCCCGTGACCATAAAAACACATTTGCATACAAAAAGGTAAGACTTTATAAAGTATTTTTCTAGGTCTCAAAGGGGGCACAATAACAACATGAACCTTTCTAGAATGCAGCCCAGGAGCTGCAGAGGGGAATCTTTTATTTTTTATTGCGAAATTTCTGGTGGCAGGTTCCCTTTAAAGTGAACCTGTCAGGTGCAATATGCACTCAGAGCCACGAGCAGTTCTGGGTGCATATTGCTAATCCCTGCCTAACCGTCCCTGTATACACTAGCATAGATAAAGAGATCTTTAGAAAAAATATTTTTAAAGATCTTATATCTTATGCTAATGAGCTCGGGGACTAGTCCCAAGGTCGTTACTTAACTTGGCTAGTCGGCTTACATAGCGTGTTAGTACTCACACAGGGGCGTAATAACATGTTAACATGCTATGTGAGCCGACTAGCCAAGTGAAGTAACGCCCTTGGGACTAGTCCCCCGCTCATTAGCATAAGATATAAGATCTTTAAAAATACTTTTTCTATAGATCTCTTTATCTATGCTAGTGTATACAATGACAGTTAGGAAGGGATTAGCAATATGCACCCAGAACTGCTCCTGGCTCTAAGTGCATATTGCACCTGACAGGTTCACTTTAAAGGGAACCTGTCACCAGATTTGGTGACTATAAGCTGCAGTCACCACCAGTGAGCCCTTATATACAGTATTCTAACATGTTGTATATAAGAGCCCAGGTCGCTTTGTAGAAAGTAAAAATCACTTTATAATACTCACCTAAGGGGCGGTGCGGGGCAGACTGGTCGGATGGGTGACAGGTTCCCTTTAATCTCTGTTGGACGGGCTGCCCAACTGGTTCAACTCTGCTGGATCATGGCTGCCCAATCGGTTCTTCTCTGCTGGATCATGGCTGCCCAATCGGTTCTTCTCTGCTGGATCATGGCTGCCCAACCGCTTTGGCTCTGCTGCGTCTTGGCTGCCCAACCGGTTGAGCTCTGCTGCGTCCTTTTGCCCAACCGTTTAGCTCTGCTGGATCCTGGCTGGCCAATCAGTTCCGCTCTGCTAGATCCTGGCTGACTAGCCAGTTCGTTCTGCTCCGTACTAGCTGCCCAACCACTTCCACTCTGCTGGGTCCTGGCTGTCCAACCAGTTCAGCTTTGCTTCGTCCTGGCTCCCCAACCAGTTCAGCTCTCCTGGGTCCTGGGTCTGCCTTATTACAGTCAATAGCCACTTCACATCCTATTTTTTTAGGGCTTCACACAGAAGGCCCTGACGGAGCAATTGATGTTTGGCGAAAACACAATGTGAACATAGCCTTAAAGTGACAGGTATTATCTCCCCAGTAATAGCACAAATAATAATGCGATGTTGGTTAATTGGGGTTATCCATCCAGGATGTTGGGATTTTTTTTCTTAAGGGGCTAAGAATTTGTACCACCCAGCGGCCTTGGCTGCGACCAACGAGCCGCTCGGGTCCGGGCTTGTGTGTTGATGGCTCGAGCGCCTCAGGACCCGGGGGTCACGTCGCTCTGTAAGGGTGTAGTGGCGGTGCACGCAGGGGTGGTGGGGTAGTTGTGTGGTGAAGTTCGTGACGCCACCCACGGGTTTTGGTGATGGTGGACACCACCGCTGCGGTGAAGGTACGCGGACTCCCGGGAACGGTGTAAGGGCGCAGCTAGGTGTTGACCCCTCCGTGGGTAGGGGATGTTGGTCCAGGGGCCCGCATTGGTGAGGGGCTGGGGTGCAGGGCGCAAGGTGGCAGTGCGGTGCCTGAGGACACTGGTGTACTCACGATTAAACCACACAGAGTCACTGGTAAACCAAATGGAGTGACGAACGGGGCCCGCAGCCGGCTGCAGTTTCTCCAGATAGGTTGGTAATGTCCACCTTTCTCCTGCACCTGTATGTGATCTTGGCTACTGTGCCTGGGCACTGGTAGCCCGCTCCCCGGCGTATATGTGTCGTAGGAGCCCCAGTTGCCCGCAGACGCTGGCCCCTTGGATCTCTGGCCTCTGTCGGTGGCTCCTATCCGGATGGGTTGGGCTGTTGCCTTCAATCAGCCACCGGAGCAGTGTGACAGCTGTGCAGCCCCGCGCCAGTGATCAGTGACTGGGTGAGAGTGAGTGAATGAGTCAGTGAGTGAGTGAGTTTGAGAGAGTGAGTGAGTGATTTGATTTTCTGACGAGCAATGAATTTATATCACTTCTGGGCATGCTCAGAAGTAAAAACCGGATACGGTACATGCTTCCGGCATTTGAAGCATGCCACCATATCCGGCTCACATAGACTTTAATTATGCACCATGCCGCACAGCGCTGCACCTGGTGCTATGCATTTTTTTTGCCGCTGGCAAAAACCGTTCCTCTCTGCGTCCTGTGCAGCCGCCGGAGTGACGATTTTTGCCGCATCCGGCAAAAAACGGATCAAACGCAAGTACATGCGGCACAATCCGGCGCTAATAAAAGTCTATGAGGAAAAACCGCACCCGGCGGCAAAAAAAACCTGATGCGTTTTTCCCGCAAAGCGCCGGATTATGCCGCACAGCAAAAACCTGATGTGTGAACATACCCTTAACTGCACACCCTGTTGAGCCCTCCTCCTGGGTCCTAGCTGCCTGCACACCCTGTTCAGCTCTCCTCCTGGGTCCTAGCTGCCTGCACACCCTGTTCAGCCCTCCTCCTGGGTCCTAGCTGTCTGCACACCCTGTTCAGCTCTTCTCCTGGGTCCTAGCTGCCTGCACAACCTGTTCAGCTCTCCTCCTGGGTCCTAGCTGCCTGCACACCCTGTTCAGCTCTCCTCCTGGGTCCTAGCTGCCTGCACACCCTGTTCAGCCCTCCTCCTGGGTCCTAGCTGTCTGCACACCCTGTTCAGCCCTCCTCCTGGGTCCTAGCTGCCTGCACACCCTGTTCAGCTCTTCTCCTGGGTCCTAGCTGCCTTCACAACCTGTTCAGCTCTCCTCCTGGGTCCTAGCTGCCTGCACACCCTGTTCAGCCCTCTTCCTGGGTCCTATCTGCCTGCACACCCTGTTCAGCCCTCCTCCTGGGTCCTAGCTGCCTGCACACCCTGTTCAGCTCTCCTCCTGGGTCCTAGCTGCCTGCACACCCTGTTCAGCTCTCCTCCTCGGTCCTAGCTGCCTGCACACCCTGTTCAGCTCTCTTCCTGGGTCCTAGCTGCCTGCACACCCTGTTCAGCTCTCCTCCTGGGTCCTAGCTGCCTGCACACCCTGTTCAGCTCTCCTCCTGGGTCCTAGCTGCCTGCACACCCTGTTCAGCTCTCCTCCTGGGTCCTAGCTGCCTGCACACCCTGTTGAGCTCTCCTCCTGGGTCCTAGCTGTCTGCACACCCTGTTCAGCTCTCCTCCTGGGTCCTAGCGGCCTGCACACCCTGTTCAGCCCCCTTCCTGGGTCCTAGCTGCCTGCACACCCTGTTCAGCCCCCTTCCTGGGTCCTAGCTGCCTGCACACCCTGTTCAGCTCTCCTCCTGGGTCCTAGCCGCCTGCACACCCTGTAGTTAACTCCATGCCTGTTCTGCACATTGCTAATCTGTGGCGGCTCAGAGCAATCATGGACAGCTTCTGCAGTTTCAGTTTGCTGGATGAGTGTGGATGGGGAGTGGATATGGGTGTGGCTGTTTGTAAAATGGGTGTGGTTAGGGGCGTGGCCTAAAAATTGCCGCGGCGCGCAACGCGCAAACTTTGTCCCTCTTTCCCTTCTTTAAAAGTTGGGAGGTATGCATTACTACAGGATGGGCACATTACGATAAGATGGGGACAAGGATGGGGCATATTACTACTAGATGGAGACAAGGATGGGGAACATTTACTATAGGATGGGGACAAGGATGGGGCACATTACTCTAGAATGATGAGGACTAGGATGGGGCATAATACTACAAGGGGACAAGGATGGGCACATTACAACAAGATGGGGAACATTACTAAAAGATGTTGGTCAAAATTTCTATATAGTGTTAATTGTAAGACTATTAGGTGCAAGAAAGGAATAAAATGTAAAAAAAAACCCCTCAAAATAAGGCATGACTTTTTTTTTTGTTTGCTGTCAAATTTTTTTTTTTTTATATTTAAACAAAGAATGTGCACATTTGCTATAATAAATAAGTGAAAAATGTTTAAAATCAAAAAAATATATTTTTTATATATATATATATATATATATATATATATATATATATATATATATATATATATATATATATATATATATATATATATATATATACACACACCAGTCTGTTTTGTACTGTTAATGATTGATGTATGTATACCCTCTTTCACTTGTACAGCGCCATGGAATAAATGGCGCTATAATAATAAATAATAATAATAACATAATATATCATATATATATATCTATATATATACCTATATATCTATATATATATATATATATATATATATAATATTATTAGTACCAATAAAAATGTCACTTTGTCCTGCAAAGAATGCTGCCCCCCAAATTATATTTTTTCCTCTGTGCACCCAGCCGAGTTTGAGACCCCTGCTGTAGAAGGTGCCTGACTGCATTTCTGGTGTCTTTGAATAACGTGGTCAGAGCAGCACGCGGCATTTACGTAGTCGCCAGAACAGCTCTCAAACCAAAGTAAAAGAGGTGAAATTGCTAACAAACAGTTTCTAGTGCCTAATAACTGTAATAAAACGTCAAATCAATCCCCGAACTCCCAAAAAAAACACTTTAGCATATGTTCACACATTTCGTTTTTTACATTTTTCCTTCTTTTTCGATTAGAAAGGGCTGTAATTTATACATTATATTGGTGTCTGTCTCACACCTCCTTTTTTGGAACAAATTTGACAGCACTTTAAAAGGTCATCTACAATGTGCCCGTTGGGATGTTGACCTTGCCCTCCTCCTACTCCTCCAACAGCACCTCCGGCTCTAGTGGCCCTCTATTAAAATGTAGAAAGGGCCACTGGCTGTCCTCAAATCTCAGACTTCTTAGGGCTCTCAGGTGGGCCCTGTAACATACATTGGGGAGGGATGGCAGTCCTTTGTAGTTTTCTGCGTCCCCTATATCATTAGTGTTAAAGTTGGAATATGTACTCCATAACACTTTACAGTGCTATTGCCAATGTGGCCATTTGAGTGTTGGCCTTGCCCTCCTCCATCAACACCACCGGCTCCAACACCACCGGCCCTCTATTCAAATTCTATTCAAATGATTCAGAAATGTATGTTTTATGGACCAACAAACGCCACGCTGGGACATCGAAGCTGATGTCGTTGATGATGATTGCATCTGACCAAAAGCAGGTTGGGAGCAGGAGGCATCATTGCCTGCTTCCTAGACTTCAGTTTGTGAAGCATGCAGCACCGTGGAAGTAACAGTTGTTTCACTCTGGAACTCAGGCTTTATTCCACTAGCTAACACAGAGGATTTCAAAAAATTCTGTTTCCCCACCATGGGAGAATGGTTCAAAGACCATGTAGCTCAGCATCAGAAGTTACTCTTAACAGCTTATTTAAAAAAAAAAAAAAAACAGGCCATAACATGCCAAGGAGTTTAATACATTCAGTTTCCCCAGGGAATAATGGTTCAGACACTATGGGGCACTGCATCAGTTTGTACTCCCAACAGCTTTTTTTTTTAAAGAATTGGTAGCATAAGCAACAGGGCATAACATGCCAAGGAGTTTATTACATTCATTTTCTCACACCGCCAAAAAGTCGCAGAAAGCCTCTGTTTCAAAAAGCCGATACGGCAAAATCTCAAGGGCTATCAATCGTGCAATGTGTGCCGTTATGGTTTCTGCCCTTGGGTGCGTAACAGGGTATTTTCTCTTCTTTTTGAAGGTCTTTGGGTTGGACAACTGAACGGAACACTGGGACACCGAAGCGGATGTTGTCGTTGACTGAGTTTGGCCAACATCCAGTTGGGAGAAGGAGGCATCAGCGCCACCTTCTTGCACACCAGTTTGGGAAGCAGGCAGCCCAGGGGAAGTGGCACAGTTTGGAGTCTGGAACTCAGGCTTTATTCCACTAGCTAACACCAAGGATTTAAAAAGTTCAGTTCTCCCAGGGGTTAATGGTTCACACTATGGAGAACTGCATCAGTAGGTACTCCCAACAGCTTTTTATAAAAAAATGGTAGCATAAGCAACAGGGCATAACATGCCAAGGAGTTTAATACATTCTGTTCCCCTAGGGTGTAGTGGTTCAGACATCATGTAGCTAAGCATCAAAAGGTATTCCGAACAGCTCCCAACAGCTTATTTTTCAGAAATTGGTAGCATAAGCAACAGGGCATAACATGCCAAGAAGCTAAAAAAAATTTCTGGTTTTGAAGGGGGCCATGTGTAACACACCGTGGAGCACAGCATCAATAAAGAACACAAATACAGACTGCCTGACCAATTGTTCTAGACAGTGTAGCTTCGACAGTGCTTGTGCCAGTGCATAATGTACAAAGGCTTGAAAAATATTGCCCTGGGTGATTGGGCCAAACAATTACATCGCAGCAGCATAACAAGTTACATTAGTCATGCGGTATCATTAATGATAGAAGACAAAATAGTCTTGAATGAGAAACAATGGAACTTATTTGAATTTAACAAATACAAATTTTGGGGCTACACTTATTATTGGGTATTGATATCAGCCGG
The DNA here is from genome assembly GCF_048569485.1 of Anomaloglossus baeobatrachus. Taxonomy (NCBI): domain Eukaryota; kingdom Metazoa; phylum Chordata; class Amphibia; order Anura; family Aromobatidae; genus Anomaloglossus; species Anomaloglossus baeobatrachus. Next base: position 215,667,545 of record NC_134357.1, read on the forward strand.
CCTGAGATACTCTGGGGCAATCCATCTATGGTTCATTTTCATGATGGTCAAACTGTCTGCAATTTCCGTGGATAGTCGTGTGCGACTATCTGTTATTATTTACCCTGCTGAGCTGCAAACACACTCGGACAACACACTCGCAGCAGGGCAAGCTAGCACTTCCAAAGCGTACAACGCGAGGTCTGGCCAAGTGTTGAGCTTGGAAACCCAATAGTTAAAGGGAACAGTAGACTCGGAAAGCACGCTGATACGGTCACCTACATAGTCCCTCAACATCTTACTTAACTGTTCCCTCCTTGTCATCGTTCCCCCAACCATTATCTGATTCGCAGTTGATGGTTTGTGGAAAATGTACCAGTTTTGGCACATTAGTCCCCCGCCTGTGTTGCTCCTAACTACTAGCCCTCTCTTGTAATCCTGTTGCGTGAGATGACATGCTACCTCTGACGCCAGCATGATCTGAGGGTAATCGTTTCATCAACAGCTCCACTACAGCCCTCTTGAATGTTTCCGTAGTACAATCCTTATTTGCCTCCAGAAGTAGCAAAGAAAATTTGTTATTGTAGCGTGGGTCAAGGAAGGTACATAACCAGTATTTGTTTTTTGCCAAAATGTGGACTAGCCGACAGTCATGAGAAAGGCAATGTGACATGAACTGTGCCATGTGTCCCAGACTCCGAACTGGAAACCTTTTGTGTGTCACTGCTAAGAATACATTCTGTTTCCCTAAACCTCCTCTCTTCCTCAGTCTGTTTCTCCTCCTCCTGCTCCTCCTCAGGCCATCCATGCTGGACAGCCCTGAAGCTTGGGTTGTCAATCCCTTGGTTACCAACTTCAAAACATTCCTGTTCTTTTCATCATCCTCCTCATTCTCATGATGCTGAGCAAAGGTGGACTGAGCTTGTTGGTTGAGGTTGTGTGGATTACTAGCAACCATTGTGAAGTCTGGATCTACAGACAACTCGGGTGCATGAACACTTTGGTCAGTCAGACCATCCAGAGAGCGTTTCAATAAACAAATCAGTGGACTGGTAATGCTGATAACAGCATCCTCACTGCTCACAATATTGGTGCAGTAATCAAAATTCTCCAAGAGCTGACAAATGTCTGCAATCCACACCCACTCGGCAGTACTTATGTCTGGCAGCATCTGATGGGCATGTTCCAGCTGGAATTGGGATACTGATGCTCATGGATTCTAGCCAACATGATAGGTTGAATTCCATCTTGTAGGGAGGTCACATATTAGTCTGTGACGAGGCAAGTGTAAGCGCTGCTGCAGCACTGCCAGGCCAGCAAAAGAGGGAGATGACTTGATGAAATGTGCGCTCATGCGTCATACCTTGGTAAGTAGGTCTGGTATCCCAGGGTATTTCTTCAGAAAGTGCTGAACTATTAAATTTACAACGTGGGCCATACAAGGAACGTGTACAAGCTTTCCAAGCTTTAAAGCCGCCACCAGATTACGACCATTATCGCACACTACCATCCCTGGACGGAGATCCAAAGGCTTAAGTCATTCATCTGTCTGCTCAGTTATTGCTTTCAAAAGCTCAGGTGCTGTGTGAGATTTGTCACCGATACAGATGAGCTTCAGTAGAGCGTGTTGACGCTTAGCCGAGGCAGTGCTGCAGAAATCCCAGCTGGGGAATAATGTCGATGGTTGGACACCGGCGGATGTTGAGGAGGATGCACAGGAGCCAGATGAAGAGCAGGAGGAGGAGGGAGTTGTTGCTGTGTAGGAGGCTACTGAAACTGTGGTTGAAGTGGGCCCCGCTATTCTGGGTGTGGGATTTATATGGAATGTTGCCGGCTCAGACTGTGTACCAGCCGCCACCAGGTTCACCCAGTGTGCCGTCAGTGAGATGTAATGTCCCTGTCCACTTCCGCTTGTCCACATGTCTGTGGTTAAGTGGACCTTCCCTGTTATGGCGTTGAGAGCCCGTTTGATGTATACAGACACGTGATTGTGGAGCGCGGGGACGGCACAACGAGAAAAATTGTGGCGGCTAGGCACAGAGTACCGATATTCTAACACCGCCAAGAGGTCGCGTAAAGCCTCTGTTCCCACAAGCCGATACGGCAACGTCTCAAGGGCTATCAATCGTGCAATGTGTGCAGTTATGGTTTCTGCCCTTGGGTGCGTAATGGGGTATTTTTGCTTCTTTTCAGAGGTCTGTGATAAGGACAACTGAACGGAATGCTGGGACACTGAAGCTGATGTCATTGATGATTGTGTTTGGCCAACATCATGTTGGGAGAAGGAGGTATCAGCGCCACCTTTTTGCACACCACTTTGGTAAGCAGGCAACCCAGGGAAAGTGGCAGAGTTTTGAGTCTGGAAATCATGTTTTTCACCTAGAGCTGTCAACCACCTAGTGGTGTACTTGGCTAACATATGGTTTTTCATGCTGGAGGTGCCCAAGCTGGAAGTATTTTTGCCTCTTTTAAGCTTGGTCTGACAGACTTGACAAATGGCAACCGTTTGGTCCGAAGGACTCTTGGAAAAAAACTCCCACACAATCACAACACGGACTCTTGGACTCAGATGGCACAGGTGGTGCACGGACCCTTGGACTCTGAGATGCCACAAGTGGTGGTGTCATGTACACAGTTGATTGACTTCTGGCAGTGGTCGAAACCCTATGTCTTTCTGCCTTATTGCGGACTATGGGCACATGCTCCTCTGCAGTGCTGCTCTCGCAATCCATGCCATCCGTCCATGTTGGATCAGTCACCTCATCATCGACCATGTCGTCTTCAAATTTCTGAAGGTCAATATCTTCGGGAATGGAGGTTTCAGGCTGACCTGAGGGCAACTGTGTCTCATCATCCTCCAACACTTCCACCTGATTGCCCAGCATGTCACGGCCAACAACATGGCTTTCTTCTGGCCTTGGGTGCTCAAAGATCTGTCTGCACACCATAACCTCACCTGCGTTGGTGGTGTTGCGCAGTGAGAGGCAAGAAATGTCACAGGTGTTATGATCCGGAACCATGGAAGACCACCATAATTTATTGGTAAAAGGTGACAAGAGCATTGGCAACTAATCTGGCCGCCATCATCTTACTAACCATCAACACTAGAAGTAGCCGAGGGGTGAACTAACATCCTGTGCACCGCGAACCGAGCTGGAGAACTAGCTATCCTAAAGGAAGGAAAGATGAATAACTCTCTGCCTCAGAAAATAGATAAAGAATAGCAAGCCCCCCACATTCAAAGACTGCGGTGATATAGGAAAACACAATACACAGATAGATAATAGGATTAGCAAAGGTGAGGCCCCCACTAACTAAATAGGACAGGATAGGAAAGGGACTGATGGTGGCCAGAGAAAAACCCTACAAAAATCCAAGAACCTGATAGTACAAAAAGCCCTCAGATAGCTGGATCTGAATACCGTCCTAGACCAGGCGCTCTTGTCATACCAATGAACAGAAAGGAAGAATTACAAATTCAAGAAGCAACAAACACATGGACTAATAGGAGCAATACTCCAAACATAGCTGCAGGGAGTTTCCCAGCTAAGCAACAGAGAGGGAAGATCCCTGCATGCAAATAAACTGAAAACAACCACAGTAAATGACAAACTCAGATAAGAGTAAAAGAACCAAACAACAAATAAAGAGCCAAGCACTTATCAGGTGTAGATGTGTTCTGGAGCAGGAAGAAGCAGACTGGTGAACAAAGAACAACTGACATCCGGCATAGCCTACTATCAGTCCAGGGTTTAAATAGGCAGAGAGTTAGCAATGAAAACGCCCATTGCTCAACACACCTGGACTCTGTCCAAACCATTCCTGGCCACAAGAGGGAGCCTCACAGCGGCAAAAGCACAACTGACATTCACAACACACAGGGTTCCGTAAACAGTTCCTCAGAGTAACATGCTTTGGTGTCATGTTTCCTTAGAGTACTGATGTTGTGAGGAAGGATGACCAGGCTGAGGATTCAATGGGCCAGCCTCTGGGCTACTCAAGTGTGTCTGTGTGGACCCTTGGGATTTGCTACTCGACAAGTAACTGCTAGCCAACTCGTTACCTGTTCGCACTGTTCAAGGCGCAAGAGTGCTTTCCCACGTGGAGAAGAAAATTGGGATAGGAAGGCAGAGCTAGATAAAGCAGGAACCTTTTTCTTTGGCTCGATCACACTGCTTGGGCGACCGCCACTGCCACTACCACCTCGACAACGGCCCTTACCCCCTCTTTTTCCCATTTTTTTTTGTTTGATTATTTAAGGTGAATACTGTAACGTGACCTTTTCTACAGGCAGTAGAAACACTTATGCCGGGTTGTTAAACGTGCGTTAATAGTTTCTCATGATAGCTGTGTCTGTAAGTCTAAAAACCAAAAGGTACCACTTGGAGGAGTCAACATAGATATTGTGAATGTCTTTCAGCCCCAAAAGAAAACAGGGTTTGACAACACTTTTATTTTAATATTTGTTTTTGGCACTCAGACTGTGTTTTAGTAAGAGCAAGCCACTATGTAGGTGCTGTAAGATATAAAGCCCCCCAAAATATGCTAGGTGGCTGGTAGGAAGGTACTTGCCTTGAGGCACAATTACTGACTCTGACTGAAAGTATTAATAAAAATCAGGTAACACTGAGACTGTGTGTTAGTTGCAGCAAGCCACTACGTAGGTTCTGTAAGATATGAAGCCCCCAAAACTATACAAGGTTGTTGCTGCTAGGAAGGTACTAGCCCTGAGGCACAATTACTGAACCTGACAACAAATATTAATAAATATTGGGTAACACTGAGACTGTGTGTTAGTTGCAGCAAGCCACTATGTAGCTGCTGTTAGATATGAAGCCCCCCAAAATATGCTAGGTGGCTGGTAGGAAGGTACTGGCCTTGAGGCACTATTACTGACCCTGACACCCAGTATTAATAAAAATTGGTTAACACTCAGACTGTGAATTGAGATGGTGGCTGACAGGCACTACACTACACCTGAACCCCTTGTTTTTACAATTTTGGGACTTTTTGTTTGCAAGTTGTAATACCTATTGCTAGTATAACAGACACAAGGGATGTAGTAGTGCTGAGATTGTTGATTATTAGTAGCAGATGTTAGGCAGCTTTAAATCTCTCCCTGCCTGTGAATAAGCTGTCCCTAGCTGTCCCTATATCACACACTGCAGGAACAGACCGTATACAGCACTAAGAAGAGGATTTTTTTTTTGCAGCAGCAGTTCTATGATTTGCACAGCTGCTAGCACACAGTGGCCACTGTCTTCAGACCTTAAAAGGACTATTTTGGATTCTGCAGCAGGAACACTATCTTATAGAACAAACTGCACTGTCCCTATACCTGTTTATATGATTTACACAGTCCCTAACAGCTAATGCTAAATGTCTTCAGCCCTTATAAGGACTATTTTGGATTCTGCATAGGAACACTATCTCATAGAAGGAACTGCACTGCCCCTATACCTGTTTCTATGATTTACACAGTCGCTAACAGGTAATACTAAATAGCTTTAGCCCTTAGAAGGACTAGTCTTAGTTGGCTGGAAAAACGCTGTACCGCACACAGTACAGTCTCACTACACCGACCGCTCAGGAATGAATGCGTGCACACAAAATGGCAGCTGCCTTATATAGCCTCTATGACGCTGTGCGGCCAAGCCAATCACAGTAACACCACAACAAAGATGGTTGTGATGTTACTGTGAGGGCAAGCAACGTCAGATGTGTTCATTGGCTGGAAAATGGCGCCAGGAAGTCCAGAAACGAAAATGAAAGTACTGGAGCGAATACCCTATTAGCCGTCGGATAGCGAATAGTGGCGAATACATTCGCTCATCCCTAAGAACCACCACTCCCGTGTTCTAATCGCACATTGTGTTTGCTAACTGATTTAGAAGACTAATGGATGTTTAGAAATCCCATTAAAAACCCTTGTGCAAGTATGTTAGCACAGCTGAAAACAGTTTTGCTGATTAGAGAAGCTATAAAACTGACCTTCCTTTGAGCTAGTTGAGAATCTGGAGCATTATATTTGTTGGTTCCATTAAATTTTCAAAATGGCCAGAAAAAGAGAACTTTCATGTGAAGCTCGACAGTCTATTCTTGTTCTTAGAAATTAAGGTTATTCCATGTGAAAAATTGCCAAGAAACTGAAGATTTCCTACAACCGTGTATACTAGTCCCTTCAAAGGAAAGCACAAATAGGCTCTAACCAGAGTAGAAAGAGAAGTGGGAGGCCTCGCTGCACAAGACAACAAGACAAGTACATTAGAGTCTCTAGTTTGAGAAATAAACGCCTGACAGGTCCTCAATTGGCAGCTGCTTTAAATAGTACCCGCAAAACAACAGTGAAGAGTGGACACCGGGATGCTGGCTTTCAGGGCAGAGTGGCAAAATAAAGCCATATCTAAGACTGGCTAATAAAACGAAAAGATTAATATGGGCAAAAAAACACAGACATTGGACAGAGGAAGATTGGAAAAAAGTTGAATTGAAGTTTGTGGTGTTTGGATTACATAGAAGAACATTTGTGATATGCAGAACAACTGAAAAGATGCTGGACGAGTGCCTGACTGCATCATTCGAGCATGATGAAGGTAATGTGATGGTCTGGGGTTGTTTTGGTGCTGGTAAAGTGGGAAATTTGTACAAGGCAAAAGGGATTTTGAATAAGGAAGGCTATCACTCCATTTTGCAATTCCATGCTGTACCCTGTGGACAGCGCTTGATTGGAGCTAATTTCATCCTACAACAGGACAGTGACTCAAAGCACACCTCCAAATTATACATGATTTATTTATTGAAGAAGCAGGCAGCTGGTATTCTATCTGTAATGGAGTGGCCAGCCCAGTCACCAGATCTCAACCCTATTGAGTTGTTGTGGGAGCAGCTTGACCGTATGGTACGCAAAAAGTGACCATCAAGCCAATCCAACTTGTTGGAGGGGCTTCTGGAAGCATGGGGTGAAATATCTCCAGATTACCTCATCAAATTAACAGCTAGAATGCCAAAGGTCTGCAAAGCTGTAATTGCTGCAAAGGGAGCATACTTTGACGAACGGAAAGTTTGAAGAAGAAAATTATTATTGCAAGTAAAAATCTATACTTCAATGTCTAGACTATGTTTTCTATTCATTCTGCAACTCATTTGATAAATAAAAGTATAATTTTTCATGGAAAAGACAAAATATATAAATATAATAGTGTGTGTGTGTGTGTGTGTGTGTGTGTGTGTGTGTGTGTGTGTATGGAGATATATAATATATATATATATATATATATATATATATATATATATATATATATATATATATATATATATATATATATATATATATATATATATAAATAATATAAAAATGTAATATACACAAACATACACACACAGCTCTGGCAAAATTTAAGAGACCGCTGCAAATTTTCAGTTTTTCATATTTTTCTCCCTATAGCCATAATTAAAAATTAAAATTGTTGTTTTATTCTATAAACTACTGACATGTCTCTGAATTTCCAAGCAATGAATTTTGTATTTATTTTCTGAAAATGAGAAAGTCAAAATAAAAAAAATAAAACAATGCATTGCTTTTAGACCTCAAATAATGCAAATAAAACATGTTTATAATAATTTAAAAACAACAATTCTAATGTTTTAACTCAGGAAGATTTCAGAACTCAATATTTTGTGAAATAACCATAATTTTTAATCACAGCTTTCATGCGTCTTGGCATTCTTTCATCCAATCTTTCTCAAGCTTTTGGGTGACCTTATGCCACTCCTTGCTCAAAAATATAAGCAGTTCTTTGTTTGATGGCTTGTGAACCTTTCCTCACTCAAGACTTCTCTTTTCAGCTCCTTTTGGCATGGTTAAATTTTTTTTTTTTCATTCCTATTTTTTTGGGGATATTACTAGCACTTGTTTTGCCATCCAGCTTGTTCTATTGCAAGAGGATTGTGAAGACCATAGCAATGTTTTTTTTATACTTTCCCTTGTTAAATAAGATTTGGTGCAGGTCATCACCTAATCAGAAGCACATTAAGGCTGCTTTCACACATCCGGTTTTTCCTGTGCGGCATAATCCGGCACTTTGCAGCAAAACCGCAACCGTTTTTTTTTTTTTTGCCGCCAGTTGCGTTTTTTTGCATAGACTTACATTTGTGCCATATTGTGCCGCATGGGCTTGCGTTTGGTCCGGTGTTTGCCGCATGCGGCAGATTTAGCCGATGCGGCGGCCGGATGGAACGTTGCCTGGCACGTTTTTTTGTCCGGCAAAAAAAATGCATCGCGCCGCATCCGGCCGATGTGGCACGATTTGCAATGCATGCCTATGGACGCCGCATGCGGCGTCCTGCGGCAAACACCGCATCCGGCCGCCGCATGCTTTTTTTCCACTGTGCATGCTCAGTAGCCTGCCACAAGCTGCAAAAACTGGACGGGCCGCATGTGAAAAACTTATGGAAAGGATGCGGTTTTGTCGCCGCATCCGTTGCATAGGTTTTAGAGCCGGATTGGCCAGCTCTGCTAAAACCGGATGTGTGAAAAGCAGCCTAAGGGCTCATTCACATGACCTTTCCGTTTGTCCTGGTCAGTTCCTGATTTTTTTGTGGACCCACGGACAGGACCATCTTTTTTATGTCTTTTGTGTAGGATCGGATGACACACAGAAGAACTTCCGTGTGCATCCGATCCTACAAAATAACACATCAGATGCCGTATGTCCGTTCCGTTGTTATGGAACATTTCCTATTCTGTTCCGTGATAATGGACCGTGACTCATTACAAGTCAATAGGCCCGCAAAATCCCTGGAAGCCATACGGAAGCACTTCCGTGTGACCTCCGGTGGGTGCCCGTGCAGTCTGTGTCCCACTCCAGCCCCGCGGCTGGCCGCACTGCAGTGTGTCAGTGTCTGCCCGCACTGTAGTGTCAGCAGCTTCTCATACTGCAGTGCAGGCAGCCGCGGGGATGACGAGCACTGCTGTCAGGAGGTTAGATGAGATCATTACCTGCTGTGACGATCTCCTGCACTCGTGACATCAGCGCAGTCACTGCCTTCTATGCCCGCTGCGTTCTCACGTCACGTCTCGCGGGCGGCTCGAGACTGTCACTAGCGGTGATGTCACGGGCTTCCGCGATTCTTTGCTGAGAACGCGGCGGGCATAGAAGGCAGTCACAGCGCTGACGTCAGGAGTGCAGGAGATCGTCGCAGCAGGTAATGATCTCATCTAACCTCCTGACAGCAGCGCTCGTCATCCCCTGCAGTGACCTGGGCTGACCTACTGATGTTAGTTCAGGTCACTGCACTGCTCTCCCAGCCACTGGGGAACATTCTGTTCTTCATTGACTAGGACAGTGACTATGGTATGGATCGTCATGGGACCCCCTTATTGGATTACGCCGGACCCGGATTTGATTGTTCTTTTCAATAAATGGGTGAAAGAGGGAATGGTTTGGGGAGTGTTTTTTCAAATAAAACTTTTTTGTTGTCAATTTTTTTTAATTATTCACCGGGTTGTGATGTCGGGTATCTGATAGACGCGTGACATCACTAACCTCAGGGCTTGATGCCAGGTGACATTACACATCTGGTATCAACCCTATATATTACCCCGTTTGCCACGGCACCAGGGCAATGGGATAAGTTGGGGCGAAGTGCCAGGATTGGCACGTCTCATGGATGCGCCACTTCTGGGGCAGCTGTAGCCTGCTATTTTTAGGCTGGGGAGTGTCCAATAACAGTGGACCTCCCTAGTCTGAGAATACCAGACTACAGCTGTCTGCTTTACCTTGGCTAGTGATCCAGTTTGGGGGGAACTGTTACGGGGGGCTGTCTGATAATAAAACCTAAAGGAATGTCAGACAGTCAGGGTCCACCGTGCAAAGACTCTGCTGCAGACTATGGCAGAGGATAAGGGGTATATAAGTGTGCTACTGTAAAAAATAATAGCACAAGTGCAGAGTGCAATACCTCTGTTAAACTCACAGAGGAATATAATTAGAAAATAAAGCAATTCCTCCCTTACTTGGAGGGTGTGGGGAATGGTCTCTGTTAAAGATCACAGAGACAAAAGCAGCGAGTGGGAAATGGCACCTACCTAGGTCCGTTCCTCTAGTGGTGCCAGGAGACGGACAGCAGCGTAAGCCGCACAAAGCTCCTACCTGCGTTCGCTCCACGAGTGTGCGAGGACACGAACCACTAGATATGGCACCTGCCTAGGTCCGCTCTTCTAGTGGTGCAAAAGAGACGGACAGCAGCGTAAGCCGCACAAATCTCCTACCTCTGTTCGCTCCCCTAGTGTGCGAGGATACGAACAACTGCCAGACGCAGTATAAGGAACGTTACCCTAGCGGCAACGTCCACCTATGAGTAGAATCACAAGGCCCAGCCGGACCATGTGCCTCAGGCACCTGCCTATGTCCGCTCCACTAAGAGGTAAGGATACGGATTGCAGCCGAAGCTGTAAGGTATAAGAACGCTACCCTGCCTCACTTAACATAGACAGAGAGATGCCTAGAGGGACGTGCACAGGGCGTCTACCCTCATGCATGAACCAAGAGGACTAAGCGCCGGGCGGCGTGCGTCAGGGTCTTATATAGACTCTGTGCCTCATCCAAGATGGAGGACACCAGAGCCAATCCGCTGCCAGAATGACTGCAATGACGTCACGCTGGCCTATCACTGAGCAAAGCGTCACAAGCACATGACCAGCAACCAATCTGCATAGAAGGTGTCAGAGACATGTGACCACGTGTCACAAGCACATGACCAGTGACCAATCAGCTTAGAAGGTGTCAGAGACATGTGACCTCGTGTCAGCGATGATGTCACCCGCACATGTGCAATGGCTCCAAGATAGGACTTGGTCTCCAGCGCTTGCACATGTGCAGTAGCAAGAATTCCGGACATAATCTCCAGAGCCACAGCAACCGTAACAGTACCTCCCCCTCAAGGGCCCCCCTCCCGGCAACGCAGGTAATCGGCAACTAAGTCGGGAGCATGGACAGCCTCCTCAGGCTCCCAAGAGCGATGTTCTGGGCCATAGCCCTCCCAATCTATCAAGAAGAACCTGCGCCCTCTAACCATCTTAGAACCAACTATGGCTCGTACCTCATAGCTAGAGCGAGAGGAATCAGAGGCAGGAGAGTGCATTTCACGAGCGTGAGGTAAAATAGCCGGCTTTAGCAGTGAAACATGGAATTTGTCATGGATCCTAAGATGAACGGGTAACTTCAATTGGTAGACTACAGGAGTTACCTGTCGAAGAACCTCATAAGGACCCAGGAAGCGAGGAGCAAATTTGACAGAGCTCACTCTAAGTCTCACGTGTTTTGCAGAGAGCCACACAAAATCCCCTGGAGAAAAGACAGGAGCCGGGCGACGAAACCGATCGGACACAGTCTTCATACGGTCCTTAGCTGCTTGGATCAACTCTTGAGTCGGATCCCAAACCTCTCTGGCATTAGTTGCTCAGTCGGCCACAAGAGGAGAAGGTGCAGCAGCGGGAAACGGTACCGGTACCCTAAGGTGTTGCCCATTATTGAGTACGAATGGTGTCTGCCCAGTGGCCTCAGCCAGCAAATTGTTAAGGGCAAATTCTGCCCAGGGTAGGAGGGAGGACCAGTTATCGTGGTTCTCAGCAACAAAGTGTCGAAGGTATATAATCATGGATTGATTGGTACGCTCAACCAAACCATTGGTCTCCGGATGGTATGCCGAAGAGAGATTCAACTCAATTTGCAGAAGGCTACAAAGATCTCGCCAGAAACGGGAAGCAAATTGCGGGCCTCTATCACAAATGATACGATCTGGCATCCCGTTAAGCCTAAAGACATGCTTGAGGAATAGTTTGGCTAGTACCCTGGAAGATGGGATTCTTGCTAACGGTACGAGATGAACCATCCGGGAGAAATCGTCCGTAATGACCCACACAAATCGATGTCCCTGTGAACACGGAAGATCACCCACAAAGTCCATGCCTACCACCTCCCATGGTCTATCTGGCACTGGCAAAAGATGCAAGAGCCCAGCCGGTCTCTGCCGTAATGGACGGTTGCGAGCACACGAGTAGCAGGAACCGACATATCTCTTGATGTGGCTGGCTAAGTGTGGCCACCAATACCACCTCTCCAGTAATTCTCGTGTCCGCTTAAAACCAAAATGCCCACCCACCTTTGAGGTGTGGGCCCACGACAGTATATCATTCTGTCGATCAGGCGGCACAAAGGTCTTGCCCGGTGGGATTTGGTCTAACGTCACAGGGGAGAGCGTATGAAAAACCCTGGAGGGAAGGATAAGACGAGGTTCGTCAACCTCTTCCTGGGTAGAAACCATAGAGCGAGACAGAGCGTCTGCCTTGTTATTCTTACTCCCAGACAGATAGTTGATGGAGAAGTGAAAGCGGGAGAAAAACAAGGACCAGCGGGCTTGGTGAGGATTCAGACGCTTAGCGGTTTGTAAGTACGTCAGATTCTTATGGTCTGTATAGACCTGGAAAGGATGTTTCGCTCCTTCCAGCAAGTGACGCCACTCCTCCAAAGCTAATCTCAGGGCGAGCAGTTCCCTATCCCCAATGGTATAGTTTCTCTCTGCCGGTGAAAAGGTTTTAGCAAAGAAGAAACACGGCCTTTTTCTACCTGCACCGTTCTTTTGATACAAGACCGCACCAGCACCCACTGAAGAGGCATCAACCTCCAAGAGGAAGGGCTTATTCTCATCGGGTCTTTGAAGAACGGGAGCAGTTGAAAAGTGTCTTTTTACTGTCTCAAAAGCCTGGGATGTCTCAGTAGACCAGACTTTTGGATTAGCGCCTTTCTTAGTCAAGGCCACCAAAGGGGCCACCAAAGTAGAGAAATGGGGTATGAACTGCCTGTAATAATTTTTGAATCCTAAGAAGCGTTGCACCGCCTTCAAGGAATGAGGTTCGGACCATTCCAGGACAGCAGAGAGCTTCGCAGGATCCATAGCCAGACCCTCTTGTGAGATAATGTAGCCCAAAAAAGGCAAGGATGACTGCTCGAATACACAACATTTTTCGAGTTTAGCAAACAAAGAGTGCTTCCTTAAACGGGAAAGGACACGAACGACATCCTGACGATGAGTCTCCAGATAAGGAGAAAAAATCAGGATGTCGTCCAGATACACCACGACGGAGGATAACAGTAAATCCCTGAACACATCGTTTACGAAGTCCTGAAATACTGCAGGTGCATTACATAAACCAAAAGGAATGACGAGGTATTCATAGTGACCGTCTCAGGTGTTAAAAGCGGTCTTCCATTCGTCACCCTCTCGAATTCGTACCAAGTTATACGCACCCCGTAGATCCAACTTCATAAAAACCTGAGCTCCCCTCAGTCTGTCAAAGAGCTCCGAAATTAAAGGTAACGGGTATTTGTTCTTTTGTGATTGCGTTGAGACCCCTGTAATCTATGCAGGGACGCAAATCACCCTCTTTCTTCCAAACAAAGAAAAACCCAGCTCCCGCGGGAGAGACAGACTTAAAAATGAACCCCTTCTCTAAACTCTCTCTTATATAGGTTGACATGGCCTTCGACTCAGGTATCGACAGGGGGTAAACCCTGCCCTTAGGTGGAACCGAACCTGGGATAAGGTCTATGGCACAGTCATACGGCCTATGGGGTGGAAGAACCTCAGCACCCTGTTTGGAGAACACGTCAGCGAAATCCAAATAGGGTGTAGGTTTGGGAGAGAGATCAGTTGATGCAACCGCAACGACAACGACCTTAGGTGGTAAGGGAAGACATCGGGACTGACATTTCGAACCCCAACTAATAATGCTGTCGGACTCCCAGTCAATGTGAGGAGCATGAGTCTGAAGCCATGGGAGACCCAGAAGGACGTCGTCTATTCCCTCAGGCAAAACAAGAAAAGAAATCTCCTCTATGTGACCCTGAGGCAGGGAAAGGCGCAAGGGAACTGTCCTCAATGTAATGGAGTCAGACAACATAGTCCCATTAACAACACGGACAGGAATAGGCGCCTCTAACATGATAGAGGGAATATTGTGTCTTTTTACAAATCTTGAGGACACAAAAGTCCCGTCAGCTCCGGAATGCACAAAAGCCATAATAGGCCATGTATTCTCAGAGAATGAGAGCTGACCTGGGATACTACACTTAGAGGGTGCAGAAGACGTCTCTAGTAACCCCCCTCTAATGGTTACTAGGCCTGGGAGTTTCCCTGACGACTAGAACACTTGTTGGCATAGTGCCCAGCCTGACGACATACGTAACATATAGGAGGACCAGACTTGCATAGTCTGGAGGACGTATGACCTAACTCCATAGGAGTGGGAGATGTTTCAGATGCTGAGGAAGATGGTAGTGGACCCTCAACAACTGGAATAGCCCGATGCTTAGGGCATGAGGAAGAGACCTCGAGTCTACGTTCCCTATGGCGTACGTCGATCCTCGTTGCTACTTTGATCAAGTCCTCCAGAGAAGCAGGGACCTCACGAGTAGCAAGGGCATCCTTGACATAGCCTGCCAACCCTCTCCAGAAGATAGGAATCCACACCTTCTCTTGCCAATCTAGTTCTGCCACCAGAGTTCTAAAAGCAATGGCATAAGAACTAGTGGATAACGAACCCTGAGATAGATCTAACAGTCTCAGGGCCGCATCATGGGTAACCTGCGGACCCATGAATACCGCCTTAAGAGCATCAAGAAAGTCTTGATGTCTCAGAGTAACCACATCAGAGCGCTCCCATAAGGGAGTCGCCCATTCTAAGGCTTTGTCCTGAAGTAAGGAGATGATAAAGCCTACTCTGGACCTCTCCATAGAGAAGCGAGAAGAGTTGACCTCTAGGTGTATCTGACACTGACTAATGAAACCATGACATGATCTGGCATCGCCAGAATATCTGTTTGGCAGAGCAAGTCGAGGATCATGTGCAGATGTCACCATGGTCTGAGGTTTATCCTCTATACTCTTGAGCCGCGACTCAAGTACTTGTATGTAACGGTGTAACTGCTGATATTCTGCCATAACTGCCAGACCCTTGGCTCAGTCCTAATGTTACGGGGGGCTGTCTGATAATAAAACCTAAAGGAATGTCAGACAGTCGGGGTCCACCGTGCAAAGACTCTGCTGCAGACTATGGCAGAGGATAAGGGGTATATAAGTGTTCCACTGTAAAAAATAATAGCACTAGTGCAGAGTGCAATACCTCTGTTAAACTCACAGAGGAATATAATTAGAAAATAAAGCAATTCTTCCCTTACTTGGAGGGTGTGTGGAATGGTCTCTGTTAAAGATCACAGAGACAAAAGCAGTGAGTGGGAAATGGCACCTACCTAGGTCCGTTCCTCTAGTGGTGCCAGGAGACGGACAGCAGCGTAAGCCGCACAAAGCTCCTACCTGCGTTCGCTCCACTAGTGTGCGAGGACACGAACCACTAGATATGGCACCTGCCTAGGTCCGCTCTTCTAGTGGTGCAAAAGAGACGGACAGCAGCGTAAGCCGCACAAAGCTCCTACCTGCGTTCGCTCCACTAGTGTGCGAGGACACGAACCACTAGATATGGCACCTGCCTAGGTCCGCTCTTCTAGTGGTGCAAAAGAGATGGACAGCAGCATAAGTCGCACAAAGCTCCTACCTCTGTTCGTATCCTCGCACACTAGGGGAGCGAACAACTGCCAGACGCAGTATAAGGAACGTTACCCTAGCGGCAACGTCCACCTACGAGTAGAATCACAAGGCCCAGCCGGACCATGTGCCTCAGGCACCTGCCTATGTCCGCTCCACTAAGAGGTAAGAATATGGACTGCAGCCGAAGCTGTAAGGTATAAGAACGCTACTCTGCCGGTAGCGCTCACCTAACATAGACAGAGAGATGCCTAGAGGGACGTGCACAGGGCGTCTACCCTCATGCATGAACCAAGAGGACTGAGCGCCGGGCGGCGTGCGTCAGGGTCTTATATATACTCTGTGCCTCTTCCAAGATGTAGGACACCAGAGCCAATCCGCTGCCAGAATGACAGCAATGACGTCACGCTGGCCTATCACTGAGCAAAGCGTCACAAGCACATGACCAGCGACCAATCGGCATAGAAGGTGTCAGAGACATGTGACCACGTGTCACAAGCACATGACCAGTGACCAATCAGCTTAGAAGGTGTCAGAGACATGTGACCTCGTGTCAGCGATGATGTCACCCGCACATGTGCAATGGCTCCAAGATAGGACTTAGTCTCCAGCGCTTGCACATGTGCAGTAGCAAGAAATCCGGACATAATCTCCAGAGCCACAGCAACCGTAACAGGAACTCCGTGTTTTTTTTGTTTTAAATTATTTATTTAATTTAAAATAACAGCGTGGGGTGCCCTCTTTTTTGGATTACCAGCCAAGGTGAAGCTGCCAGCTGTGGTTTGCAGGATGCAGCCGTTTGCTTTACCCTAGCTGACTACAAAAGATAGGGGGGACCCCTCGTCATTTTTTTTTTTAAATTATTTCTTTATTTTTTGGCTAAATACAAGGGTAACTACCCTTTAGTGCCACATGAAAGTCACAAAAGGGTGCCAGCTTAGAATATGCAGGAGGGTGAGACATTATATATGTCTTTCTCATCTATCTATCTATCTATCTATCTATACCTCTAATCATTCATTCATTCATTCATTTATTCATTCCTCTGTCTCTGTCTCTATATCTATCCATCTCTATATCTACTCATCTATTTATCTTTCTTGCTGCTTCCATTTTTTGCGGTCCGCAAAAAAACCTGGAAGGCACACGGATGACACACGGACCGTATACGGAACGGAACGAATGTCACACGGATGCCACACTGATGCATCCGTGAAAAAAACAGACCGAGGTTCACTCTGGTTGTAATTCAACTGACAGTGCAATGGAATGGCTGTCAGACTTGTAGAGAAGCTGATTTTTTTTTTTAAAACTGTGCAGTGGTCTCTTAATTTTTGCCAGAGCAGTGTGTGTGTGTGTGTGTGTGTGCACGTGTGTGTGCACGAGTATGTGTATGTGTATGTGTGTATATATAATATATACGTACGCACGCGCGTATATATATTCGCTGTGTGTGTATATGTATGTATGCATGTGTATATATATTATATATACCCATATACACATATGTATATATCTCTTTGTTCACCACAATGTAAGATGACAGCACAGTCCTTGAAATGCGTAGTGCATTAAAATTATTATTCCTTTATTTATGGTCTGCAGTGCCCTGTTAAACACAGATTTCTCTGTTAGCTCCAGAAGCAGTCATTGACACACTCCACAAGGAGGGTGAGCCACGAAAGGTCATTGCTAAAGAAGCTGGCTGTTCATAGATTGCTGTATCCAAGCAAATTAATTGGAAGTTGAGTGGAAGGAAAAAGAGTGGTAGAAAAAGGTGCAAGAGCAACCGGGATACTGCAGCCTTGATATGGTTGTTAAGAAATGGACATTTAAAAATTTGGGGGAGAGTCACAAGGAGTGAACAGCTAATGGAGTCAGTGCTTCAAGAGCCACCACACACAGCTGTATCCAGGACGTGGGCTACAACTGTCGCATTCTTTGTTTCAAGCCACTCATGACAAATAGGCAATGCAAGAAGTGTCTTACCTGGGCCAAGGAGAAAAAGAACTGGACTGTTGATCCATGGTCCAAGGTTTTGTTTTCAGATGAAAGTAAATGTTGCATTTCATTTGGAAATCAAGGTCCCAAAGTCTGGAGGAAGAGTGGAGAGGCACACAATCCAAGCTGCTTTCATCGTCTAGTATGAAGTTTCATCAATTAATGATAGTTTGGGGAGCCATATCATCTGCTGGTGTAGTTCCACTGTGTGTTACCAAGACCAAAGTCAGCACAGCCGTCCACCAGGAACTTTTAGAGGACTTCATACTTCCCTCTGCTGACAAGCTTTTTGGATATTGAAATTTCATTTTCCAGCAGGACTTGGCACCTGTCTAGACTAGACTGCCAAAAATACCAGTACCTGGTTTAATAACTACAGTATCACTGTGTTTCATCGGCCAGCAAACTCGCCTGACCTAAACCCCATATAGAGTCCATGGGGAATGGTCAAGAGGAAGATGAGAGACACCAGGCCCACAATGCAGACGAGCTGAAGGCTGCTATCAAAGCAATATGAGCTTCCATAACACCTCAACAGTGCCACAGGCTGATCGCCTCCATGCCACGCCGCATTGATCCAATAATTTATGAAAATGGAGCCCCGACCAAGTATTGCTTGCATTTACTATACATACTTTTCAGTAGGCTAACATTTTTGAGTTTAAAATCATTTTTTAATTTGGTCTTCTATAATTTTCAAATTTTCTGAGTTAATGACTTTTGAGTTTTCATTGGGTGTAAGCCATAATCATCAACATTAACAAAAATAAACTCTTGAAATAGATCACTCGGTTTGTAATGACTCTATATAATATATGTTTCCCTTTTTGTATTGAATTACTGAAATAAATTAACTTTTTGATGATATTCTAATTTTTGAGATGCACCTGTATGCCAATGCTCAATACATTCTAGTGCCCGTATATTCTTCCCATATCTTGCTTTTTGAGACTTGTACCTGTAAATTAAGTGGGTTCTCCTCGCTACAGTAATGCCAAATGTGTAGACGTCAACTGCGGTTTAGGCACACTGAAGGCAGGGGGCATTTGAAATTGGAAGTGCAGGTGCCATTGGATTTCTTTTGGGAGGAGCCATGTCTTTTTTACCCATCCTTTGTTCTAGTAGTAACATGGAAACTCCCTATATTTCTGTTTTTTGTTGCTTAAGCTGAAACTTTAATTGGTGACATTTTGGAAACATAAATCTTCGAAATGCTTGATCCAGATGAGACCCTCGATGGATCCGATCACTAATAAAGCAGCAGAGTGACTCTGGACTGTGTGTGGCCTCCGTTTGTTGCGTTTGTCTTTTCAGTGGTGCAGAAAACTGTGGCCAACTGTGCCTCTGCGTATGACTAAAAAAAAAGACTCCATCGGATCATTGGCCAGTGTCTCCTTCCGCCTATTTATACTGAATCTTTTGTTGTGGGTGTGCTCTGAATCATATATTTCAGATATTTACATGTAAGTGCTCAGCTTGGAGCGTAGGATAAATGAGCCGCACCTTTATTTCCATCTTTGGGAGGCAGAATGAGCAATTCAAAAGGAGTTGAAGAATTTTGTTTTTTAAATGAACATACTTTGAGTCTTATAATTCTTCTACCGATGTCATGTGAGGGCTTGTTTTTTGCAGGGTGAGTTGAAATTTTTATCAATACTATTTAGAGGTGCAAACCTTTTTTTTTTGTTTATTTTTCTTACTTTCTATTCTGTTTTTGGGAGGCAGCATGAACAAAAACAACAATTCAGGATTTTTTTTCCTCTGTGTGGTAAAAATGATAAGACAACTTTATTCTTCTGATCAGTATGATTTCAGTCATGCAAAATTTACTCTACTTACGAATAGGTAGGGATATTTGTCTTTTGGGTGAAATTTCCGGATGATCCAAAAATGCACTCTAACCTTTTCAGGGAAACTTAATGTGATTCTGTAAACTTTTAAATGCACATGTCCAGCTGTTCAATGTTTCAGTACTTTTTGCACAACTTGCTGTTGATTAACAAGGAGCTTAATGATAACACCCACAACAGGTGTTTGATACTTGAATCACCCAATACATTTTGGGGTTTAATTGGTATTGAGACAGTCCACCTCATCATGCTGTTCACATTTTGACATTGAGATGGTGACAGACGGAAGTGGCCACTGAGCTTAGGCGGTCATAAAGTGTCATCAGAAGATTGCAACAGAGATACCAAGAGACTGGAAGAGTCACAGAAAGGCATAGAAGTGGAAATCCTTTGGCCACGTGCTACTGATGACTGCGTCATTGTGAACAATGCCCCCCAGAACCAAATGATGAATGCCACACAATTCCTGGCATACTTAAGGGAGGTGAGAGGTGTGTCATATTATTTTAAACTAATTACATCAATGTGGTGTGCATGCTAGACAACCTGCAAGGGTACCTGACCACACCACCAGGCACAGGCATCAGTCTTGCTGGACGGGGGACTCAGTGCTGTTCACTGATGAAATTCGATTCACATGGAGGAGAAATGATGGTCATAAATGATGTTGGAGATGTCAAGAAGGGCTATGAATCAGCCGCTGTTGTCCCCAGACGAGCCTTTGGTGGTTGTGGTATTACAATGTGGGCAGATGTTAAATACAAAAAGAGTAAGGCCATGTTACAAAATTATACACCGAGGAAACACCAATTGGTGTCCCTCGGGAATGTACAAACTTCAAATAGCATAATAGAAACGAGGAGCAAAGGAAGAATATGTACCAATAATTGTTCAAGACAGTAATGGAATTATATCATTTATTATGAAAATACAAAAGACATAAACACAGTGAAGTGTATGAGTTACATAGAGAATGCAATAAAAATTTCACTGGGTTAAGAACAGGGGTAACAATATACCATGTTAGAAACAAAAATGGTAATCACCCCCCACCAGAAAGGATAATTCACAAAGTGATGTAGTAGACAAAAAGCAATAACAGTGGGGCTTGCTGTAGATGAGTGGGACTACAATCAAAATTAATAGAGAAACAGACGAATAGCTATACCATAATTATAAGTCATGAAAGCGGATGAAAATGGCCTAGGATGCAGATGCAGAGTATAACAAATTTAAAGTGCATGGGGCAAAAGTATTAAGAAATTATATGCTGAGGGGGACAGGAAAACAAGCAATCCAGTCCCTGCCACTTGCAAGACCCTTGCTGGAATAACAGAGTACAGAATCACAAATGGTTAATATGTGCTTTATATAAGGCATGTGTGGAAAGAACCACATAAAGGTTCATAGGATGTAGGTTGCAACTGGCATGCCCAAATTCCCTCCCTAACCATTCCTATATAACGCTATTCACTAATATGAATTTTTAAAAAATCTATTTATAAACCTCGCTGTGCTTTATGCTAATTAGGCATGTGACTAGTCACAAGGGCGTTAGTTCCCCTGACTAATTGACCCTTTTTCCATGTTATCATGCCCGCCAGCTCTTGGAAATCTCACGCCTGCGCCCAGCTTATTTCGGCCATATTAATATGCTTTTGAAGCCGGGTGTACGCTTCCCAGCTTCATTAGCCGCATTGGGCATGACTGGAAGTTCGGAAGACCTGTACGAAAGCCGCGGCAATAAGATGAGGAGTACAAAGACAAGTGTGTGTTGCCTACTGTCAAGCATGGTGGTGGGAGTATCATGGTTTGGGGCTGCATGACTGCTGCTAGTTGTGGCGAGCTACAAGTCATTGAAGTAACCATGAATGCCACCATGTACTGTGGCAGGCCTCTGATCTTATGTTGGGACAATAAAACTGTCAAAAAGAAAAAATGAACCCGCTCACCAATATCAGATGTTCGGAGAGACCACTGTGTCCACACGGAGAAAGCCCAGCCAGAGCCAGCATGATCCAAGAAATAGGACAATATATCCAGTTGAGAGGCCAAGTAAAAAAAACTTCTTTATTCCAAAATTTAAAAAAAATAAAATAAAAATAGTTAGCAGAAGACAGTATACATGGCACCGACAGATAACCTTGGGTGACAATCCAACGTGTTTCAACAAGAAAGTATGTCTTAGTCATGGATAAAGGTATATCTCAGCACACACCTTATAAATGTTAGTAGCAGATCTAAAATCCCATCAGCTCACAAGTTAATTAGACCAGCTTGTATCAACATGTGTGTTAAATTACTACCACATGTTATGCTAATACAAGCTTGTCATTGCTGAACATAGTAAAACAATGGATAAAACCCCCACCATTTTAAGGTACAAAAACCTGTGAGAAAAAATACAGGATTAATTATGTCTGTTTTAATGTTTTATTTATTGATACAAGTTTAGCATAACATATTTAACAATACATACAATCAAGTTTAAGATCGTTTCGAATAATCAAATAACATTTGGCTCATCCCACTATAATCGAGTCCCATCGATACAGATACACTTGGAGCTGAACATAGTGTAAAAACATTCAATAGGGTGGTGGGTTAATCAGAGTAACATCATTAACTTGTTATCTAAATTGTAATGTATCTATTTTACAAAATTAATACAAAAGGAGTTGTGAGGTAAGGGTTGACGGCTGAGATCAAAGAAAGCAACTATTTAACTCAGGAGATTCAGCCCTTAGAAAACATAAAATTAGTGAATCAAGGAATTAGATAAGAAGTAGGAGAAAAAAGAAGAGGATAAAGGGTTGGGAGTAGGTGGTCTGGGATCCATTCATCTAATATTTAGTGTGTTAAATGCTCGTAGTTCGTAATGCAAGTAGTTCGTCGCTTCTTGTGGCGATGAGTGTCTCGTAGGCCTCTGTTCTGTCTCCTTTTGCCGGAGTACTTCATGTGCCCCCCTCTCTGCCATAATTGCTAGGAAACAGGGTTTAGTCCTATAGACTTGCCAACCTTTCCAGACTCGTGTGAAAGAGGGCATATTCTGCTGTGTAAGAGCTGAGAGCTCTTCTGCATAATATAATTGATCAATTTTCAGCAGGAGTTGCGCAAGGTGGGTGTCTTTGTTGTGCGCCACAGTTGAGCTATAAGAAGCTTACAGGCCGAGCCCACAAATGTCACCAGTTTCGAGTTGGTCCTATCTTTAGGCCACATCGGGAGATTTAAAAGGATTTGTCTCGGGTCCAGATGTACCGCTTTGCTTGTGAGTTCAGATAGTAGTTGGGACATAATCTTTCAAAAGGGTTGTAAAATTGGGCATGTCCACCACATGTGAAAATAAGACCCTCTGGCCCCCTCGCATCTCCAACATTGGTCTGAGGAGGAGGTGCTCCAGGTGTTATATAATGTGGGAACAATGTACCATCTCGCAACCACTTTAAAAGAATTCTCCTGAACTCTAACACAGCATGATGGCCCATGCGATGCTTCGTATATTTGGTTCACTTGTGCTTCAGTGAATGTAATATTCAAATCTCTCTCCCACCCCAGCAGATATGCTCTTTTCATCTTCAGTTTTTTAGTGAGTAGGGTGTTGTATAAATGCGATAGTTTTTGGGTGTCTTTGTTTGCGCACAAAAGGATTCAAAGGTAGTTAGGGGCCTATCGAGACAAGATTGTGTCAGTAACGGTTGGATCTCTTGTTTTATCTTCATGTAGTGAAGAAAGGTAAGTTTGGTAAGGAGAGGGATCTTACACATGTCTTGTTTAGAAACCAAAGAGCCTTCGATCACTAGTTCTGTCACAGGGACTTTTGCGTTACTTAGACAGTTGGTTTTTGCCGAGTTCGCCAGGTTTATACTGAATATCAGTTTTAGGTTTCAGGTTTATCCAGAATATCAGAGACTTGGGTTAAGGGGGAGATAAGTGGGGCCAAGATCTCACTATTTTTATTCCAATTCTTTAATAGTGTTTTTGTTAGTTCATTGGAGTAAGTTCTTCTGTCTTTGTGATGAGAAGGTGAGAATAATAAGGCTCGTAGTGGGGTAGGGGACAGATATTCCTCCACCGTCGTCCATAATTTATTCTGCGGGCATCTTATCCAGTCTACTGCTCTAGAGAGAATAGCCGCTTGATAATATATGGAGATATTAGGCAGTCCCATTCCCCATTTAGATCTTGGGAGGATCAGTGTACGAAAACTAATTCTTGGTTTATGTTTGCTTTGCATAATTGGATATTAGAGAGTTGCTTTTGGAGAGGAATGACTTGGGAACTGGTATGGGTAACATGTGGAAAAAATAGATACATTTTGGTAGTATGATACTTTTTATTAAGTTTTTCCTACCTATTCTTGACAGAAATGGCGCTTTCCAAGAGGATATTTTTGCAGTAATTTTGGGAAGGAGAGGTTTGTAGTTTAGATTAAACAAGGACTTGAAGGTTTTGCTA
Source organism: Anomaloglossus baeobatrachus (assembly GCF_048569485.1). Classification (NCBI taxonomy): domain Eukaryota; kingdom Metazoa; phylum Chordata; class Amphibia; order Anura; family Aromobatidae; genus Anomaloglossus; species Anomaloglossus baeobatrachus. The sequence continues at coordinate 215,691,430 of NC_134357.1, forward strand.
ATTTTGATGCCTAGATATGTAATATGGCTTTTTGGCCACTGGAAAGGGAATGACATTTGGAGAGATTTGATGATAGTATTCGGGACATTTAAACCTAGCGCTTCTGACTTGGATAAATTAATTTTAAAGTTAGACCAACGACCATAGTTCTCCAAGATTTTCATGAAGGCAGGGAAACCCCTTTCCGGTCGGGACATCACTACCAGCAAGTCATCTGCAAAGGCAGTAGACTTATGATGTGTTCCCTGTAGTTTAATCCCCTCAATTTCCTGGTCCTGTTGGATGGAGCTTAAAAGTGGGTCCATTACCATAACAAAAAGAAGAGGGGATAAGGGGCATCCCTGCCTTTTTCCATTTTTAATGGCTAAGGAATCAGTGAAAGTATTATTTACCTTGATCCTAGCTGTGGGGTATGTGTACATCTGCATTATTGCTCTTATTATATCGGGGGGGGGAAATGGAAAGTCTTTAGTGTTTCCTGCAAGAAGGTACAGTCTACCCTGTCAAATGCCTTCTCGGCGTCCGTTCCCAAAAGCACCAGAGGAAGATTATGTGCTCTGGCATAATGCATTAAGTTCAATAGACGTAGCGCGTTGTCTTTGCCCTCTCTTCCTCTAACGAATCCGGATTGATCCGGTGAAACGAGGTCAGGAAGGACAACCGCCAAACTCGGTTGGCAATTAAACTAGCATAAATTTTTAAATCCACGTTCAGGAGTGAAATGGGTCTATAACTTCCACAACACTCCGGGTCTTTCCCTTCCTTATATATTAATGATATATGAGCTTCCAGGGCTTGTTTAGGAATAGGATCACCGAGAAGTAGTGCATTACAAGTCATTAAGAGATGGTCTCCCAGGATATCGAAAAATGTTTTGTAATATACCAGAGGAAGGCCATCTGGACCCGGGGCTCTCCCCACTGGACTTTTTGACAGGATAGACTGAACCTCATCGCGAGTGAATGGTTTCGATAGGGATTATTGTTGTAAAGTGGAGAGTTTCGGAAGGTTAAACTTGGCTAGATAATTGTGTATGTCACACTTCCTCTTATCCCCTTCTGTCGCTGTTTCGTCTGGTCGAATTTGGTATAGGTCTTGTGAGGTAGCGCGGTCGGCTGCGCAGCAGAAGACACGGGATCCAGGCATCAAGGTTCACAGCACATGGTGTTTAATGTCCAAACAAAAATCCACAGCAATATACATGTCTCTCCAGCAGAGAACTCAGGGAGTAGTGATCACTCCCTCACACCCGGCACACCTGCCCCTCGTTCCTGTTTCCATTTAACCCTTCCTTCAGCCTGTAGGGAAACAGCATTAACCCTAGAGTGGATTTACTTTCTATCATGGAGTGAGCACAACCGGGGCGAGACATACCGTCCGTCATAGATAACCCCGGTCACAGTCTCACATACCCCCCCCCTCAGTTCAAGCGTGCGGGGTTGAACTCCCGCCATCAAACACGGGCCGCGGGACAAGGCATCGGCGTTGCCCTGCAACCCACCGGCCCGGTGTTCAACCGTAAACCGGAAGTTCTGCAGAGAAAGGAACCACCGGGTAACCCGGGCATTCCGTTCCTTGGCGGACCTCATCCAGACCAGTGGAGAGTGATCCGTCACCAAGCGAAACTGCCGTCCCAGCAGGTAATAGCGTAGGGACTCCAAGGCCCACTTGATCGCCAGGCACTCCTTCTCCACTACGCTATAATTCCGCTCGGGAGGGGTGAGCTTCCTACTTAAGAAGGTGACGGGGTGTTCCTCCCCCTGAACCACCTGAGACAACACCGCCCCCAGGCCGACCTCCGAGGCGTCAGTCTGTACTATGAACTCCTTCCGGAAATCAGGGTGTACGAGAACGGGCTGTCCGCACAGGACCCCCTTCAGGGCCCGGAAGGAGTCCTCGGCCTGCGGAGTCCAGCGCACCATGACGGACTTCTTGCCTTTGAGAAGGTCCGTCAAGGGGGCTGATAGTCCCGCAAAATCCTTTACAAACCTCCTGTAGTACCCCACGATACCCAGGAAGGCCCTAACCTGCTTCGTGGTCAGGGGTCTAGGCCGCTTCTGGATCGCCTCAACCTTGTTAATTTGGGGCTTAATCACTCCTTGGCCTATCACGTAGCCCAAGTAGCGGGCTTCCGTGAGTCCCAACGCACATTTCTTGGGATTGGCTGTCAATCCGGCTGTTCGAAGCGCGTCCACCACCGCTTGTACCTGTTCCAAGTGGGTCTGCCAATCGGAGCCGTAAATAATGATGTCATCAAGGTACGCTGATGCATACGCCTGGTGGGGTTCCAGCACCAAGTCCATCAACCTCTGGAACGTGGCCGGAGCGCCATGTAACCCAAAAGGCAAGACAACATAGTGGAAGAGACCCTCCGGTGTAACAAAAGCGGTTTTCTCCTTGGCGGACTCCGTTAGTGGCACCTGCCAGTACCCCTTGGTCAGGTCGAGCGTGGTAAAATATCGCGCCTGTCCCAGCCTATCAATCAGCTCATCCACCCGGGGCATGGGGTAGAGATCGAACTTGGATATTTCGTTCAATCTCCTAAAGTCATTGCAGAACCTTAAGGAGCCATCGGGCTTTGGTATTAGGACAATCGGACTAGCCCATTCACTCCGGGATTTTTCGATGACCCCCAGGCGTAACATTGTCTTTACTTCCTCCGATATGGCTTGTCGTCGAGCCTCCGGTACCCGGTATGACTTCAGGCGTACCTTCAGGTGGGGCTCGGTGACAATATCATGTCGTATCAGACTGGTCCTACCGGGCAGCTCGGAGAAGACATCGGTGTTCTGCTGAACCAACCGTCTGGCCTCTCGCCTCTGTTGCTTGGTGAGGGCTTCTCCGATCCTTACTTCCGGTTCGTCCTCTCCGGAGGTCGCTGAAGCCGGGAGTGAACGACCCGAAGAGGAGGGAGATGGGGGAAACTCAACCATCAGGCTTTCCCGTTCCTGCCACGGTTTTAATAGGTTGACATGGTATATTTGTTCAGGTTTCCGCCTACCGGGCTGCAATACTTTATAGTTGACCACCCCGACTCTTTCCTTTATCTCGTAGGGGCCTTGCCACTGAGCCAGGAATTTACTCTCCACCGTGGGGATTAATACCAACACCCGATCCCCGGGTTTAAAGGTCCGCACGGTGGCTTGTCTGTTGTAGCGGCCGCTTTGCGCGGCCTGAGCCTCCTGTAAATGCTCCTTCACAATTGGCATGACCGCGCTTATGCGGTTCTGCATTCCTAAAATGTGTTCAATCACACTTTTATGGGGGGTGGGCTCTTGCTCCCATGTTTCCTTTGCCAGGTCCAACAATCCCCGGGGATGTCGCCCGTATAACAATTCAAAAGGCGAAAACCCCGTGGATGCCTGTGGCACCTCTCGGATGGCAAACATCAAATAGGGAAGCATCATATCCCAGTCCTTCCCGTCTTTGGAGATCACCCTTTTTAGCATGGTTTTCAGGGTTTTATTGAATCGTTCTACTAACCCATCCGTCTGAGGATGATACACAGACGTACGCAACTGCTTGATCTGGAGTAGCCGGCATAGTTCTTTGGTCACTTTAGACATGAATGTGGTCCCCTGATCCGTAAGGATCTCCTTGGGCAACCCCACCCGGCAGAACACAGAAAACAACTCCCGAGCTATAAGCTTCGCCGCAGTATGTCTGAGAGGTATCGCCTCTGGATACCGGGTGGCATAGTCAACGATCACTAGGATGTGTTGGTGCCCTCGAGCAGACTTTACGAGGGGCCCCACCAGATCCATCCCTATCCGTTCAAAAGGGACTTCTATAATGGGTAACGGCACCAACGGACTGCGAAAGTGGGCCAGTGGTGCGGTAAGCTGACACTCCGGGCAGGTTTCGCAGAACCGTTTTACCTCCCCAAAGACCCCGGGCCAATAGAACCTTTGCAATATTCGCTCCTGCGTTTTCTTGACCCCTAGGTGGCCACTCATCAGATGTTTATGAGCCAAGTCGAGGACCCGCCAGCGATACGGCTGTGGCACCACCAACTGCTCCACCCCCACGCCCCGTATTTCATCTACCCGGTAGAGTAAATCCTGTTTAAGAGCGAAATGGGGGTACCTTACCTGGGCACCGGGCAGCTGGGCCACCCCGTCAATTACTAACACCCTATTCCGGGCATGTATTAACGTAGGGTCCTGGAGTTGGGCTGTCCCAAACGCATCCGGGGATGCCTCCAAGTCCGGGATGGGCTCGACCGTCTCAGCCTCCCCTGCCAATACCTCTAGGGGCGTCCTATCGGGTTCACATTCTGTCCCTATCATGGGGACCCCTACGGCAGGTGTCCCGGATTCAGGATTGTAGGGCTCAGGCCCCGGACTGACCAATATCGGAGGGGACCTAGGGGTTCCCTTCCATAAAGTCCAAAAATAGGGAAGATCCCGTCCTAGGATCACGTCATAAGGAAGAGTGTTAAGCAGTCCCACCTCATGTTGCACCTGACCGCAAGGTGCTGTGATGGTGACAATCCCCGTGGGATAGTCTCGGCGGTCCCCATGTATGCAAACCACCCCCACGGTACGTCCTGTGGCCTTTACTTTAGCCCTCAAGGTGGATCGCACAAGGGTCACTAAGCTTCCGGAATCCAACAATCCTGTAACCGGACATCCATTCACCTGTATTTGGCACAAGTGGGGCTCAGTCTCTGGGGGAACCAGGTCAGCGGTACACACCACCTGAGCATACATTGAACCCCGCCGGGTAACCCCACAATCCATGGGCTCCGTGGTCAGGGGACACTGGGCTTCCATATGTCCCACCCGCTGGCACCGCCAACATCTAATAGGGAAGGAAACCCCCTTGACAAGTTGTCGTTTAGGGTACATGGCCTTCCGGACCTCAGGAACGGCGGGCGCGGCCTCAGCCGGGATGGTAGCGGACTCCTGTACCGGTGTCGGCGGTGGGTCCTTGGCCCTAGGCTTGGAGGGGCCGGACCGACGGGCGGTACGCAAAGTCTCAGTGTCCCGTATCAAGTCCTGCGTAGCCACATGCCGCTCTACCAGGGACACTAATTGGTCCAGGGTACGCGGGTCACCCTGTCCTACCCACCGTTGAACGGTGACGGGTAAAGTGCGCACAAAACGATCCACTACTACCCTTTCCACCATTTGCGCCGGGCTCAGAGTGTCAGGCTGCAACCACTTTTTTACAAGATGTAATAAGTCATAGGCCTGGGAGCGTACGGGTTTGGCTTCCTCATAGAACCACTGATTTACCCGCTGAGCCCGTACATAGGTATTCACCCCCAACCGAGCCAGTATTTCGGCTTTCAGGGTCACATAGTCAATGGCGTCCTCGGTACCGAGGTCCAGGTACGCTTTTTGGGGTTCCCCCGTCAGATAGGGCGACAATACCTCAGCCCACTGGGGGGTCGGCAGCTTTTCCCGCTCGGCCACCCGCTCAAACACTGCCAGGAACGCTTCCACATCATCCCCCGGGGTCATCTTTTGCAACGCTTGTCTCACCGCTTTCCGGACGCTGCCGTCGTCACCCGGTCCCGGGGTTGTTGCTGCCGGTCCGGCACGGATTGACTTGGCCAGGAGAACCATCTGTTCTTGGTGCCTTTTTTCCTGCAATTTCAAGGATTGCTGGTGCTGTTGCTGCTGTTGCTCCAACGTCTGGAGCAGGTGGGTATTCACCTGTTGTTGCTGTGCATTAGCCTCTTGTTGCTGTGCATTAGCTTGAGCCAAATGCCTTAGTATGTCCTCCATGGCGTCGCTGGGTTTGGGCCGTAGTATAGCTGCTTGAATCCAGGACATGTGCTACCGGATCACCAGAAAAGGAAGTTACACCTCACCGGGCTGGCATGCCCGCATTCTCCACCATATGTGAGGTAGCGCGGTCGGCTGCGCAGCAGAAGACACGGGATCCAGGCATCAAGGTTCACATCACACGGTGTTTAATGTCCAAACAAAAATCCACAGCAATATACATGTCTCTCCAGCAGAGAACTCAGGGAGTAGTGATCACTCCCTCACACCCGGCACACCTGCCCCTCGTTCCTGTTTCCATTTAACCCTTCCTTCAGCCTGTAGGGAAACAGCATTAACCCTAGAGTGGATTTACTTTCTATCATGGAGTGAGCACAACCGGGGCGAGACATACCGGCCGTCATAGATAACCCCGGTCACAGTCTCACAGTCTTTATAAAAACGTAGGAATTCTTTTGATATTTGAGAGTAATCCTGCATTTGTTGGCCTTGGGAAGTTTTAATTGTGTGTATATATGTGCGAGCTTGCCTTTTTTTAATCAGTTACATCATTAGTTTTGAGGCTTTATCCCCATGGAGGAACATGCGATTTTTCCAACTTAAAAATAGCTTGGCAAACTGTTTATTAAGCAAGTCTCTGAGAGCCACACGTCTGGCGGTCAATTGTTCCAACGTCTGTTGGGATAAAGATTTCTTATGTTGAGTTTCCAATGTGGTTATCTCTTCATATAAGTTTTGTAGATGTGCTCTCCTCTGCTTATTGAGATGTGATGAAATGGAAATCAATTCTCCCCGTATGACTGCTTTGTGCGCTTCCCACAATATTGGGGTTGTGATGTCCTGTGTCTTGTTCGCCACAAAGTAGTTACGAAGACATTCGGAGATACGTTTTCTATTGTTGTCAGAGGAGAGAATTGATTCATTTAATCTCCACGTACGGTGAAGCAGGTATGGCTTCGGAAGTGAGAAACTAGCCGAGACTAATGCATAGTCAGAGTAAGGTGTTGATTGAATTCCCATGTCCACGACATTCGGTAGTAGATATCTGGGCAGGAAAATGTAGTCTAGCCTGTGGTATGATTTGTGGGGATGGGAGAAGAAGGTAAAGTCTTTAGTTGTTGGGTGTTGGTAGCGCCAAATATCAATCAAGGCTAGGGAAAGGAGAGAGCTTTTGATCCGAGACAGGTCACGGAGAGAAATGTGCTCTTTTTTGCAGTGGAGTCTAATTTGGGTTCCAAGGCAAGGTTAAAATCCCCGCAGAGTATAGGGGTACCTTCCAGAAATGCACGAAATTTTTTGATCGCTGACAAAAGCCATCTTATCTGTTTGACATTTGGAATATATAGATTCCCTAAGGTCACCATTGATCCAGCTAATAAGCCTTTGATGACGATGTATCGACCTTCGGGATCTATGGCTATTTTGTGTGGCAGGAAAGGTATATTTTTAGCGAGGGCCACTGAAACCTCCCTGGAACCTCTCCTTGGGGAAGGTGCATGAAACCAGAGATTATAGTGTGATTTTTCGAAGCATGGAATTTTACCTTCTTGGAAGTGGGTTTGCTGTAAAAATATTATATCCACGTGTCTCTTGTGTAAGCTAGATAGTGTTTGAGACCTTGGTATAGGTGAGTTTAGCCCATGTTCATTGAGACTTATCACATTAAATACCTTATGATGTGACGACATAGTCATAGCTGCGGGTGTAAGAGCTAATTTTCAGGAGGATGAATGTACCAGACCTAGAACAAAGAAAGAAGAAACCAAGACAGAGAAAACCAAATGCATGGAAAGATTTGTAAGTGGAGTGAGGTAACGAACTCAATAATACCAACATTTTGAGATTCAAGAACAATATAAATGAGCATCAGTAGGGAGCAGTAAGTGTAATATCCCTATAATGACTTCACATCTTTATCATATGTGAACAGTAATAGCCAGTTATTGACCGGCACTTGGACCCCCTCAGCAGGGTTTGCTTTCTGAGTTCCTCAGAAGTTTCTTTGCCGCTTTGCGCCTGGATCTTTGGTTCTTTGGAGTGAGGGTATGCCATGGTGACGACTCAGGAAGCGGCTGTAGCGCGGACGTCGAGTGGTGTATTTCTAGTTCTGGATATTTCTCCATTGTGATCCTTAGATCTTCGCAGATACGTCTTATTTCTGCTGATGTTCTGCCTTGGTATTGTTTCCCTTTTGCTGTTATTGCGATGCCGAATGGGAACAGCCAGCGGTATGGAAATTGGTTTTGGCGTAACACTTCTGTAAGTGGTTTAAGTAAACGCCTCTTGGTTAGAGTGGTGGCGGCTAGGTCTTGGAATACTAAAATTTTCGACTCCTCATAGCTTATGGAATCAGCTTCCCTAGCTTTTTTGAGAACACGTTCTTTGATTCGTTAGTCCAAGAAACGGCAGATGACATCTCGAGGTGGTTCTCCCTGCTTGGGGCGGGGTCTCAATGACCTATGTGCTCTGACTAGTTCCACAGGAGGTGAGGGCTCAGACTCCAAAAGATCAGAGAATATAATTTGTAGGGCTGAGACTATGGCTTCGTTTGCTACTGACTCTGGAAGACCTTTTACTCTAAGGTTATTACGCCTTTCTCTGTTCTCATGATCCTCCAATATAGCATGGATTTGGTAGACACTTTCCGCTTGTTGGTGTAAACAGGAAATGACGGCATTAGAAGTGGTGGTAATTGAGGCATGAGAGGCTTCCAGAGTTTCCACTCTATGGCCTATGTGACCGATATTTTGTTTAATGCCTGAGAGTTCTTTTATCACTGGTTCCATGGCTTTAGTAAGAATACGTTCAATAAAGGATCTGGAGATGGGTAGATCTTTGTTTGCATTGTCTTCCTCTCTGTCACTATCTTCCTCTGCATCAAGGATATCTTTAGTAGTTAGTTTATGGGAAGCATGGGTCTCAGCTTCTGCTGTGGATGAGTGCTTCTTAACAAATTTATCAACGTCTGCCTGAGTAGTGATCGTGTAAAACTGTAAAGGGGAAACAAGCGCAATAGGGTCTTACCCGGTATGAGGGTGGACAGACAAGACAAAGAAGCACTCACCTGGTGAGGTTGTGCCAGTCACAACACCTTATGATAGCATGTGAGTGCCCGGTGGTTTAGCTGCAGCCCCGGGAGAGGAATTTTGTATCACACAGGTAGAAGAGAAAACCGGGTTTATGCCGCGCTAAAAACCACTGATGCGTGTAAATTAAAAGATTTCCTTTTTATTGGACAGTTCCTACGCGTTTCAGAGACATCCGTCTCCTTCCTCAGGAAAAGAAATAATCATGATTTCTTTTCCTGAGGAAGGGGACGGATGTCTCTGAAACGCGTAGGAACTGTCCAATAAAAAGGAAATCTTTTAATTTACATGCATCAGTGGTTTTTAGCGCGGCATAAACCCGGTCTTCTCTTCTACCTGTGTGAGTAGTGATCGTAGCTGGTCTAGATTTTTGGCTGGTCATTTTGTTGCCGATTTTAACCATTGTGAAGTCATGCACTTGTGCTATTTTTTCAGAGAGAAGAGATGGGTCTCACCTCACTGCCCCCTCTGTGCAGGGTGGAAGTTGATGCTTTACATGCTGTTTGGAGGGTGTTGTTAATAGGAATCCACCTTTATAACAGGAGAGGTATGTGGTAGATCCTAGGTGTAACTATACTCCTCCTCAGTATATGTTGGAATAACAGTTCCTCTGAATTGGGAGCACTTATTTTCACTCACAGTAGTGGGTAAGGGGTATAGATGTAGGATCAGTCTTATGGGAACAAGCTGCAGTTTACTTTTGTTATGTTAATAGGGTATGTTGTGGGCCTCAGACTGTTGGCCTCCTCAAATAGGTCTCAGCTGCAGGTCTTATTTCAGCTTTATGCTGAGTGATCCCTGAGCTTGTGGTATATAATCAGCCTGGGAATGAGCAGTAACAGGGGAAGGCAGCCCTTAAGACCTCTGGCTCTGGTTTTCTGTGAGGTGGGAGTCCGTTCCCAGGTGGGAGAGGGGGGTTTCGGAGCAGTGTAGTCACAGCTTCAGTCTCGGGTCCTCCGAGGGGGGGGGGGAAGGGGTCAGGGATCAGCACTCACCGTCAGCTTCCTTATCACAGACACCAATCGGCTTCCAGGCTCAGCGCTGCTTGCTGCTGCTTAGTCTGCAGTGCGGCCCAAGGACCACTAACCTGTTATCAGTGAAATCCACCCGGCCCACGCTCCTTGCTGCTCCAGCTGCCTGCTCGCTCCTGGATCAGGTAAGTGACGGCTCCTCTTCTGCTGATAGGGACCTGGAGTCTCTGTCACTCCAAGTGTGATCACCGCCGAGCCCTAGAGTCAGTCACCAACCTCCACAAGATGGCGTCGGGTCTCCTCTGGTCTCTCCCGCTCTCCAGCAGTAGCTGAGATTGTCGTCCCCTGCTGCTTCAGCTGGAGTTCTGGTGGAGCCTTTAGTCACCGGGGTACCCCTTCTGTGATTATATTGCTCCACTGGCCCTCTGTGGATGGGAATTTCCTTCCAGTCAGGGCCCTTGCGTCTCAGATTCAGTGAACTCGGGCCTCAAATGTGGGAAGGCGTTTGCAGGGTCCTAGAATAGTCCTTTTTCAATAATAGGGGTCCTAGAGGGTTTGTGGGGTCCCTCAGTAGCAGATGGGGGGGTTTTGGAGGATGTTTTGCCGGCTAGGAAGCAGGATGTTCTCGGATGTGAGAGAGCTCCTTCACATGCATCTGCTTCTGTCAGCGGCCATTTTGGACTCCCAAAATACAGGATTAATTATATTGTGTAATAAGGTCTTGTCTGACATTAAGACCGTGTGGTGTTCTAGTGCACATTTTAAAAATGCAAAAGGATTCATGAATGAGAACCCTTTTTTTTTTTTTGTCTCCCCTTTTAGGTGGTTTAAATACTTTTTCTATAGCTTTAAATTCTAACCCAGCAAGATTACCCTTGTGTACCAGAGAAAAATGTCTTGAGACCGCAGAAATTCAAACAATATTACTTTTTTTTCGCATCTGACTTGTGCCTTCTAATCAGGGCTATGAAGTCTGTAAGCCAAAACTCCCTCAACAACGAGTCCTCAGTCTCCCTGATTCCGACTCCAGCTCTTACTCCCTAATATAGTTGAAACCAGAAGTTTCTATCTGTTCTCTATAAAGACGCATCTGCATGTTTTTCTCACTATATGACATGAAATCAGAATAAACCTTTCACGTGTTAGGTCAATTAGGAACCAAAATTATTTGTTTGTCAAATACCAGAATAATGAGAGAATGTTTTAAGGCATTTTTATTACTTTTTCTGCAAATTCAAGTTTCCCTCCATTTGATAGTATTTGGTAGCGTTACCCTTAAAATGTATGACAGGTTATGTTCGCATTTCCGTTGTTTTGCATCAGTCACCTTCGTTGCTTGACGCTTGTGACTGATGCGTTATACAACGGCTGACAAGGAATGGAATTGATTGTCATGAGAAAGCGGATTCCTTTCGTGAAATTATTTCAGTAAAGCGAGAGAACGATCAGCTGATTTGCTCTGAAACGCCGGCGGCCGGCTTTTGAGAGTGATCAGCTGATCAGCCGGCTTTTCAGAGCGATGAAGCTGATCGGCCGGCTTTTCAGCTGATCGCTCTCAAAAGCCGGCCACCGGGAGATCAGCTAATCGCTCTGTAAAGCCGGCCGACGGGTGATCAGCTGATCGCTCTCAAAAGCCGGCTGCCGGGCGATCATTTCAGTTTAAAACCTACGTGGGGGGTAGAGAGAGAGAGAGGAACTGATTTTACATGATTTCGGACGTTCTGCTGGACATGCTGGGCATGCTCAGTAAAACGTGACGGATTCCTGCACTGGAATCCGTCGCGTGATGCAGGATAACGGAATCCTGCACCATGGACTTACATTATACCTCCTGTCGGATTCCAACGGAATCCTGCGAGAAGCGTCTTTTTTTTTTTTGCCGCAACAAAAAACGTTACATGCTGCGTCCCGCCCGCCCGACGGTCAGTCAGTAAGCGACTGATGCGCCGTGCGGCAGATGCAACGCAAGGTCATCAGTCACAATCCGCCGCTCATTCAAGTCTATGGGAAACAACGGAATCTGCCAAACGGATTGCGTTGTTTATCAGAGTGGCGGATTGTGACTGATCCTAAACAACGGAAATGTGAACATAGCCTTACAAGCTTCTCACAGTAGTTGGTAGGAATTTGGGCCCATTTTTCCTGACAGAACTGGTATAACTGAACCATGTTTATAGGTCACCTTGCTCACACCAGCCTTTTCAGCTTTTTTCCATTAATTTTCAATAGGCTTGAGATCAGGGTTTTGTGATGGCCACTCCAAAACATTGACTTTGTTATCCTGAAGCCACTTTGTGCCCAGTTTGGCAGTATGCTTTGGGTTGTTGTTCATTTGGAAGACTCCTTCCTACCCAAGCTATACGTTCCTGGCTGATGTCTTGAGAAGTTGCTTCAGTATTGCCACATAATCTTCTCTCCTCATGATTAGGGCTATAATAGTCCAGATCCGCGCAGTTTCAAAGATATCTGGGTGCCGGACCCGGGCCCGGGATTCCGGGTGCATGATCCTGATTCAGGAATTAAAGTAAAAATAAACTAAACAAAATAATAAAAATCAAGTTGGGCACTGCAGCACTGGGCTGTGTAGTGGAACCATACTCACAGGTATCAGCGATCAGCTGTTCCAGGACTCCTTAGCTGCTCCAGGTGGTGCTCTGCTTGATAAAGAAGAGAACTGGAGCAAAAAGCTGAATCAGTATCAAAAGATTTTTTATTAATGCGTTATATTCAAAGTGCAAAGTGCCATACAATAAGACATGAATAATTGTACATAGAAAAAGAGGATGGGGAACAGATGGTATACATAAAAAACCAGTTGGTGGGTATGGACTAACAGGCAAAAATGTTCTACATATAAATCCCCAAATCACCTGACAATGAGTAGACACTAGGTTGGATACTAGAAAAAATGGGGTCAAGCAAGTAATAATCCCTAAATAGTTGGAATAAAGACAATAAAAGACATGACCCTGTGGAGAGTTAATCTGTGCAACTAGCAATCAAAAGACGTCCTGGGGTAGGAGGTGTATACAAATCACTCAAGTGAGTACAGAAAAAGATCCCCTAGGCAGGAGTTAACTTGATTAAATAGTCAGCAAAAAATCAAAAATTGATAACAGGGGTAACCCAGGACACAATATGTGATGATAAATGGGTACTAGTATACTAGACCACAGGGCAAGCAAGAGTAACCCAGGGAACAATATATGATAATAAATGGGTATAGATGTATTAAATGGGTATAGATGTATTAAACTAAACAAGATAATAAAAATCAAGAAAGTTGGGCACTGCAGCACTGGGCTGTGTAGTGGAACCGTACTCATAGGTATCAGCGATCAGCTGTTCCAGGACTCCTTAGCTTCTCCAGGTGGTGCTCTGCTTGTAGCGTGGTCAAGTTAGAAATAATACAGGTAAAGAAGGAAAAGCGGCAGCTCACTCTGGGGATTAGCAATGTTTATTCTGTAAATACAAATAACATCAGGTGGGGGAGAGGGGAATGCGGGTGCGGTGGACGGACCGGATCGCAGTGAGCTGCCGCTTTTCCTTCTTTACCTGAATTAAACTGAACAAGAAATAAGTGACTGTTTCATACTTACCGAGACTCTGTGTCATGGAGGCAAACTGCTTCCGGCTCGCGCATTCACTTCCTGTACTATACATCGCATACACACAGCTTTCCATGTTTTCCCCGCCCACTGGCCATCCTCTCGTCTGTAATTGGTTGCATCCTTACCTATGTAGTCTTCTACTAGGCATTGCTCCCACTAGCCAGTTTCCTACTCCACACTGATGAGGGGCAAATACCCTGAAACGTGTCCGTGGATGGATACCATGTTTTGGTATAGGCGGTTTCCTTGACTGGAGACTGCCCTTCCCATGGTTGTTCCTTCCCGGTAAAAGACCTGGCTAGTTTCCTGCGAGCGTTGAGAAACATGTGATGGTGTCTCCACGGCATTTTTGTTTTGTGATTGGTTGCAGGCAGACGGGCCCCCAGCCTGTGACAGATTCTGCCTGCAGTCATCGTGGATCAGTCATTGTCTGCGCAGCCAGCGGTCGTGTTGTATGGCTGCTGGCTGTGTTATGTAGCAGGGCTGAAGCAGCGTGGGACCTCGTGTGGATTACGCCGGACCTACAGGGTGTTGGGGGTTAATAAAGTGGTGAAGGAGAGTGCGTTTTGTACTTTATTCAAAATAAAGGATTTTTCAGTGATTGTGTTTATTTACATTCACTTACAGGTTAGTGTGATGCAGGTATCTCATAGACGCCTGTGCCATTACTAACCTAGGGTTTAGTAGCAGCTGTGCACTGTTATTAACTGATCTTAGATGAGAAAACGTTTCATTACCTTTCTGTTGCCACGCTCATTTGTCCAATATTTCAAGGGTACCCCAAAATTCACAAAAATCGATTTTCCTCCACCATTTCGCCCCATCGTGGCCAGCACCGGATCTCTAACCAGTAGATTATCAAACTGGTTGGACAATATTCTGTAACCTTTGGTTAAACAAACTATAGGATACATCCGTGAGACTAAGCATCTACTTCAAATAATTCAAACAATGGAATGGTCACCAGACTTATTTTGGGTGACCAGTGACGTATCAGTGTTATATTCCAGTATCCCACACGACAAAGCAATCTCAGCTCTTTGCTTTCATTTGGATGCTTACTCTGACATGGATGTATCATATAAAGAATACATTATTTCAGTAGCTAAATTTTTATTACAGCGTAATTTCTTTAGCTTTAACAAGGAATTTTTCCTCCAAGTGAACGGTTGTCCAATGGGAGCAAGTTTTTCTTGCTCCCTCGCTAACTTATACATGACATGATGGGAACATAAATTCATACATACTTCTAATAATCCTTTCCTTCCCCACATAAAATGGTATGCCAGGTATATCGATGACCTGATTATGATATGGAAAAAACCTCATTCTGATCCCACAAATACTATCAATTTGTTTAAAAATTATATCAATGCCAATGACCTCAACCTACAATTCACTGTCGATCAACACACCAGTTCTGCTCCTTTCTTAGATGTATTGCTTTCTGCTGACAATACTGGTCATATCCAGACTACCCTTTATCGAAAGCTGATCAGCGGCAACACAATATTACACGCCCACAGTAGTCATACGCCCCAAACCTGACGCAACTTACCTATTGGAGAATTTTTGCGAGCCCGCCGGCTCTGCTCAACTGAAACAGCATATAATCATGAAAAAGCACATATAAAATCACGTCTGGCTAATAGAGGGTATTCTTATGAAATATTAAACAGAGCCATTCAAATAGCTGATAACAAAAATAGATCTGATATGTTATCTGATGATAAGAAATCAAAAAACAATAATTGGAACAATAAAATCATTTTTTCCACTCCATACAGCAAAGATTTCCAAAATATCAAAAAAATATTTTATCAGTTTAATCCTATGCTTTGTCAGGATCCTGCCTTATCAGACATTATAGCCAGAGGCATTAATGTTGTAGCTCGTAGATCTACAAATAAAGGTAACATTATATCTCCATCCCTGTATATATCCAAAAAACCTATAGATACCTGGCTGAAAATCACTGGCTCCTATAAGTGCAGCAACAGCCGCTGTCACTTATGTCCGTATATGAAAAAAACTCTAACTTTTACAGATGATGAACATAAAAAATATATCATCACCTCATTTATTAATTGTGCTACAACATACGTTATATACCGAGCAACCTGTTCTGCATGCAATAAGCATTACATTGGATGCACATCACGTAATCTATGCAAACGCATATCAGAACATTTAAATATTTCAACTAACATAACTTCAGGTCAAATTATTAAACCTAGAGCCATGTCAGGTCTCACTAAACATTTCTACGCGGTACATAATGGAGACTTTTCAGCTCTTGAGGTCATCGGCATTGAAAAAGTTAACCGCCCCCATCGTGGCAGAGACTGGTTTCAGAAGCTTTTGTATACAGAAGCCAAATAGATTCTAAAATTAAACGCACACTTTCCTAAAGGCCTTAATTACCGTTCAGTCCTAAGATATATTTTATAGTTAAAGAATATTAAATACTGTTCAGATTTTAGATACATTTTATAGTCAAACAATAATAATAACTTTATTATCATACAAAATAATTAAATATCATATATAAAACATATAAGATCATATATCACACAATACAAATATTTAATCATATATTGCACATTATAATTATTATTATATCGACATATATATACAGTGCAGACAAAGTTTGGACACACCTTCCCATTCAAAGAGTTTTCTTTATTTTCATGACTCTAAAAATTGTAGATTCACATTGAAGACATCAAAACTATGAATGAAAACATGTGGAATGAAATACTTAAAGTGTGAAACAACTGAAAATATGTCTTATATTCTAGGTTCTTCAAAGTAGCCACCTTTTGCTTTGATTACTGCTTTGCACACTCTTGGCATTCTCGTGAAGAGGTAGTCACTGGAAATTGTTTTCCAACAGTCTTGAAGGAGTTCCTAGAGATGCTTAGCACTTGTTGGCCCTTTTGCCTTCACTCTTCGGTCCAGCTCACCCCAAGCCCTTACACAGCCTGGAGGTGTGTTTGGGGTCATTGTCCTGTTGAAAAATAAATGATGGTCCAACTAAACGCAAACCGGATGGCATGCCATGCCGTTGCAAGATGCTGTGGTAGCCATGCTGGTTTAGTATGCCTTCAATTTTGAATAAATCCCCAACAGTGTCACCAGCAAAGCACCCCCACACCGTCACACCTCCTCCTCCATGCTTCACGGTGGTAACCAGGCATGTAGAGTCCATCCGTTCACCTTTTCTACAAAGACACGGTGGTTGGATCCAAAGATCTCAAATTTGGACTCATCAGACCAAAGCACAGATTTCTACTGGTCTAATGTCCATTCCTTGTGTTCTTTAGCCCAAACAAGTCTCTTCTGCTTGTTGCCTGTCCTTAGCAGTGGTTTCCTAGCAGCTATTTTACCATAAAGGCCTGCTGCACAAAGTCTCCTCTTAATAGTTGTTCTAGAGATGAGAAGGTGTGTCCAAACTTTTGGTCTGTACTGTATATATGCATACTCCTACCACACCTGATGTCATAATTATGTGTGGTGTGACTACATATATATACATATGTATATATGTATTTATGCCTGTATATATAAACGTGACAATCATAACATTCCAATATATATTTCTCCCCTAATACATGTGATTATATACTGTCTGTTATATATCAAACCAATTATTATATCAAATTAGGCCTTCTATTCTGTATTTGAATATGTACCCACTTACATGGAATCTCATCCATTTACTTTTGTAAAGCGCTAACTAATTCTGTCAGCTGCGATGTTTTCTCTCCTCCCCCCTCCCCCCTGATGCCATGGTTTGAGGGGCGTTCCCCAATCTTTAGTATGTGTTCTATCCTTTAGCATAAAACATGCTTTCTTTCTCTGCATAAACACCTATGACTAAGGGCTGCTTTTAAATTCACCGTCCGAAACGTATAAGGTGTTTCATGCACTTTGCCCCATCCTTCTGCATGTATTTTTTATACATTTCTAAATAAAGCTTGAATTTTTTAACTATGGATTTTGATGCTGGATCCAACTTCCTTTCTGACTACAATTGACTACAGCTTGGCCTTCTGACGGATCACGAGCACGCCTAGTCCTGTTGCACAGCGCTATATGGTAAGCTGGAGTTTTCCTACCTTTTGGCACTGTTATTAACCCCTTATTACCCTGATTGCCACCGCTCCAGGGCATTCGGGAAGAGCCGGTAGAGTACCGGGATTGTCACATCTAATTCATGCGGCAATACCGGGCTGCTGCGGGCTGAGAATACCAGGCCCAGCTGGCTTTATCATGGCTGGGTATTAAAATTGGGGGGGACCGCACTTGTTTTCTTTTTTTTTTTAATTATTTAACAAAAGAAAAGCCACATGCGGTTCCTCTTCTTTTCATACACAGACAAGATTTCCACCAGGAGGTGGAAATTTGGTGCTGAAATCTGGTGCAGACGATTTCAGCACCAAATGTGCACCGCCTGGCAAAAAATTGCAGCAAAAACAGCGGTAAAAGAACGTGGCAAAAAACGAGAGGTCAGGTTACCTGCAATCACAGGTGTAGAACCGTGGGAACCTCCAGCTGTGCCTGCAAAGGACCTGAGTGACATCACCGCTCATTGCACAGCTGTTACGTCACCACCGGAGTCCGCTCCAGCGACTTCTGCTCCGATCGCCAGGCGACGCCGTGTTCCTGTCATGGATGGTGCTGTGATGGGAGAGGAGTCGATGGCGGCGCCCTGTTCTGTTTTGTCATTTTTGTGTTCTGACTTCTGCTTGTTTCCTGACTACCTCTACTGTCTGCTGTTTATCTACCTCGCTGCCTGATCCAGATTTGACCTCTGCTTTGTTACTGATGACGTCCTTGCCTGCCGATTCTGTCCCTGTTCTGCTATACCTGGTTTGACCCTGCCTGTGTACTATTCTCTCGGACTGCAGCCTTCCACAGGTAGTGATCTGCTTGGGCCCTGTGTAATTCCAAATCCCTGTATAGGGGGTTAAAGGGTTTCAGGGTTCTAGGGGTCCTGCTTGGTGAGTGGCTTCCCTCTAGTCTGTCCATTACATCCCATCTGAGTCTGTGGATCCAGGCAGGCGTTACAGCAGCTCATTCATTCTCTGGAGCTCACAGCGAGTTGTAGTTCTCTATGGCCTCTCTCTGTGATATTTAGATGTAGTAGAGCTGGATGGGGCGTGGGACCTTGTGTGGATTACGTCGGACCTGCAGGGTGTTGGGGGTTATTAAAGTGGTGAATGAGGGTGTGTTTTTGTATTTTATTCCAAATAAAGTATTTTTCTGTGTTTATTTACTTTCATTTCATGTACAGGTTAGTTATGCAGGTATCTCATAGACGCCTGTGCCATCACAAACCTATGG
Organism: Anomaloglossus baeobatrachus; assembly: GCF_048569485.1. Taxonomy (NCBI): domain Eukaryota; kingdom Metazoa; phylum Chordata; class Amphibia; order Anura; family Aromobatidae; genus Anomaloglossus; species Anomaloglossus baeobatrachus. The sequence goes on from NC_134357.1 coordinate 215,710,182, forward strand.
TTTAGTAGCAGCTGTGTGCTGTTATTAACCACTTATTAACCTGATTGGCACCATTCCAGGCCAACGGGAAGAGCCAGTATAGCACCGGGATTGTCACATGTAATAGATGCGGCAAAACTGGGCGGCTGCGGGCTGAGAATACCAGCCCCCAGCCGGCTTTATCATGGCTGGGTATCAAAATTGGGGGACCGCACGTCGTTTTTTTTATTATTTGTTTATTTAAATGATAAAAACAAAAAAAGCCACATGTGGTTTCTCACGGAATCACATTTGAGAGGGACTCGCGCGAGTCTGCCATGGCATCACCCGGCAAAGCCTCGCATGTGTGACTCTGCCCACTGGATTCACAGTACAGATTCAGCCTGACAGCTATATCTGTGCTGTTATCAGAATACAGGGACCTTGCGCCGATTGTTTTATTTATTTATTTTTTAACACCATACTGACCTGCAGACATGAGCACTGCTTTCCCCGCCCACCGGCCGTCCTGGCGCCTGTGATTGGTTGCAGTCAGCTGACACTCGGGGTGCGGGCACGTCTAACTGCAACCAATTGCACACGCTGGTGGGCGGGCAAAACAATTAATATTGAATTGTCGACTCCGTAAGGGAAAAGCATGACTCGGAAGGAGTTTGCCGCCATGACACAGCCATGGGTGAGTATGCCGCACGTGCTCTTACCCCCCTGTCTCTTCCACCAATGTTTTTAATCTCCAGATTCTGGTCCCCATTGACTTATATGGGCACCGGATCGGACTTTTTTTTTTAATCCGTCGGTGATCTGCAGGTTCGGATTTTGGCCAGTTCGATCAGCTCTACTCATGTTACTATCTATTTTATGAAGTTCACTAGTCACTCCTGCAGCAAAAAAACCCACAACATAATGCTGCAACTCTTGTGTTTCACAGTTGGGATGATGTGCTTAGGCTTCAAACCTTCTCCCTTTTTCCTCTAAACGTAACGATGGTCATTATGGCCAAACAGCTCAAATTTAGTTTCGTCAGACCACAGGACATGTCTCCAAAATGTACGTTTTTTTTTCTTTTATGAATTTGCAAACATTAATCTGGCTTTTTTATGTGGTTTTGGAGGATTGACTTGTATCTGGCAATGTGGCCTTTCAGCTCATGTTGATACAGTACTCGTTTCACTGTAGCTTCCGCCAGCATCTTCACAAGGTCTTTTGCTTTTGTTCTTGGGTTGATATGGACATGTCTGACCAAAGCATGTTTATCTCTGGTACACAGAACCCATCTCTTTTGTGAGTGGTATCATGGCTGGACATTCCCATCTTGTTTGTACTTGCATATAATGGTTTGTACAGATGAACATGGCACCTTCAGATACCTGGAAATTGCACCCAAGGATGACCCAGACTTGTTCCGGTCCACAATTTTCTTCCTGAGATCTTGGCTGATTTCTCTTGACTTTCCTATGATGCTACATATAGAAGCAGTGTGTTTCAGGTGTGCGTTAAAATACATTCACAGGTGTGTCTCTAATTAACGCAGGTGTCGCCAATAAACCTATCAGAAACTTCCAAAGACATAAACATCATCATATGGGCTGTCCCATATTGTTTAAAGTCATAGTACTCTTTAGTGTATGGAAACTTTTCATTTTCCAGAAAGTAATAAAAAAATACCTTAAAACATTCTCTCTCATTATTCTGACATTTGGCAAATATAAATAACTAGCTATAGTACTCGGGCGTTGCCCGGGATAGTAACTGTCTGTGTCTCTCTAGCAGTCTCTCTCTGTCTGTTTCCCTGTCTGTCTCACTCTATCTCTGTGTCTGTATGTCTCTGTATGTCTCTGTCTCTTACCTGTCTGTCTCTTTGCCCGTCTGTCTCTTTCCCCGTCTCTTTGTCTCTGTCTTTTTCCCTGTCAGCTTGTCTCTGTCTGTCTCTTTCCTTGTCTGTCTTTATCTTTCTGTCTCTTTCCCAGGTCTGTCTCTTTCCCAGGTCTGTCTCTTTTCCACTCTGTCTTTGTTGGTCTCTCTGTCTATCTCTCTCTTTCCTGGCTGTCTCTCTCTGTCTCTTTCCCTGGCTGTCTCTTGCTGTCTCTTTCTCCATCTGTCTGTCTCTTTTCCCGTCTGTCTCTCTTTTGCCATTTGTCTGTCTCTTTCGATGTCTCTCCTTGTCTCTTTCCCTGTCTCTTTTCCTATCTGTCTGTCTCTTTCCTTGTTTGCCTGTTTTTTCCCCCTGTCTGTTTGTGCCTGTCTGCCTCTGTCTCTTTCCCTGTCTATCTGTCTTTCTGCCTCTCTCCCTGTCTCTCTTTCCATGTCTGCCTGTCTCTTTCCCTGTCTGTGTCTCTCTGGTCTGCCTGTCTGTCTCTTTGACTGTCTGTCACTCTCTCTCTGTCTCTTTCTCTGTCTGCGTCTTTCTTTGTCTGTGTCTGTCTGTCTGTCTCGGTCTGTCACTTTTCCTGTCTGTCTGTGCCTGTCACTTTCCCTCTCTGTGTCTGTCTGCCTCTGTGTCTTTGTCTGTCTCTCTCTCTCTGTCTCTTTCCCGGTCTCTGTCTGTCTCTTTTCCTGTCTGCCTCTTACTCTGTCTGTGCCTATGTCTGTCTGTCTGTCTCTATCCGTCTCCCCACCGACATCATATTACCTCACACATGAGCTTCTTATACTATGAATGTCTTTTGTTCCTATAGCAACCACTCACAGCTGCTATTAATAACCTGCAGCTCGTAGCCCCATTGACTTTAATGGAGGCAGGTTTTTTGGAGATAAACTGTAATGCGCGTGGTTACATTTCCCCATCAAAACATAGTCTATGATGTTCCCTGAGTCACATGGAGTGTCTATGCAAAATTTCGTGATTGTAAATGCGACGGTGCGGATTCCTTTAGCGGACATACACATATATACACACACACACACACACACACACACACACACACACACACACACACACACACACACAGCTTTATAAATTAGATTTTGATTCCTAATTACCTGATTTTAATTTCAGGTAGTGAGAAAAACATGCAGATGGGTTTTTTTAGACCGTGTATGTAAACATTTGGTTTCAACTTTACATAACTCATGTTTGTGATAAATTTACTGTACACCGTGTGCAGAATTATTGGGCAAGTTGTATTTTAGAGGATTTTTTTTTTTTATTATTGATCAACAACTATGTTCTAAATCAACCCAAAAGACTCATAAATATCAAAGCTTAATATTTTTGGAAGTTGGAGTGGTTTTTTTTTTTAGATTTGGCTATCTGTTTGTGCAGGTAACTATTACTGTGCAGAATTATTAGGCAACTTAATAAAAAACAAATATATTCCCATCTCACTTGTTTATTTTCACCAGGTAAACCCATATAACCACAAAATATAGAAATAAACATTTCTGACATGCAAAAACAAAACCCCAAAAAATTTGTGACCAATATAGCCACCTTTCTTTTTGATGACACTCAACAGCCTACCATCCATAGATTCTGTCAGTTGCTTGATCTGTTTACGATCAACATTACGTGCAGCAGCCACCAGAGCCTCCCAGACACTGTTCCGAGAGGTCTACTGTTTTCCCTCTCTGTAGATCTTACATTTATGAGGGACCACAGGTTCTCTATGGGGTTCAGATCAGGTGAACAAGGGGGCCATGTCATTATTTTTTCATCTTTTAGACCTTTACTGACCAGTCACGGTGTGGAGTAGTTGGATGCATGTGAGGGAGCATTGTCCTGCATGAAAATCATGTTTTTCTTGAACGATACCGACTTCTTCCTGTACCACTGCTTGAAGAAGTTGTCTTCCAGAAACTGACAGTAGGTCTGGGAGTTGAGCTTCACTCCATCTTCAACCCGAAAAGGTCCCACAAGTTCATCTTTGATGATACCAGCCCATACCAGTACCCCACCTCCACCTTACTGGTGTCTGAGTCGTCGTGGAGCACTCTGCCCTTTACTGATCCAGCCTGTGGCCCATCCATCTGGCCCATCAAGAGTCATTCTCATTTCATCAGTCCATAAAACCTTTGAAAAATCAGTCTTAAGCTATTTCTTGGCCCAGTCTTGACGTTTTATCTTATGTTTCTTGTTCAAAGGTGGTCGTTTTTCAGCCTTCCTTACCTTGGCCATGTCCCTGATTATGGCGCACCTTGTGCTTTTTGATACTCCAGTAATGTTGCAGCTCTGAAATATGGCCAATCTGGTGGCAAATGGCATCTTGGCAGCTTCACGCTTGATTTTCCTCAATTCATGGGCAGTTATTTTAGGCCTTTTTTGCCCAACAAGCTTCTTGCGACCCTGTTGGCTATTTGCCATGAAACGCTTGATTGTTCGGTGATCACGCTTCAAAAGTTTGGCAATTTTAAGACTGCTGCATCCCTCTGTAAGACATCTCACAATTTTGGACTTTTTAGAGCCCGTCAAATCTCTCTTCTGTCCCTTTTGCCAAAGGAAAGGAAGTTGCCTAATAAGTATGCACCCTTTATATAGGGTGTTGATATCATTACACCACACCCCTCCTCATTACAGAGATGCACATCACCTCATTTACTTAATTGGTAGTTGGCTCTCAAGCCTATACAGCTTAGAGTAGGACAACATGTATAAAAATTATCATGTGATCAAAATACTCATTTGCCTAATAATTCTACACACAGTGTAGTAAGATGGTAACATCTCTACTTATATCATAGCTAAACTAAAAAGCCTACATTCTTTGTTTAGGAATAGAACAGAGATTTATAGGACATTTCAGAACTTTTCCCAATTCTTATGAAAAAATATTCATCACATACTGCATTGAACCAATGTTTCCATTTTATTATATATTTTAGGAGTCGGCCCATTTTATTCTGACTCCACGACTCCGACTCCACAGCCCTGCTTCTAATCCTATTTTTAAAGGGTCAAATAGTGCATCCCATGTATTGAAATTTACTTAAGGTACTAATTAAGATATATGACTCCCCCTGTATTGCAGTTCCTGTGACATTTGATGGAATATTGGAACCCCGTAGAATAGGACTGAACATTCTCTCTTTTTGCAACATAATTACACGTTTTACATGGGTAATGACCGTATTTGTAAAAACCTGTGTGTGAACCACATACGTTTAGGATCAGGTTTGTTTAGGACATGGTAACTGGGGCAAATAATGTTTCCTTAGTAGATGCACGTTTAGTTAGTCACACTCCTGACAGGATTATTTTTTAATGTTTTGGCTAATATTTCATTTTGATTAAGAATGGGAAAATATTTTTTGATGATGTAGATAATATCCTACTGCTCACTATGTTGGGTTGAGAATGTGATAAGACATATTTTGATTATTCTCAATTTTATGGGATTTATTATTCCTTGCCAATAGTGCTGTACAATCTTGTTTTTTAACATGTACTTTAGCCCTATCCAGTGTCCACTCGGGATATACCCTAGCTCTTAGTCTCTGACAGGTACTGTCAGTTTGTTGAAGAAATTTTTTTTCTTCACTACAGTTTGTTTTAATTCTTGTAAGTTCTCCTGTGGGGATATTTTTAATTATATGCGCTGGATGGTAAGATTCAGCTTGTAGGATAGAGTTACTATCCGTCGGTTTGTGGTAAGGATTAATAATTACTGCTCCTGTACTAACATCACCAGTTAGAGCTTTATCCATTTAATTGATGGTAATCGATTGTATATTGAATGTAAATTTTGAATTGAAATCATTTTTGTTCATATATTCCACAAATTAATGTGCCTGTATCTCATCTCCCCTCCTCTGGGGAGGAGTCCTGCGAGGAAAATCTGCATATTCCCAGTGCATTCTGGGATAAGCAAAAAATCTCCGTGAACTCAAGGAGCATCGGGTTTTGGTTGTCCAGCTGAAAGGAAGACTTCTGAAAACCAGGGGAGGAGTCCTGCGAGGAAAATCTGCATATTCCCAGTGCATTCTGGGCTAAGCAAAAAATCTCCCCGAACTCAAGGAGCATCGGGTTTTGGTCGTCCAGCTGAAAGGAAGAGTTCTGAAAACCAAGGGAGGAGTCCTGCGAGGAAAATCTGCATATTCCCAGTGCATTCTGGGATAAGCAAAAAATCTCCGCGAACTCAAGGAGCATCGGGTTTTGGTCGTCCAGCTGAAAGGAAGACTTCTGAAAACCAGGGGAGGAGTCCTGCGAGGACTGGCGGCGCGCGAATTGTTGCCCAGTCTTTGCCTGGTTTTCACATCTACAGATTAAGAACATGGAAGAGGCCAGGAGCCATTTGGTGTGCTGCATTTCATGCTACATGTTCACAGACTTACCAGTGGAGCAGCCAAACTTCACCTGCCAGAAATGCAAGCTTGTGTCCCCGTTGGAGGAGAAGCTACAAAGTCTAGAAGAGAGAATATCTACATTGAATACTATTAAGGAAGGTGAGGAGTTCTTAGACAGAGCAGAAGTATCTCTTCAGAATACAGAAAGAGAAGAAATTTGTAGTGCACCTGAAGAACCAGAGAAATGGAAGCATGTGACCCAGAGAAGCAGGAGGATCGGGAGACAGTCAGCACCCATACCTCTCAGGAATCAGTACCAGGCACTCACGGATGAGAAAGATGATCCACCACATCAAGATAAGACTTTGCTCACAAAGAACATCCTTGTAAGCACTCAGAGTCCTCTTGGATGGAGAAAGAAAAATGTTGTTGAGAAGAAGAAATGGAGAGTGGTAGTCATGGGGGATTCACTGTTGAGCGGAACAGAGGCCGCCATCTGTAGACCGGATATAACCTCAAGAGAAATGTGCTGTCTTCCAGGTGCAAAAATCAAAGATGTCTGACAGGATATCGGGACTCTTCAGACCAACAGGTTACTACCCATTCCTGCTAATACATGTGGGGACAAATGACACTGCAAGAAACGAGCTGGAAACCATCTGCAGTGATTTTAAAGACTTAGGCAAGAAAGTGAAAGAACTGGGAGCGCAGGTGGTCTTCTCATCCATTTTTCCAGTGGATGGTCATGGAACAAGGAGGTGGAACAAGATTCTACAGGTGAACAACTGGCTACGTCGATGGTGCCGTCAACAAAGATTCGGATTTCTGGATCACGGAGTGAATTACCTGTATGATGGACTACTTGCTAAAGATGGGCTGCACCTTACCAAGACTGGAAGAAAGAAATGTTTATTAAATGGAAAGAGGGAGGCATATCTAAAGAAGAATATAACACAGTCTGCAAAATCTGCAGGGCACACATCAGATTAGCCAAAGCTGATAATGAAATAAGGTTTGCAAGAGATGTCAAAAGCAATAAAAAAGGATTTTGGAGTTATGTCAAAAAGAAAAGTCAAAGATGTTATAGGAATTTTAATGGTAAATGGTGTGGAATGGTGAAGTTGTAAAAAATGATATTGAGAAGGCCGAACTTTTAAATTGTTATTTTGCATCTGTTTTCTCTGAAAAAGTAAAATCAACTGATCTTCACCGTTTTATTGTATGATTAGAAGAATACAGGCCATCAATAAACAAAGAGATAGTGAGGGAATACTTAGCTAACATTAATGAATTCAAGTCCCCATGTCCAGATTAATTACACCCCAGAGTACTGAAGGAGTTAGTAGAGGAAATATTAGAACCACTCTTCATAATTTTTGAAAATTCTTGGATAACAGGAGAAGTTCCAGAAGACTATAGAAGAGCAAATGTTGTCCCTATCTTCAAAAAGGGGAAGAAGGTGGACCCAGGGAACTACAGGTCTGTGAGCCTGACTTCCATACCAGGAAAGATCTTTGAACAAATCATTAAACAACATTTATGCAAGTACCTGGATGAGAATGAAGTGATTAACAGGAGCCAGCATGGGTTTGTAACTAATAAGTCATGTCAGACTAACTTAATTTCCTTCTATGACAAAATCACTGACTGGGTGGATCAGGGAAATGCAGTAGATATAGTATATCTTGACTTCAGTAAAGCATTTGACAAAGTATCTCATACAATCCTTATTGAAAAAATTACCAAGTGTGGAATGGACAAGGCAACTCTTAGATGGATTTGTAACTGGCTTAGTGATCTGAGTCAAAGAGTGGTCATAAATGGCTGCACATCCAGTTGGAAGACTGTTTCAAGTGGGGTACCACAGAGCTCTGTCCTGGGCCCCGTGTTGTTCAACATCTTTATCAATGGTTTAGATGAAGGTATTAAGGGTAAACTGATAAAATTTGCTGATGACACAAAGTTAGGAGGAATAGCTAATACTAGAGAAGAGAGAAAGCGGATTCAACAAGATCTAAACAAGATGGAAAAATGGGCAGTAACTAATAGAATGGTTTTTAACAGGGAGAAATGCAAAGTCGTACATCTTGGCAAGAATAATGAAAAGATCATATACAGCATGGGAGGAATAGAGCTAGCCAAAAGCATGTGTGAAAAAGACTTAGGTATACTAATAGATCACAGACTGAACATGAGTCAACAGTGTGACGCAGAAGCAAAAAAGGCAAACACCATTCTAGGATGTATTAACAGAAGCATACAGTCTAGATCACGTGAAGTCATTATCCCCCTTTACTTTGGTCAGACCTCATCTGGAATACTGTGTCCAGTTCTGGGCACCACATTTTAAAAAAGACATCAACAAACTGGAACAAGTTCAGAGAAGAGTGACCAGAATGGTGACTGGACTGCAAACCATGTCCTATGAGGAACGGTTACAGGATTTAGGATTGTTTAGCTTGCAAAAGAGAAGACTGAGAGGAGACTTAATAGCTGTCTACAAATATCTTAAAGGCTGTCACACTGTAGAGAGATCAGTTTTATTCTCATTTTCACAAGGAAAGACTAGAAGCAATGGGATGAAACTGATGGGGAGGAGACACAGATTAGATATTAGAAAAAACGTTTTGACAGTGTGGGTGATTAATGAGTGGAACAGGCTGCCACGAGAGGTTGTGAGTTCTCCTTCAATGGAAGTCGTTAAAAAGAGGTTGGACGGACATCTGTCTGGGATGATTTAGTGAATCCTGCTTTGAGCAGGGGGTTGGACTAGATGACCCAGGAGGTCCATTCCAACTCTAATATTCTATGATTCCACACTATGATCAAGTCGTTTATGTTGCGACAATAAAATTCCAAATGTTTTTTAAATAGGTTGTGCTGGGTAATGATGAATTTTTCTTCCCACACAGCTACTACAATATTTGCTAAAGACTGTGAAAATTTGCCCCCCCCTCTCTCACCCCCCGTGATAACCCCATTTCTGAATAAAAAAAAACCTTTTTTTCAAACACAACCTATGTGTAAGCAGAAAATTAACCGCCATAGTCAGAAAATCATTAATGGTGGTAGCATAGGGGGCAAATATTTTGAGAAAATATTCCAAACTGTCCATAGTGATCCCATGTGGAAGGGAAGGATACAGGGCAATAATGTCACAACACCGCTATTTATATTGTGCATTCCAAACAAAAAACTGTGTATTACAGATGATATTTTTAGTATCCTGTATGTACCCTGGTAGATTCTGTACTAAAGGTAGTAGATAAAAATCTATCCATGCTCCCATATTTTCCATAAGAGCATCTATTCCTGTTATTATTGGTCTAAAAGGGGGGAAGATTGTTTTTATAGATTTAAGGCATTGAGTGATATATCAGAACAGTCGGGTACCGGGCAAATGAAAAATCTTAGTTTATCTTCTACTAGCTGTAGTACCCATTGTTGCCTGGGATAATAACTGTCTCTCTCACTTTCCCATTCTCTCACTCTCAGTCTCCCTCTCTGACTGTCTGTCTTTCACTCTGTCTGTCTCCCTCTTTGTCTCTGCCTCTCTGTGTATCTGTCTCTTTGTGTCTGTCTCTTTTTGAATTTCTGTCTCAGTGTCCCTGTCTCTCTCTTTGTGTCCCTGTCTCTGTGTGTCTGTCTTTGTGTATGTTTTTGTGTGTCTTTGTGTCTGTCTCTGTGTGTGTGTGTCTCTGTGTGTCTCTATATGTCTGTGTGTCTCTGTCTCTGTATGTGTCTCTCTGTGTGTGTCTGTCTGTGTCTGTCTCTGTGTCTGTGTGTGTTTGTCTCTGTGTCTGTCTCTATGTGTGTGTCTGTCTCTCTGTGTATGTGTCTGTCTCTGTGTGCATTTCTGTGTGTGTGTCTTTGTTTATCTGTGTCTGTGTGTGTGTGTGTGTCTGTCTGTATCTCTGTGCGTCTGTCTCTGTGTCTCTGTATCAGTCTCTGTGTGTTTTTCTGTGTTTCTCAGTGTGTGTTTCTGTGTCTGTGTTTCTGTCTGTGTGTCTCTGTGTGTGTGTCTCTGTGTGTCTCTTTGCATAGGTCTGTCTTTGTGTATGGGGAGATAAGGTATGCACACCAGTGACTATGGAAGGGGAATACATGGAATAGCAGAAACTGCTGTGTGAATACTGACATGAAAAATTCAATAGCTATTTGTTAGAATGAAATGTGAAAAATGGAACCTGCATTACTGCCATGAATATATGAATAAAGAGAAATTTAGCTACTGAATTGATCAATGCAGAAGAGCCCCAACACTACGCCAAAGTATTTCTCTACGTTGGGGTCCCTAGCTTGTGTGTGTCCTCTCATGCAGTTAAAAAACTTACCGTGTATGGGACGCTGAGACCCAGGCTATATATGCGTATAATGTGGATTGGCAATAGGTGTGTATGGGGAGGGTTCACAAACGAAAAACTACTAACATTAAGGAATAACGTTTGGAACTCCATTCTATGTCTGAACTGGGTGCAAAAAACCTAAAAAACATCACTATGGGGAGATAAGGTATGCACACCAGTGACTATGGAAGGGGAATACATGGAATAGCAGAAACTGCTGTGTGAATACTGACATGAAAAATTCAATAGCTATTTGTTAGAATGAAATGTGAAAAATGGAACCTGCATTACTGCCATGAATATATGAATAAAGAGAAATTTAGCTACTGAATTGATCAATGCAGAAGAGCCCCAACACTACGCCAAAGTATTTCTCTACGTTGGGGTCCCTAGCTTGTGTGTGTCCTCTCATGCAGTTAAAAAACTTACCGTGTATGGGACGCTGAGACCCAGGCTATATATGCGTATAATGTGGATTGGCAATAGGTGTGTATGGGGAGGGTTCACAAACGAAAAACTACTAACATTAAGGAATAACGTTTGGAACTCCATTCTATGTCTGAACTGGGTGCAAAAAACCTAAAAAACATCACTATGGGGAGATAAGGTATGCACACCAGTGACTATGGAAGGGGAATACATGGAATAGCAGAAACTGCTGTGTGAATACTGACATGAAAAATTCAATAGCTATTTGTTAGAATGAAATGTGAAAAATGGAACCTGCATTACTGCCATGAATATATGAATAAAGAGAAATTTAGCTACTGAATTGATCAATGCAGAAGAGCCCCAACACTACGCCAAAGTATTTCTCTACGTTGGGGTCCCTAGCTTGTGTGTGTCCTCTCATGCAGTTAAAAAACTTACCGTGTATGGGACGCTGAGACCCAGGCTATATATGCGTATAATGTGGATTGGCAATAGGTGTGTATGGGGAGGGTTCACAAACGAAAAACTACTAACATTAAGGAATAACGTTTGGAACTCCATTCTATGTCTGAACTGGGTGCAAAAAACCTAAAAAACATCACTATGGGGAGATAAGGTATGCACACCAGTGACTATGGAAGGGGAATACATGGAATAGCAGAAACTGCTGTGTGAATACTGACATGAAAAATTCAATAGCTATTTGTTAGAATGAAATGTGAAAAATGGAACCTGCATTACTGCCATGAATATATGAATAAAGAGAAATTTAGCTACTGAATTGATCAATGCAGAAGAGCCCCAACACTACGCCAAAGTATTTCTCTACGTTGGGGTCCCTAGCTTGTGTGTGTCCTCTCATGCAGTTAAAAAACTTACCGTGTATGGGACGCTGAGACCCAGGCTATATATGCGTATAATGTGGATTGGCAATAGGTGTGTATGGGGAGGGTTCACAAACGAAAAACTACTAACATTAAGGAATAACGTTTGGAACTCCATTCTATGTCTGAACTGGGTGCAAAAAACCTAAAAAACATCACTATGGGGAGATAAGGTATGCACACCAGTGACTATGGAAGGGGAATACATGGAATAGCAGAAACTGCTGTGTGAATACTGACATGAAAAATTCAATAGCTATTTGTTAGAATGAAATGTGAAAAATGGAACCTGCATTACTGCCATGAATATATGAATAAAGAGAAATTTAGCTACTGAATTGATCAATGCAGAAGAGCCCCAACACTACGCCAAAGTATTTCTCTACGTTGGGGTCCCTAGCTTGTGTGTGTCCTCTCATGCAGTTAAAAAACTTACCGTGTATGGGACGCTGAGACCCAGGCTATATATGCGTATAATGTGGATTGGCAATAGGTGTGTATGGGGAGGGTTCACAAACGAAAAACTACTAACATTAAGGAATAACGTTTGGAACTCCATTCTATGTCTGAACTGGGTGCAAAAAACCTAAAAAACATCACTATGGGGAGATAAGGTATGCACACCAGTGACTATGGAAGGGGAATACATGGAATAGCAGAAACTGCTGTGTGAATACTGACATGAAAAATTCAATAGCTATTTGTTAGAATGAAATGTGAAAAATGGAACCTGCATTACTGCCATGAATATATGAATAAATCATGTCAGTATTCACACAGCAGTTTCTGCTATTCCATGTATTCCCCTTCCATAGTCACTGGTGTGCATACCTTATCTCCCCATAGTGATGTTTTTTAGGTTTTTTGCACCCAGTTCAGACATAGAATGGAGTTCCAAACGTTATTCCTTAATGTTAGTAGTTTTTCGTTTGTGAACCCTCCCCATACACACCTATTGCCAATCCACATTATACGCATATATAGCCTGGGTCTCAGCGTCCCATACACGGTAAGTTTTTTAACTGCATGAGAGGACACACACAAGCTAGGGACCCCAACGTAGAGAAATACTTTGGCGTAGTGTTGGGGCTCTTCTGCATTGATCAATTCAGTAGCTAAATTTCTCTTTATTCATATATTCATGGCAGTAATGCAGGTTCCATTTTTCACATTTCATTCTAACAAATAGCTATTGAATTTTTCATGTCAGTATTCACACAGCAGTTTCTGCTATTCCATGTATTCCCCTTCCATAGTCACTGGTGTGCATACCTTATCTCCCCATAGTGATGTTTTTTAGGTTTTTTGCACCCAGTTCAGACATAGAATGGAGTTCCAAACGTTATTCCTTAATGTTAGTAGTTTTTCGTTTGTGAACCCTCCCCATACACACCTATTGCCAATCCACATTATACGCATATATAGCCTGGGTCTCAGCGTCCCATACACGGTAAGTTTTTTAACTGCATGAGAGGACACACACAAGCTAGGGACCCCAACGTAGAGAAATACTTTGGCGTAGTGTTGGGGCTCTTCTGCATTGATCAATTCAGTAGCTAAATTTCTCTTTATTCATATATTTATGGCAGTAATGCAGGTTCCATTTTTCACATTTCATTCTAACAAATAGCTATTGAATTTTTCATGTCAGTATTCACACAGCAGTTTCTGCTATTCCATGTATTCCCCTTCCATAGTCACTGGTGTGCATACCTTATCTCCCCATAGTGATGTTTTTTAGGTTTTTTGCACCCAGTTCAGACATAGAATGGAGTTCCAAACGTTATTCCTTAATGTTAGTAGTTTTTCGTTTGTGAACCCTCCCCATACACACCTATTGCCAATCCACATTATACGCATATATAGCCTGGGTCTCAGCGTCCCATACACGGTAAGTTTTTTAACTGCATGAGAGGACACACACAAGCTAGGGACCCCAACGTAGAGAAATACTTTGGCGTAGTTGTCACGAACCACCGGGGGGGTCACTCAGAAATCCCCCGCGCTGGCTACCAGTACGTCACAATCGGGGGGTAACAAGTGGGGGGGTCACCCCTCCTTTATACCTCCCGACCGACAGACAGAGCACGTGACGCGCTCTCTAGCGCCCCTCTTATAGTCAGACCAATTATGGAATTGCCCGACCATAAGCAAGGAGGCCGCTATACTACTTATGCCGATTATTGAAGGGTCCCCGGTGAGAGTAAGGTATATATTCCCCCGACCTCCGCGGGCGGAATATATAAAATCTCCCCGAATCTCACTGGCCTCCCCACAATAATCCTTGGCACAATTCGCTGCCACCAACCGATTTACGGTAACTATTAGCCGAACACACAGACGTGGGATTCAAGATCGAGATAACAGAACAGCCCAAGATTAATTATATAATTTAATCAGCCTAAAGCACACTAGAAACTACAATATATACAATAGGGAATCTACAGAATATACATATGTCAGAGTACAGTTACAATCAAAGCATGGGTTACAAACAGGCATACACAGTTCCAGCAGTTACCTTGTTGCGTCTGGCCACAGGGGGGCGCTGTAGACCAGGTTTCCAGGAACTCCCTCACAGGTCTTTCCCAACCAGGCCCCCGAGCAGAAGAACACTGGAAAATGGCCGAAGTAGGGTTATCAACCTGGGCAGATCCAGGTCCCCTCCTACCTTAGTGACCTCACAGGGAAGCACTGCCACTCCCCCTGCATGGATCAGAATTATCCAGCAAAGGGGATATTGGCCATAACTTTGCCTGGGAGCGTCGTAGGCGGACGCCAATGCTCTCATTGTGACAGTTATGAATTTAGCTACAGAACGAGGGGACTCATGACCTGTCTGCCAGTTCCCCATTGGCTGATCTCACGCCTGGGGTATTTCCCAAGCTCCCCCTTCCATAAAAAAGGTGTGCCAGCATCGTCCGCCTGCGCAAACACCATTTTTATGGTTGCCATATTTATCGGAGATATGGCTTGCGAGATATGAACCATTTTTTACTGGAGTCGTTCTGTCTGGCTACTTCCAAGCCTTGCTAATGAGATACAACTCTTGTTACAGGGTGACGGCAGGGAGTCATCCTGGGTCCATTGTCCTCACATCATCTCATCTCCATATCAGAGGAGATGGCTGTTGGAGGTGTAAGTGGGATGTGACACCTTCACAGATGCTGGACATTTGAGAACAAGAAGGGAGGGGGGGCACTGCCAGGGAGTGATGAGAGCAATTATGACTTCTAGTCATAATTCCTCTTCATATCCCAGGATTTACCTCACACCTCCCCCCTTTTGAGGGCGCTAGGGGGCAGCACACTCCGGTGTTCCCCCGTGCGCCCGTCCGCGACCTCTCCTTGTCGGGACAGCCCGTCTGCGTTACCGTGGTCACGGCCCCTTTTGTGGCGAATGGTGAAGTCGTATTGCTGGAGCGCAAGGCTCCATCGCAACAATCGCCCATTCGTCCCAGAGACGGTGTGCAACCAGCTGAGGGGATTGTGGTCCGTCTCCACGATGAAGTGGCGCCCGTATAGATAGGGTTGCAGACGCTGCAGGGCCCACACTATGGCCAGGCACTCCTTCTCCATTGTAGAATAGGCCACTTCCCTTGGTAACAGCTTCCTGCTCAGGTACAAGACTGGGTGCTCTTGGCTCGCAGAGTCCACCTGGCTGAGCACCGCACCGAGGCCGAAGTCACTGGCGTCGGTCTGTACTACAAACGGCCGCGTGAAGTCGGCTGCCTGTAGCACGGGCGGGCTGGACAGGGCGTCCTTTAGGGCCCGGAAGGCTGTCTCGCAGTCCACTGTCCAATCGACTGCAGAGGGCAGCTTCTTCTTGGTGAGGTCCGTCAAGGGCTTTGCCAGGCTACTATAGCATGGAACAAACCTCCTATAGTACCCAGCGGTCCCCAAGAAGGACATCACCTGCTTCTTGGTCCTGGGGGTGGGCCAGGATGCGATGGCCTCCACTTTCTCAGGCTCGGGCTTCAGCGTTCCCCCACCTACCCGGTGACCGAGGTACTGGACCTCGCTCATGGCCAGCTGACACTTTCCCGGCTTGATGGTCAAACCTGCCCGGTGGATCCGCCTGAGCACCTGTGCTAGATGCTCTAGGTGGTCCTCCCAGGTGGGACTGAAGACGGCAATGTCATCCAGGTACGCGGCCGCGTACCCTTCAAGTCCCTTGAGCAGGGTGTTGACCATCCGCTGGAAAGTGGCAGGGGCATTCCTCATCCCGAATGGCATCACCGTGGACTCGTACAGTCCAAATGGGGTAATAAAGGCAGAGCGTTCCCTGGCCTTGCGAGTCAGGGGGATCTGCCAATATCCCCGGCTCAGGTCCATGATGGTCAGGTACTGAGCCCCGGCCAACTGATCGAGCAGGTCATCGATGCGTGGCATTGGGTACGCATCGGCGACCGTGACAGCATTGAGCCCCCTGTAGTCCACGCAGAACCGAGTGGTTCGGTCCTTCTTAGGGACGAGGACTACAGGCGAGGCCCAAGCGCTGTTGGATGCCTGGATCACCCCCAGCTCCAGCATCTCGTCAATCTCCTGGCGCATGTGTTGCTGCACCTCCAGGGAGACCCGATATGCTGAACGCCGGATCGGGGGATGATCCCCAGTGTCCACGTGATGGACAGCCAAGTCAGTCCTTCCGGGCTGGTTGGTAAACAACCCCCGGAAGGGGAGGAGGGTGGCCCACAGCTGGGACCGTTGGTCCTCCAAGAGCTGGTGGCCAACCTCCACATCCTCAATGGATCCGCCTGCCCTAACCTGGGCTAGCATATCCAAGAGGGTTTCCGTTTCTCCCTCCTCGGGCAGGTTGCACACGGGGAGCGCACATGCCTCCCGCTCATGATGTGCCTTCATCATGTTCACATGGAAGGGCTTTCGCCTTCCACGGGCGGGGTCCAGGGTGACCAGGTACGTTACAGGGTTGAGCTGCTGGTACACGAGGTATGGGCCTTCCCAGGCTGCCTGAAGCTTGTCCTGTGGTACGGGGACCAGTACCCACACCTTTTGACCCACTTGGTAGGTCCTCTCACAAGCGTTCTGGTCGTACCAACGCTTCTGATCGGCCTGGGCTTGAGCCATATTGTCGTGTACCAGTTGCGTCAAGGCCTGCATTTTGTCCCGGAAGCGCATGACATACTCGATGACCGACACTCCAGGGGTGGCCAAATCCCCTTCCCAAGCCTCTTTCACCAGAGCCAGGGGGCCCCGCACACGTCGCCCGTACAGGAGCTCAAACGGTGAGAATCCTGTTGAGGCCTGTGGAACCTCCCGGTAAGCAAATAACAGGTGTGGGAGATACCGCTCCCAGTCACGCCCATGGGAGTCGACCAACATCTTAAGCATCTGCTTTAAGGTGCCATTGAACCGCTCGCACAGGCCATTAGTCTGTGGATGGTACGGGCTGGCCACCAGATGTCGCACCTGGACTTGCTTACAGAGGGTCTCCATCAGCTGGGACATGAATTGGGTCCCCCGGTCGGTGAGCATTTCCTGGGGAAAACCCACTCGGGAGAAAATCTCCAGCAATGCGGTGGCCACCTTGTCAGCCCGAATGGACGACAAGGCCACTGCTTCTGGGTACCGGGTGGCATAGTCAACTACCGTCAGTATGAAGCGTTTCCCGGAGCTGCTGGGGATGGCCAGCGGGCCGACCAGATCCACAGCCACCCTCCTGAAAGGCTCATCGATGATTGGCAGAGATACTAGTGGGGCTTTGGGGTGTGGCCCCGCCTTCCCCACTCTCTGACAGGTTTCACACGAACGGCAGTAGGCAGCCACATCGGCCCCCATTTTTGGCCAGTAGAAATGCTGGTTTAACCTGGCCTTGGTCTTAGCGATCCCTAGGTGTCCGGCCATCGGAATCTCATGTGCGATCCGCAACAACTCCGTCCGGAACGGATAGGGTACCACCAACTGTCGGTCCCTGGGCCACGCCTCCGGTGAACCCTGCTGGACCGTGGCCCGGTACAGCCGTCCTTGGTCCCAGAGCACTCGCTCCGGGTCCGAGTCCGAGGGAGGCTGTGCCGCCTGCTCCTTTAGAGCTTTCAGGCTGTCGTCAGCTTCTAACGCTGCCTGAAACCCCTGACCAGATGTGGCCAGAATCGACGAGACTGTCACATCTTCGGTCAGTACCCCGGGACCTGTGTCCTGGCCTCCACCTGACTCGGCTGCCACTTGGTCAGAAGGGGAAGAGCTATCGGACCTCCGGGAGGCCCCTTGGCTTCCAGCACTCCCACTGCGGGTGACAGCGGCCACAGCCGCTGCGACCGTGGGTCGTGCCTGCTCCTCCTCCGTTCCTGACCAAGTCGCCGGTTCAGGCAGACCTACCTGGCTTCCTGACACCCCGGTTGTGGGGGAACCCTGCACCGAGATCTTACCTGGGAGCACTTCCGCTCCTGGACCGGCCCCAATCTCACCTGCCTGTTCCCCCTCTGCAGCAACAGAACCCCGCTGTGAAATCTCTGGGGACCCCACATTTGCTGTGGTAGCCCCCACCCCACACACTGGTCCTCCCCCTGCAGCACCCTGCTCTCTGCTTATCCCTGCAGAGGGCAACAGATCCCAGCTCACAGGCTGGTTACTTGTAGAGGCATGGTCACACCTTTCTCTGACCCCCTCCCCTGTCACAGCTGCAGCTGAGTGTGTGTCTATGGTGTCTATGCAAGCAGAAATATCAGAGTTCACTCCCTCCTCCCTTACATCATTCATAGATAACACATTAACATTGTCCGGAGGCACGTCAGCACTGGCTGAAGGTTCAGCCTTTGGGGCGGGGCCAAACTGGGAGGTTATTTGCCCCAAATCTGTCCCAAGTAGCACGTTTGCAGGGATCCGATCAGTTACCCCCACCTCCCTCACCCCTCGCCCTGCGCCCCAGTCCACATAAATGTCAGCAACAGGCAGCGCCGGGTCAATGCCTCCAATCCCGGAGACAGCGAGGGTTTTTCCAGGGATCAAGTCTTGGGGGGACACCATCTCAGGCCGCACCAGAGTCACCTCCGAGGCGCTGTCTCGCAGTCCTATGGTCACAGACTGGCCGACGGTGACAGGTTGGAAGCTGTCCAGGGACCTACCACCACCCCCACCCACACAATACACCTTGGGCGGCCCTTGGGACGGGGACGGAGCCGGGGCCTTGGGACGCTGAGGGCACATGGCCTTGAAGTGTCCAGGTAGGTTGCACTGGTGGCACCGTCTTGGTTCTGCCACGGGCCTGGAGAGGGGAGTCGAGGGGGACACCCCCTGCAGTCTAGGGGCAGGTGGGGCAGTCGCAGAGTTCATCTTACCCCCTCTCCAGGTGCTGCTGGTGGCTGCTCTCCTGGCCTCAGGAGCCCGATTGTTGGTGTAGTCATCTGCCAGGGCAGCTGTAGCCGTGGATCCCTTTGGCTTCTGGTCTCGGATGAACTGGCGGAGATCCTCAGGGCAGTTCCACAAGAGTTGCTCTGTGATGACCAAGTCTAGGATCTCCGGTCCGGTGGAAAGCTGCAGGCCTTGGGTCCAGTGGTCGGCAGCTCGGGCAAGTGCCCGCCGGTGGTCAGCCCAGGAGTCCTTTGGTCCCTTCTGCAGCGTCCGGAACTTCTTGCGGTAGGACTCCGGAGTGAGGTTGTACTGTTGGATCAGGGCCCGCTTGATGGTGTCGTAGCCCTGATCTGCCTCAGCAGGCAAGTCCCCAAGGATTTCCAGGGCCTTACCCCTTAAACGGGGGGTCAGGTATTTGGCCCACTGGTCCTTGTCCAGATGGTGCTGCAAGCAAAGTCCGTTCAAAAGCAGTCAAGAAAGAGTCCAAGTCTCCATCCTTCTCCAGCACTGGGAAGTCCTCAACACGGACCTTTGGAAGTTTGGTGTCTTGAAGGTCACGTGTGGCTGATGAGGGCCGGAGCTGAGCTAGCTGCAGCTGGTAGTCACGCTCTGCCTGTCGCTCTCGCTCTCGCTCTTCACGCGCTGCTTGCCGCTCCGCAGCCTCACGCACTGCTTGCCGCTCCGCAGCCTCAGCATCACGCGCTGCCTGCCGCTCTGCCCTGTGCTCTGCCAGGAGTCCCTTGTAGCCCTCCTGGTCTCCAGCCTGGAGAAGGGCCATAGCCATTTGAAGAAGGCTATCCGAGCCTCCCAGGCTCGGTGGAATGGCACGTGGTGATCTGCGGCCCGCTGCGGAGCCTGGTGATTCACTGTCCATTGCAGAGCGGAGGGCTGGCATCTGGCTCGTTGAGGACCCTTGGGTGAGCTGCTCCTCCTCTTGTCCAGCAGTGCCCGGTTGTGCAATGTCCTCTGCGGAGCTGTTTTCTGGCGTCGAGCTCCTGGAGGACTCGTGGGCAACCTCCTCATTACTGCCCACAGCACCGTCCTCCCTCTCTTCGGCTCCTGCTTTAGCATTGGCCAGTTGCATAGCTCTGCTCCTGGTGCCATCAGCCATTCTTGCAGACTTTTGGTCACTGACACAGAACTGACACCTGATGCCTCCACACACCTTACAGTATCTGCACTCTGACACTCTAGTGTTGAGCTAGTCTGAAGACCCCAGCAGCCACAGCTGCTGCAGGCAGTCTTTAGTGTCTGGGAGTATGGGTCTCACACTCACACACACTATTATCTCGATCCCACCGCTATGCCACCAATATGTCACGAACCACCGGGGGGGTCACTCAGAAATCCCCCGCGCTGGCTACCAGTACGTCACAATCGGGGGGTAACAAGTGGGGGGGTCACCCCTCCTTTATACCTCCCGACCGACAGACAGAGCACGTGACGCGCTCTCTAGCGCCCCTCTTATAGTCAGGCCAATTATGGAATTGCCCGACCATAAGCAAGGAGGCCGCTATACTACTTATGCCGATTATTGAAGGGTCCCCGGTGAGAGTAAGGTATATATTCCCCCGACCTCCGCGGGCGGAATATATAAAATCTCCCCGAATCTCACTGGCCTCCCCACAATAATCCTTGGCACAATTCGCTGCCACCAACCGATTTACGGTAACTATTAGCCGAACACACAGACGTGGGATTCAAGATCGAGATAACAGAACAGCCCAAGATTAATTATATAATTTAATCAGCCTAAAGCACACTAGAAACTACAATATATACAATAGGGAATCTACAGAATATACATATGTCAGAGTACAGTTACAATCAAAGCATGGGTTACAAACAGGCATACACAGTTCCAGCAGTTACCTTGTTGCGTCTGGCCACAGGGGGGCGCTGTAGACCAGGTTTCCAGGAACTCCCTCACAGGTCTTTCCCAACCAGGCCCCCGAGCAGAAGAACACTGGAAAATGGCCGAAGTAGGGTTATCAACCTGGGCAGATCCAGGTCCCCTCCTACCTTAGTGACCTCACAGGGAAGCACTGCCACTCCCCCTGCATGGATCAGAATTATCCAGCAAAGGGGATATTGGCCATAACTTTGCCTGGGAGCGTCGTAGGCGGACGCCAATGCTCTCATTGTGACAGTTATGAATTTAGCTACAGAACGAGGGGACTCATGACCTGTCTGCCAGTTCCCCATTGGCTGATCTCACGCCTGGGGTATTTCCCAAGCTCCCCCTTCCATAAAAAAGGTGTGCCAGCATCGTCCGCCTGCGCAAACACCATTTTTATGGTTGCCATATTTATCGGAGATATGGCTTGCGAGATATGAACCATTTTTTACTGGAGTCGTTCTGTCTGGCTACTTCCAAGCCTTGCTAATGAGATACAACTCTTGTTACAGGGTGACGGCAGGGAGTCATCCTGGGTCCATTGTCCTCACATCATCTCATCTCCATATCAGAGGAGATGGCTGTTGGAGGTGTAAGTGGGATGTGACACCTTCACAGATGCTGGACATTTGAGAACAAGAAGGGAGGGGGGGCACTGCCAGGGAGTGATGAGAGCAATTATGACTTCTAGTCATAATTCCTCTTCATATCCCAGGATTTACCTCACAGTAGTGTTGGGGCTCTTCTGCATTGATCAATTCAGTAGCTAAATTTCTCTTTATTCATATATTCATGGCAGTAATGCAGGTTCCATTTTTCACATTTCATTCTAACAAATAGCTATTGAATTTTTCATGTCAGTATTCACACAGCAGTTTCTGCTATTCCATGTATTCCCCTTCCATAGTCACTGGTGTGCATACCTTATCTCCCCATAGTGATGTTTTTTAGGTTTTTTGCACCCAGTTCAGACATAGAATGGAGTTCCAAACGTTATTCCTTAATGTTAGTAGTTTTTCGTTTGTGAACCCTCCCCATACACACCTATTGCCAATCCACATTATACGCATATATAGCCTGGGTCTCAGCGTCCCATACACGGTAAGTTTTTTAACTGCATGAGAGGACACACACAAGCTAGGGACCCCAACGTAGAGAAATACTTTGGCGTAGTGTTGGGGCTCTTCTGCATTGATCAATTCAGTAGCTAAATTTCTCTTTATTCATATATTCATGGCAGTAATGCAGGTTCCATTTTTCACATTTCATTCTAACAAATAGCTATTGAATTTTTCATGTCAGTATTCACACAGCAGTTTCTGCTATTCCATGTATTCCCCTTCCATAGTCACTGGTGTGCATACCTTATCTCCCCATAGTGATGTTTTTTAGGTTTTTTGCACCCAGTTCAGACATAGAATGGAGTTCCAAACGTTATTCCTTAATGTTAGTAGTTTTTCGTTTGTGAACCCTCCCCATACACACCTATTGCCAATCCACATTATACGCATATATAGCCTGGGTCTCAGCGTCCCATACACGGTAAGTTTTTTAACTGCATGAGAGGACACACACAAGCTAGGGACCCCAACGTAGAGAAATACTTTGGCGTAGTGTTGGGGCTCTTCTGCATTGATCAATTCAGTAGCTAAATTTCTCTTTATTCATATATTCACGGCAGTAATGCAGGTTCCATTTTTCACATTTCATTCTAACAAATAGCTATTGAATTTTTCATGTCAGTATTCACACAGCAGTTTCTGCTATTCCATGTATTCCCCTTCCATAGTCACTGGTGTGCATACCTTATCTCCCCATAGTGATGTTTTTTAGGTTTTTTGCACCCAGTTCAGACATAGAATGGAGTTCCAAACGTTATTCCTTAATGTTAGTAGTTTTTCGTTTGTGAACCCTCCCCATACACACCTATTGCCAATCCACATTATACGCATATATAGCCTGGGTCTCAGCGTCCCATACACGGTAAGTTTTTTAACTGCATGAGAGGACACACACAAGCTAGGGACCCCAACGTAGAGAAATACTTTGGCGTAGTGTTGGGGCTCTTCTGCATTGATCAATTCAGTAGCTAAATTTCTCTTTATTCATATATTCATGGCAGTAATGCAGGTTCCATTTTTCACATTTCATTCTAACAAATAGCTATTGAATTTTTCATGTCAGTATTCACACAGCAGTTTCTGCTATTCCATGTATTCCCCTTCCATAGTCACTGGTGTGCATACCTTATCTCCCCATAGTGATGTTTTTTAGGTTTTTTGCACCCAGTTCAGACATAGAATGGAGTTCCAAACGTTATTCCTTAATGTTAGTAGTTTTTCGTTTGTGAACCCTCCCCATACACACCTATTGCCAATCCACATTATACGCATATATAGCCTGGGTCTCAGCGTCCCATACACGGTAAGTTTTTTAACTGCATGAGAGGACACACACAAGCTAGGGACCCCAACGTAGAGAAATACTTTGGCGTAGTGTTGGGGCTCTTCTGCATTGATCAATTCAGTAGCTAAATTTCTCTTTATTCATATATTCATGGCAGTAATGCAGGTTCCATTTTTCACATTTCATTCTAACAAATAGCTATTGAATTTTTCATGTCAGTATTCACACAGCAGTTTCTGCTATTCCATGTATTCCCCTTCCATAGTCACTGGTGTGCATACCTTATCTCCCCATAGTGATGTTTTTTAGGTTTTTTGCACCCAGTTCAGACATAGAATGGAGTTCCAAACGTTATTCCTTAATGTTAGTAGTTTTTCGTTTGTGAACCCTCCCCATACACACCTATTGCCAATCCACATTATACGCATATATAGCCTGGGTCTCAGCGTCCCATACACGGTAAGTTTTTTAACTGCATGAGAGGACACACACAAGCTAGGGACCCCAACGTAGAGAAATACTTTGGCGTAGTGTTGGGGCTCTTCTGCATTGATCAATTCAGTAGCTAAATTTCTCTTTATTCATATATTCATGGCAGTAATGCAGGTTCCATTTTTCACATTTCATTCTAACAAATAGCTATTGAATTTTTCATGTCAGTATTCACACAGCAGTTTCTGCTATTCCATGTATTCCCCTTCCATAGTCACTGGTGTGCATACCTTATCTCCCCATAGTGATGTTTTTTAGGTTTTTTGCACCCAGTTCAGACATAGAATGGAGTTCCAAACGTTATTCCTTAATGTCTTTGTGTATGTCTGTCTTTGTGTATGTCTGTCTTTGTGTATGTCTGTCTTTGTGTATGTCTGTCTGTGTCTCTCTGTGTACGTGTCTGTCTCTCTGTGTCTGTGTCTCTGTGTGTGTCTGTCTGTGTTTCTATCTGTGTTTCTTTGTGTCTTTGTGTTTCTGTGTGTGTCTCTGTGCGTCTCTGTCTGCGTGTCTCTGTATCAGTCTCTGTGTTTGTCAGTGTGTGTTTCTCTGTGTCTGTATCTTTGTGTTTCTGTCTGTGTGTGTCTGTGTGTCTGTCTTTGTATAGGTCTGTCTTTGTATACAGTACAGAACAAAAGTTTGGACACACCTTCTCGTCTCTAGCACATCTATTAAGAGGAGACTTTGTGCAGCAGGCCTTCATGGTAAAATAGATGCTAGGAAACCACTGCTAAGGACAGGCAACAAGCAAAAGAGACTTGTTTGGGCTGAAGAACCTTGTGTTGGAAATTAGACCAGTGGAAATCTGTGCTTTGGTCTGATGAGTCCAAATTTGAGATCTTTGAATCCAACCACCGTGTCTTTGTAGAAAAGGTGAACGGATGGACGGATGGACTTTACATGCCTAGTTCCCACCGTGAAGCATGGAGGAGGAGGTGTGATGGTGTGGGGGTGCTACGCTGGTGACACTGTTGGGGATTTATTCAAAATTGAAGGCATACAGAACCAGTATGCCTACCACAGCATCTTGCAGCGGCGTGCTATTCCATCCGGTTTGCGTTTAGTTGGACCATAATTTATTTTTTAACAGGACAATGACCCCAAACACACCTCCAGGCTGTGTATGGGCTATTTGACTAAGAAGGAGAGTGATTGGATGCTACACCAGATGGCCTGGTCTCCACAGTCACCAGACCTGAACCCAATCGAGTTGGTTTGGGGTAAGCTGGACCGCAGAGTGAAAGCAAAAGGGCCAACAGGTGCTAAGCATCTCTGGGAACTCCTTCAAGACTGTTGGAAGACCATTTTCGGTGACTACCTCTTAAAGCTCATCAAGAGAATGCCAAGAGTGTGCAAAGTAGTAATGAAAGCAAAAGGTGGCTACTTTGAAGAACCTAGAATATAAGACATATTTTCAGTTGTTTCACACTTTTTTAAGTATTTCATTCCACATGTTTTAATTCATAGTTTTGATGCCTTCAATGTGAATCTACAATTTTTAGTGATGAAAATAAAGAAAACTCTTTGAATGAGGAGGTTTGTCCAAACTTGTGGTCTGTACTGTACATATATATTACATAGTGCCCTCTTTTGTTATGTACAGCACCATGCCTTACATATTGGATTCTTTTGTCATTTTTATTATTTATAGAGCTCTGTCTTTTATTTCATAGCTTTCTCTCTTGTTAGATATAAAATGACATGCCTGTTGATGGAACATGGTAAAGCTTCTTTTCTGATGGACTGGTCTTCTGGTCAGATGCTGCTCCATCAGCAGTCATTTTATATCTAACAAGAGAGGATTATATAATAAAGAGAGGGAGCTGTGAATAACAAAAATAACCAGAATATGCTATATAGGAGACGGTGCTATACAGAAAAAGTAATATAGTAAAGGATAGCACCATACATAACTAGCGAGGATGCTAATAAGGGACAGTGTTATACATAATAAAAGGAGAAACTATGTACTTAAGGACAGCGCTTTACATAGTGAGTACACTAAATAATGAGGTTGCATCCTGCATCCGTGTGCAGTGTCAGTGTGCTGCCTGACTTTTTTTTCTCGGACAGCGCACAGACCCATGGAGTTTGTCCTATTCCTCATAATCAGATCAGAACAGCACATGCTCCGAGTCACGCAGATCTCATTCTCAGAGCTGTGATTTTCACAGATATGTGAATGGATCTATGAAACTCTAGGAGTCCGCGTGCCATCTGATAAAAAAAGTCTGGCAACACACGGAAATGTCACACTAGTGTGATAATGTGGCCTAATGGATTTAACAAATAACAGCAATACTTCAAGTCATACAATACAAAATAAATGTTTTCAGAAAGTTACTTACCGCTGATGTCTCATCTGGTAAGTTATTTTCTGTTGTCTTTTCTCCATCTGGTCAGACCTTCATGTTGCCATCTTCCAGTCACTACTCTTCTTGTCACATTGATCATTGCAGCCCTGAAAATAACAAGATCACATATATTGTATACATACATTTACCTCCTGAATAAAAAATCCCCCACACTGTGCCCCAGAATATAAATATGTACCAGACTATATATTATACAATGAGCCACACACCATTCAGAATATAAGGTGATAAATAAGCCGCACTGTGCCAACATTAACTATGATCTGTCACCTAATAAATATAAACTAATTAGCCTCTGTGATACTCCCTTAATTAATTATAAGGCTATGTGCACACATTGCCATTTTGTAGCGGAAAATACGCAGCGTTTTACAGTTGCAAGCAAAACGCATATTTTACGTAGTGTTCTTCCTCCCAACACATCACATCACAATTTTATGCTGCAAATCCTGAATGTGTGCACAAAGCCTAAAGGGTACTTTACACGCTGCAACCTCGATAGCGATCTCGTTAGCGATGTGAAATTCTACATCGCAAGTGCGATCTTTTCAGATCGCACATGCGTAAAATAACCTATGTGCGACCTCAAAAGATCACACTTGCGATCTAGAATTTCACATCGCTAACGAGATTGCTAGCGAGGTCGCAGTGTGTAAAGTACCCTTTAGTCCCTGTCATGTGACCTCCCCCACAATTTATCATACGTCCATAATAGCTTCACAATGAATTGTGGGGCGGGGGGAGGGGGCAAGACACAACCAGGGCTATATAATGAATTTTAGTTTGGGTAGGGGGTTATCAGGGCCATATAATAAATTTTGGAGCGGAAGCTATGAGGAACTTAGCATCCTCACCCACCATCCAACTAATTTTAAAGGAAACCTGCTGTCAGGTCCTCTATGCCCTCCAGCAGCATTCACGTCTGTATGTTAAAATTCCCGGCCTCACCAGCCCTATGTAATGTTATTCACTAAAATGAATGTTTAAAAAAAAAAAAGGACTTATAAACGGAGCTGTTTCTATGCTAATTAGGTGTATGACTAGTTGCAGGGGCATTGTTTCCTTAAACTAGTTGGCCCTCTTTCCATGCTATCACACCCCTGTGGACATATCATGATTTCCTCAAGCCGACGTCATCGTCAGCCCCTGGAAATGTTGCGCATGCGCGCCGCTGTGTTCTCTCACATTGAGCCTCATCTGAAGTTGGGTGTACACGTCCCAGCTTCAGAGAGGTGCACTGTACATGATCCTCTGACCATGCTCAAGTGGGACGTGTGGGTGTGTGAGCACAGCGGCGCGCATGCGCAAAATTTCCAGGCGCTAGTGGTGACACCGACTTGTGGAAATCATGTTATGCCCACAGAGGTGGGATAGCATAGAAAGATGGCCGACTAGTCTGGGGAAACAACGGCTCCTGCAACTAGTCACAGGCCTAATTAGCGCAGAAACAGCTGCTATCAAAGCTGGGGAGGCAGGGAATTCTGAGATAGATATATATATGTATGTATACAGTACAGACCAAAAGTTTGGACACACCTCATTCAAAGACTTTTCTTTATTTTCAGGACTCTGAAAATTGTAGATTCACATTGAAGGCATCAAAACTATGAATTAAAACATGTGGAATGAAATACTGAAAAAAGTGTGAAACAACTGAAAATATGTCTTATATTCTAGGTTCTTCAAAGTAGCCACCTTTTGCTTTGATTACTGCTTTGCACACTTTTGGCATTCTCTTGATTAGCTTCCAGAGGTAGTCACCGGAAATGGTTTTCCAACAATCTTGAAGGAGTTCCCAGAGATGCTTAGCACTTGTTGGCCCTTTTGCCTTCACTCTGCGGTCCAGCTCACCCCAAACCATCTCGATTGGGTTCAGGTCTGGTGACAGTGGAGACCAGGTCATCTGGCGTAGCACCCCATCACTCTCCTTCTTAGTCAAATAGCCCTTAAACAGCCTGGAGGTGTGTTTGGGGTCAATGTCCTATTGAAAAATAAATTATGGTCCACCTAAACGCAAACCAGATGGAATAGCACACTGCTGCAAGATGCTGTGGTAGGCATGCTGTTTCTGTATGCCTTCAATTTTGAATAAATCCCCAACAGTGTCAGCAGCAAAGCACCCCCACACCATCACACCTCCTTCTCCATGCATCACTGCATCACGGTGGGAAGCAGGCATGTACAGTCCATCCGTTCACCTTTTCTACATAGGCATGGTGGTTGGACCCAAAGATCTCAAATTTGGACTCCTCAGACCAAAGCACAGATTTCCACTGGTCTGATGTCCATTGCTTGTGTTCTTTAGCCCAAACAAGTCTCTTCTGCTTGTTGTCTGTCCTTAGCAGTGGTTTCCCAGCAGCTATTTTACCATGGACCCACGCCGTTTCTTCACCTCCCAGCTCCCGGGTACTTTTCAAATGACACAGGCGCTCGCGGCGTGATGATGTCATCAAGGAGTGAGTGCCTTTGTCACACAGAAAAGTGCATGGCAGGGAGCAGAGGACAGACTCCTGAGTTCCGCTCTCTACACTGTACAGAGCCTCGGATCGCTCCCTGCCTGGCACACTGCATACGATGAGGGCAATCTGACCAGGAGCCCCCAGAGCCTTGAGCAGCTACAGGTCAGATTGCCGTCATTCTTGACAGGCCAGAAAGAGTCCCCCTGAACTTCGAGGCCCAGTGCAGTTGCATAGGCGGTATCTCCAGCACACGTGGCTAATTTGCATGCAATGCAAATTAGCCACATGTATTGGGGCAAAAGCAACACTGCCAGGCCCCCCTGCTGCAGCTGTTACTGGGGCCCGGTGAAGAGAGGGGAGGGCCCCGCTGGCCCAGGGCTTAATAAAACTAAGTAAGTATCCCTCGCTCAGCCGGGCCCAGTACACCAGGCACAGTAGTAATGCCCTGATGGCGGCCCTGGCACTGATCTCCATTGTATGATGCCTGAACTGTGTAGAGCTGAGCCTCTACATCAGAAATATGCATATGCTGCTGCTGGAAGCTGCTGCAGATTACCCCACAAGGAGCTGCGGTTTCCATGAACCCTAAGGCTATGTGCCCACGGGCGCTCGTACCTGGGGATGTATCCACAGGTACGGCCGCATGTTCCCCGCAGCTGGCCGCCGGCATCCGCAGCTATTTTTAGCTGCGGGATTCCAGCGAAATAGCTGCGGTAAACATGCGGACCTTCATGCAGCTTACCTGCGGACTTCCCAGCCTCTATCTCCATAGTGGAGGGCCGGGGCGTCCGCAGGTAATTCCGCAGGAATAACTGACATGCAATTATATGTGCGGCAGCGGGATATCCGCAGTATATTCCGCTACCTCACATTCCGCAGCGTGGACACAGACACTCCACATGTCCCATAGGATAACATGGGGAGTGCCTGGACATGCTGAAACCTGTAGATTTATCTGGAAAATACAGACAAATCCGCAGGTTTTCCGCGGCAAAATCCGCAGAAGCAAGCTCCCGTGGGCACATAGCCTTAAGGTACATTGGGTCTGATAGAGATGCTGGAGGCTCATCCTCCGGAGCCAGAGGGTCCTTGCAGTTGTTTTTGGCATAGCAGGCCAGTTGTTCATTGGCTGAAGCACAACGCCTTTACTCACCGCGGGGAATCTGGCACTATCTTGGATTTCCCCTTTACCGCGGCCGTCTCCCATCTCCTGCCCGCTCCTCCAGCCATCAGGACTCTGCCGCGTGGCCTCCTCTGATGTCCACGGTATTGTGATGCTGGTCCCGCCATGGTTCGGGTGTGTCTAGTGACCCAGTGGTCACAAGATCAGGCGGTCAGGCGCGGAGCACCCTTGACTTTCGGCTGCTCACATGCCACGACCCAATGGCTTGAAGTTTAATATAACCAGAATTCATAAAGTGAAAGAATTGGGAGGATATAACTTGTATTAGTGGTTGTTGATATATCCATGTTTCATTATATATGATTCTGAGAAGGTATGTGACAATGTCGACAGATATGGAATGACCAATAACATAAATTATGAATGTAGGGGTATTAAGGGTTTGGGAATGCCTTTTTGGATGCTGTTTAACCCTGTCGTGCCAGAGCCTGTTTTTACCTTCGTGACCTGGCCAATTTTTTCAATTCTGATCAGTGTACTTTGACAGGTTAAACCTGTGGAAGGCTTCATTGGATCAACGGTGCTTCTGATCAAATTGTTTTTTAGTGACATATTGTACTTCATGATAGTGTAAATTTTAAGATGACATTTTTTGCGTTTATTTGTGAAAATGTCAGATATTTGGTGAAAATGTTTAACATTTCACAATTTTCAAACTTTGAATTTTTATGCCCTTAAAACAGAAAGTTACAGTATATCACACTAAATAGTACTAAATAACATTTCCCACATGTCTACTTTACATCAGCACAACTTTTGAAACACAAAGGTTTTTTTGTTAGGAAGTTAGAAGGGTTCAAAGTCCGTCAGCAATTTCTCATTTTTCTAATAAAATTTACAAAGCCATTTTTTAGGGACCACATTTGAAGTGATTTTGACTGGCCTAGGTGACAGAAAATACCCAAAAGTGACACCATTTTAAAAACTGCACACCTCTCACTGCTCAAAACCACATCCAAGAAGTTTATTAACCCTTCAGGCGCTTCACAGGAACTAAAGCAATGTGGAAGGAAAAAATGAAAATTTTACGTAACCACTCAATGTTACTTTAGCCTCAAGTTTTGCATTTTTTTTACAAGGGTTACAGGAGAAAATGCACCATACAATAAGTTGTGCAATTTCTCCTGAGTATGCCCATACCTCATATGTTGTCTAAATTTACTTTTTGGGGGCACAGCAGGGCTCGGAAGGGAAGGAGCACCATTTGAATTCTAGAGCGTAAAATTGGAATTAGATAGTGGACACAATGCCGCATTTGGAGAGCCATGTGAGGTCTCTCTTTACGGGACAAGTTGACATTTCTGTTGGTACCATTTTTGAGCACATAATATTTTTGGATTTTTTGTTTTCTCATTTTTGGTAGGTAGAATTAATATGAAACCGCAGCTCAGGAAATGGTTTTGTGATTTTTTTTTTCTGCTGTTTACTGTTTGGTAAAAGTAACAACACAGGTTTTTTCTTTGGGTCATTACGGTTACAGCGATACTATATTTATATCATTTTTTTAGGTTTTGCCACACAATAAAAACAATTGTTTTGAAAAAATAATTTTGGGGGGCATTGTTGTATTCTTAGAGCTATAACTTTTTTTATTTTTCTGCGGGAAATGTTTTTGCGGGAAAAGAAGTAGTTTTCAGTAATACTATTTTTATTTATGTTCAACTTTTTAATTGCGTTTTATACCACTTTGTTTTCTGTGGTATGATGAAAAAGCATTTTTTTACCGCATTTTTTTAAACTGTTCACTGAATGGGGTTAAATAGTGTCACAGTTTTATAGAACTGGTCGGGCCGGACATGGCAATATCAAATATGTGTACTTTTTGGGTTTATTTTTGTTTTTATATAAACAAATGTATATTTTGGTTTAATTTTTTTTTATATATATATATATATATATATATATATATATATATATATTTTGTAGGAGTCTTTTTCCACTTAGTCCCTATATGGGACTTTCACTTTTCTTAGTCTGATCACTGGTATAATACATTGCCATGCAGCAAGATCACCTGTCAGACCCTGTATCATGTGACCTTCAGCTTCTATGACAACCCTTGACTCCCCTGTGATAGTGTCACAGAGGAGTCAGTGAGGTAAGTTAAAGAGCTCACTGCTTCTCTGAAACTTCTATGTGCCACGATCACTATTGATTGTGGCACATAGAAGATCATAAAGAGTTGACATTATTAGGACCTGATCCAATGAGGTGCTGATGATGTTTCCAGGCAGAAGTATCCTTCTGCATCAGAAACCCTGCGAATACGGCACAAAACCCAGCAGAAGCTGACATATATTTACTGTCGGAGGACTGGAAACAGTTAACCCTTTTGTTGGAATATTTCCATCCATGTTTATTTTTCTAAATTGTTTATTCATGTAAAATGTTTATTGAAAATCAGTAAAGATTTAAACAAAAAAAGAGCAAAACATTAGATTATCTTATTCTTATTCTTCTTTCCCACGGTATGAACTCCTTTGAACTCTTACTTTTGATGAGAGTCGGGAGCGGTTTCATGTACCCTCTGTGATACCCACACGGCGTTGAGATTTTTCCTGTGCACGAACACTTTTATACTATCATACATATATAGGGATTTACTGACTTTTGCACTTTCTTCTTCACGCCCTTCCAGGTGTATTGTTTTATCCTTTACTATCCATGTAACACTATTGTCACCATGGATTACTTGAGTCTATGTACACTTTTCAGTCCTGGGTGGATATGGATGATGACACGGCTTGTATTATCACATTTCCTGTTGGTGCGTTCTTCACATGGCTTATATTATCACATTTCCTGTGGATCAGCGGGCTTGAGCCCCCGCAATTTGGATCCATACTCACTCATGGACTTATACTCATCTCCCGGCTTGCGTTCTAGGCTCTCTCTGGATTGCATTATTCTATGGATTTAGTACATACTACTGTAAGATCCCGATCTAAAGGAGTTATGGTGTATATATATGTGCTTGTACATTTTATTTTTTATTTTTTCGTGTCTTTACAGATAAGTGTATCAGGTTGATTTTTCAAAAGTTTACTTTATTTATTATGTTTTGTCAGTAATTGGGTTACCGGTATTGAACAGAGGTTTATGTTTTTTTCTTTCACTATGTGTTTCCTGTATTGCGTCATGCACTGATCACGATGCACCCTTTCCCGCCCGTTTTTTTCTATACGGGGCGGTACTCTGACGTCACTTGACCTATTTAATGTATACATGTGTCTACTGCGGTAGATTTGATGTTGTCTTTTCTATGGTCCTGAGGAAGGGGACTGAGCTCCTGAAATGCGTAGACCTATGCTGCAATAAGCCACATTAATCTGACATCCAGACTTGTGATCATTGGCGCGGTATAGAAACCCTTCTCTACAATTCTCTCTGTATTCTTCTTATTAGATTGCCTTCTTAATTACCTTCTATTTCCAGTTCTGGCACTGAGCGGCGCTATCCTGCTCACTCAGTCACATGACCCCCGGATGCTGCGGCCTCTGGCATTCGCTGACGTCACGTCAACTTCCGGACTCTGAAACTTGACGTTACATCAGCAGATGCAGATGCCTCTGATCCTGAGTGACTGGGCTGTGGGCGGTAATCACCGCACATCACAGTCCAGGATGAGAAGGAGAGGAGGGTTCAC
This sequence comes from Anomaloglossus baeobatrachus, assembly GCF_048569485.1. Taxonomy (NCBI): domain Eukaryota; kingdom Metazoa; phylum Chordata; class Amphibia; order Anura; family Aromobatidae; genus Anomaloglossus; species Anomaloglossus baeobatrachus. The sequence goes on from NC_134357.1 coordinate 215,743,804, forward strand.
TTACCCATCCTGCAGCTGTGTGCACCAGGAGTGAGAGGAGAGGGAGAGAGGAGTCATGTCGGGTGAGTATGTTATCGCACGGGGGCGGGGGTGGGAGGATAAGCAGGGCAAAGTGAGTGCAAAGAGCAGTCTGTGTGTGTGTGTGTGTGTGTGTGTGTGTGTGTGTGTGTGTGGAGCAGTCTGTGTGTGTGTGTGTGGAGCAGTCTGTGTGCGTGCGGAGCAGTCTTTGTGTGTGCGGAACAGTGCGCATGCACATGTGCAGTGTGCGGAGCAGTGCGCATGAGCAGAGCAGTGTGCGGAGCTGCGTGCATTCACATGAGCTTTGTGCATGCGTGTGAGCAGTGTGTGTACAGCAGTGTACATGAGTAGAGAGCAATTATTTTTTTTTTCACATGTTGCGCCGGCCAATAATAACTTCTGTTTATATATGTGTATATATGTATGTACAGTGCCTTGCAAAAGTATTCGACTCCCTTGGATTTTTCAACCTTTTCCCACATTTCAGGCTTCAAACATAAAGGTAAAAATTTTAATGTTTTGGTGAAGAATCAACAACAAGTGGGACACAATTAAGAAACAACACCTCCACCTTGCTATGCACCCCAATTTGGGATGTATTCCATCTGTATAGATTTTGGCGTTTGGTGACTGTTCACATTGGGTCATCAGGCTTTGTCCACAGGCTATATATATACTTCATGCAGCATTTGCTTGGACCTGTCCCGCCCACAGCCATGACTCAGTCATGGGTACGGGACTGCAATAGACCAGGTGAGTGCTGCTGAGAGCAGTTCTGCTATTTATATGTGAGGCCGCATGGCACATTTTATAAAAATATTTTAGTGTAGGACTGCTTCAAATGAGATTTGCCGTGACGTGGCGAAGCAGCTCAAGAAATTGCAATTTTTTGCCAAAAATCTCAAAAAAAATTTTTTATAATGCAGTTTGGAATATTTGATGCCTTAGTGCACATTGGTGCTGGCTCTTTGTTGTTTCTAAGTGGGACACAATTGTAAAGTTGTAAAGTTGAACAAAATGTATTGCTTATTTTAAACTTTAAAAAAAAAATAAAAAATGAAAAGTGGGGCGTGCAATATTATACGTCCCCTTTACTTTCAATGCAGCAAACTCACTCCAGAAGTTCATTGAGGATCTCTGAATAATTCAATGTTGTCCTTAATGACTGATTATGATAAATATAAGCCACCTGTGTGTAATCACATCTCCGTATAAATGCACTTGCTCTATGATAGTCTCAGTGTTCTGTTTAAAGGGCAGATAGCATCATGAAGACCAAGGAACACAACAGGCAAGTCAGTGATACTGTTGTGGAGAAGTTTAAAGCCGGATTTGGTTACAAAAAGTTTTACAAAACTTTAAACATCCCAAGGAGCACTGTGCAAGCTATCATATTGAAATGGAAGGAGTGAAAAGAAGAGGGGGAATATGAGCACCACCTATAATTACAATGCCAGATACCTAGCATGTGGAGACTACAACAAAACAAGGTGGTATCCAACTGGCACCAGTAATTCCATATTGGTAAATAAGTCAAATATATGCTAGAAATGACGTGCAAAAGATAATATTATATAGAAAAAACGGGTTTAATGCCGCGCTAAAGGATCACTGATGTCAGTAAGATAAAAATCTCTTTTTTATTTTAGTCAATCCAACGCGTTTCAGAGACAAGGACCATCTCCTTCAGGGAAAAAAAGAAATCATACATGCAGCTTACAGCCTGGTTACTTATAGAAGAATCTATACTGCCACGTTAGCAGCTCTGACGTCAAACAACCACATGGTATCAGAGCGGTGACTCATAGACACGTGCAATGAGCTGTAAAGATCATGAAAAAAGAAGAAAAAAAGCAAAGAGAGAAGAGAAAAAGGGAAGCTGGGAGAGTGATTCCCATTAACATGTATACACAAAACAGGTGCACAATAAAAATAAATCAAAAAATAAAACAAAAATAAAATATCAAAAAAGAAGGGTTTTTGTGCCGTTTCTATAGATTGCAAGAAAAAATTGTGTGCAAAAAAAGTGTGCAGATCCGAATGCGAACCTGCAGACAGAAGATTGGACATAATGGGATTTATATATAACCATTACTCCATACCAGCTGGTAGATATTGGGTGGGGAAGAAAGAGGGGTAATGAAGTTCATGAGAGCGTGTAAGGAAAAAAGGGATTCATGAGAAAATGGCAAAGCAAATGGGGAAAAAAAGGAAATTAGAGCGAAGACTAGATAGAGATGTTGGGTGAGGCATACGGGATCTTATGCAGACACATAGAACATAAAGAAAAATGTGTGTTGGAATTGGGTGTAATCGTGAAATGTAGAACAGTAAAATGATACGCTGGAGAAATGTGTTGAAAGGATTCCTGGAAAGCAGTGAATATATGAATGAATCGCGGGAATGGTGACGAATGAAGGGCGCATGCGTGAAGAGACTAAGCAGGTTTCAGAGGGAGTTGGGGTGAGCTGAGTTCAAACCGTGGGAATTTGTAGTAATGCGCACGCGAACAGAAGCAAGTGAAATTCAGCGGAGGTAACCAAAGTTCAGGACCGTGGGAAAAAGGCAAAGCCGTGTACAAATTATAGCAAGAAAGCTGGTGTATGGGAAAACGGCATTTAAAGTGAAGTCTAAACAATTAACAGAAACCTAGTATGGATAGAACTAGCACAGGTGAATCGTGCAGTGTTTTGATAGGCCATGTAGAAGAAAGCCTGTTTTTATATTGTGGCGGTGCGAATTGAGCCTATTGTGGAGGGCTTGGCCTGTTCTGCCCACATATTGCTTGCCACACATGCAATCTACAAGGTATATAACAAAACTAGATTGACAAGTCAAGCGGTCTTTTATTTTGAATGACTCATTACCACTGGGGGAACAGAAAGTGGTCCTGCCATGATGGATACTTCTGTAACACAGACATTGTTTGGCACCACATCTATAAGACCCTACTGGGGCCAGAGGTCTAAATTGTACTGATTTCGACCTTAGTTTGCTAGGGGCTAAAATATTTTTAATGGTGGGGGCTCGCCTAAACGTGATCCCTGGAGTAGAGGGTAAAAAAGGCTTGAGAATAGGGTCACTTCGCAGTATGCCCCAATGCCTTAATAGAACCTTCCTTATAGCTATATTGTCACTACTATAAGTAGTAATAAAGTTCAGGCTAAAGTCATGCTTGCCTGTTGCATTAGTACCCCCATCACTGGCATGTTCCTTAGAGGCCCCTTGTGTAAGAGGACAATAAGATCTGCTTGTTTCAAAGTGAGGGACTCTTTGTATGCCCTCTGTATGAGGGATTTCGGATATTCCTTCTCTTCAAAACATTGCCTCAACACCTCTACTTGTTTCTTGAAATCAATGTCTCGGGTGCAGTTCCTCCTAACCCTTTTGTACTGATTCAGTGGGATGTTCTGCAACCATTTATTATAGTGCTCACTCCCATAGTGTATATAACCGTTTGCATCAACTTTCTTAAAAAAGGTTTTTGTGCATATTTTGTCCATCTGATGAAAAATTACCAGATCTAGAAAATATATTTCACCGGTATGGACTGTAGAGGTGAATTTTAAGCCCCACTCATTACTGTTTAAATGGTCCAAAAGAAAACCCACATTAGTAAAATTACTATCCCAGATAATGAAGAAATCGTCGATGAATCTCTTGTAAAATATAACCCCCTCTCTGAACATATTGTTTTCTATATGCACCATCTCGAAAACCCCCATGAACAAGTTAGCATAGGAACATGCAGCCCTGGATCCCATCGCTGTCCCGAGGCGTTGGTGGTACAGCACACCAGAAAATACAAAATAGTTGTTATGGAGTATAAAACTCATGCTATCCATTATGAAATCCTTTTGGATTGGGGGAATTCTGCTGTCGTTCTCCAAATATAGGGAGAGACAAAATAGACCTAGATGGTGTTGTATATTGGAGTATAAGGAGGTCACATCAATGGTTACAAACTTATACGATTCTTTTCACTGTATGTCACTGATTTTCTCAATTAAGTGGGCAGAATCCCTGAGATGGCTATTGAGACCCAATGCATATGGCTGTAGAAGTACAGTCATATGAAAAAGTTTGGGCATCCCTATTAATGTTAACCTTTTTTCTTTATAACAATTTGGGTTTTTGCAACAGCTATTTCAGTTTCATATATCTAATAACTGATGGACTGAGTAATATTTCTGGATTGAAATGAGGTTTATTGTACTAACAGAAAATGTGCAATCCGCATTTAAACAAAATTTGACCGGTGCAAAAGTAATGGCACCCTTAACAATTTCTTGATTTGAACACTCCTAACTACTTTTTACTGACTTACTAAATCGGTTTTGTAACTTCATTGAGCTTTGAACTTCATAGGCAGGTGTATCCAATCATGAAAAAAGGTATTTAAGGTGGCCACTTGCAAGTTGTTCACCTATTTGAATCTCCTATGAAGAGTGGCATCATGTGCTTCTCAAAACAACTCTCAAATGATCTGAAAACAAAGATTATTCAACATAGTTGTTCAGGGGAAGGATACAAAAAATTGTCTCAGAGATTTAAACTGTCAGTTTCCACTGTGAGGAACATAGTAAGGAAATGGAAGAACACAGGTACAGTTCTTGTTAAGCCCAGAAGTGGCAGGCCAAGAAAAATATGAGAAAGGCAGAGAAGAAGAATGGTGAGAACAGTCAAGGACAATCCACAGACCACCTCCAAAGACCTGCAGCATCATCTTGCTGCAGGTGGTGTCAATGTGCATCGGTCAACAATACAGCGCACGTTGCACAAGGAGAAGCTGTATGGGAGAGTGATGCGAATGAAGCCGTTTCTGCAAGCACGCCACAGAGTCGCCTGAGGTATGCAAAAGCACATTTGGACAAGCCAGTTACATTTTGGAAGAAAGTCCTGTGGACTGATGAAACAAAGAATGAGTTGTTTGGTCATACAAAAAGGCGTTATGCATGGAGGCAAAAAAACACAGCATTCCAAGAAAAGCACTTGCTACCTAAAGTAAAATTTGGTGGAGGTTACATCATGCTTTGGGGCTGTGTGGTCAATGCCGGCACCGGGAATCTTGTTAAAGTTGAGGGTCGTATGGATTCATCTCAGTATCAGCAGATTCTTGACAATAATGTGCAATCATCAGTGACGAAGTTGAAGTTCCGCAGAGGATAGATATTTCAGCAAGACAATGATCCAAAACACCGCTCCAAATCTACTCAGGCATTCATGCAGAGGAACAATTACAATGCTCTGGAATGGCCATCCCAGTCCCCAGACCTGAATATCATTGAAAATCTGTGGGATGATTTGAAGCGTGCTGTCCATGCTCGGCGACCATCAAACTTAACTGAACTGGAATTGTTTTGTAAACAGGAATGGTCAAATATACCTTCATCCAGGATCCAGGAACTCATTAAAAGCTTAAAGAAGCGACTAGAGGCTGTTATTTTTGCAAAAGGAGGATCTACAAAATATTAATGTCACTTTTATGTTGAGGTGCCCATACTTTTGCACCGGTCAAATTTTGTTTAAATGCGGATTGCACATTTTCTGTAAATAAATAAATAAATAAACCTCATTTCAATCCAGAAATATTACTCAGTCCATCAGTTATTAGATATATGAAACTGAAATAGCTGTTGCAAAAACCCAAATTGTTATAAAGAAAAAAGGTTAACATTAATAGGGGTGCCCAAACTTTTTCATATGACTGTATGTCAACATAATTCGCCAGGTTGGATGTCAAAGAGTTTATGCCCGAAATTATGGGTCTACCAGGGGGGGTTGAATAGATTTTTGTGGATTTTGGGCAAGTGATAAAAGAAAGCCTTAGCCGGAACTTTGGTCTGCAAAAATTTATTTTCTGCGAGATTCAGTATAATGCTGTCTGTTGCCTTTTGGATGAGAACCCTATAGGCAACAACAGCCTGGTTGTACTCTGATTCTTTCACTATCTCATAGTGGATTGGATCAGATAGAATTTTGTGTGCTTCTTTAAGGTAGTCAGCTCTATTTTGAATGACTATCCCTCCACCCTTATCTGCTGCTCTGATAACTATATCCCTGTTATTTTTAAGGGTTTTCAGCGCCTCTCTTTCAGAGCGGGATAAATTGTTCTTTAATTCTCTATTTTGGTTAACAACCCCCTTCAAATCGGCCAGATCCAGATCGCAAAAAGTTTTAAAAAAATGACCCTTAGGCGGGCTTTGCACGCTGCGACATCGGTAGCAATGTGTTACCGATGCTGCAGCGATAGTCCCGCCCCCGTCGCACGTTCGATACCTAGTGAAAGCTGCCGTAGCGATTATTATCGCTATGGCAGCTTTACACGCACATACCTGCCATGCGACGTCCCTCTGGCCGGCGACCCGCCTCCTTCCTTAGGGGGCGGGTCGTGCGGCGTCACAGTGACGTCACACGGCAGGCGGCCAATTGAAGCGGAGGGGCGGAGATGAGCAGGATGTAAACATCCCGCCCACCTCCGTCCTTCTCATTGCTGCCGGCGGCAGGTAAGTTGAAGTTCCTCGCTCCTGCGGCTTCATACACAGTGATGTGTGCTGCCGCAGGAGCGAGGAACAACATCGTACCTGTCGCTGCACCGGCATTATGGAAATGTTGGAGGCTGCAGCGATGATACGATAACGACGCTTTTGCGCTCGTTCATCGTATCAAAAAGGTTTTACACGTTGCGATATCGACTGCGACGCCGGATGTGCGTCACTTTCGATTTGACCCCACCGACATCGCATGTGCAATATCGCAACGTTCAAAGCCGCCCTTACTCTCGGTGGGGTAAAATTTAGATTTAGATTTCACCGCAGTGTGAAGAAAAGGATCAGTTCCAGGAGGGGTGCTGGAAGTATTATCCCCTTTCAAGAAAAAATGCCTCTTTAAAGTGAGCTTTCTAACATAGCTCTGGATGTCCAGAAAAAAATCAAAGTCTTTTGATTTATAAGAAGGGCAGAAAGATAAGACCTTATTTAGAACTTTAGTTTCTTTGCTATTAAGTAAGTAGTCCGAAAGATTAAAGATATTATTAGTAGAACCAGTTTCTTGAGCGGTCGCATGGGGTCCAATGCCCGTATTAATATCTGACACTTTAGGGGAGTCCCTTAGGCGGCCCTCTTTTTGCTTTGACTTGGAACCTGCTCTTGTTCCTCTGCGGTATTTTTTCTCTTTTTTGTTGAAGATTTTAGGACTAAAAAAATCCCTAATGAGGTTGGACTTTTGTTTTTTGGCCCTTAGCAAAAAGGGAACCTGCGGTGATGCCATATTGGTATTATCAATGACAATTCTATCGCTGTCTGTGTGGGTCTCAGGCACAGTTTTTGAGGTAGAGGGGAGGGGGTCATCATGGACGGACAAGTCCAAAAGATCAATGAAGTCTTTATCCTGTAGTGAAGCATTCTGTGTAGGAGGGCCATTGAGATCGAAAAGTGCCCTCTCTTTTCTAATTCTATCTATCTGTAATCTAATTTTGGCAAGCTGCGCCCGTGTCTCTTCAGGGTTGGAAGGTACGGATACTTCCTTTGAACAACTGCTGGTGCTATCAGAGGTAGAAGGGTTAATTGTGTTTTTATTTGCGTTTTGTCTGGATTGTATGAACACTTCATCAGCTAGAACATCGAGGTGATCTGGGGGCATAACTGGTTCTTTAACTGTATTTAGCTGCACTCCCACAGTCCTATTGAGGACAAGGACCGTCTCCTTCTTCAGGGGAAAAAAGAAATCATACATGCAGCTTACAGCCTGGTTACTTATAGAAGAATCTATACTGCCACGTTAGCAGCTCTGACGTCAAACAACCACATGTCTCTGAAACGCGTTGGATTGACTAAAATTAAAAAGAGATTTTTTATCTTACTGACATCAGTGATCCTTTAGCGCGGCATAAAACCCGTTTTTCCTATATTATATTTTCTACTGCATCCTGCACGGGGCCGCTGCTTGGACCACGCGGACACTCACATGCTTGCTAAGGAATTGTGACTGACTCAACCCGACCAGGTGAGTGTACCTCTCATTACCTCTAACGCTTTATACCGGGTAAGACCCTATTGCGCCTTCTGTCTCCCCATTTTTAGCATTTGTCTAGTCCTTCGGACACCGAGATTCGGCTTCCTGACCTTATCTCCCTGGGGAACCGGCAGCAGAGGGCACCTAGACGCTATGGATTATTACAACAATCGCTTGTCATCCAGAGAAAGACTTATCCTACAAACTGTCAGAGCTCCAGATGATCTGGAAACTGATACCTGCATGGACTCCGGGATCACCTTCTCAGCGGAGGATACCTCCCAGATGAGGAAGCTTTTTTTATACTTTGGAAGACCTCCTGAAGGAGGAACTACACTACAGTCTGGACGCCAGATTCTTATCTATATATATGGACGAAAAACTTTGCCCCAGAGGATTACGAGTCTAACGGACCTCACCATTTCCACAGGACTTGATCTTCACAGCTAAATGGGACAAGCTCTTCAATAACTGCATGCAAGGTATGTTGCTATGCTTGCACGAGAAAAGAACTCACATTGCTACAACTGTTATGTCCAAAATCTCTGGACTGTATGATGATCTAAATGTATTCATATAGCATCCTGAGTATAGGAACCTTAATTCTGGTATAAATACTCGACTTTTACAGCTCGAACACGACACCATTATAAGGAAATCCAAGAAGCTTCAGAGGGATAGGCATGAGAAACACCATACCAACCCCACTTCTTCCACTGAAAAACCTGTTTCTTTACCCAGAAATAACAGTTACAGGAGACACAGTTCCACTAATAATAATTATCCAAATAGAAGAAGTTTTGTGAACAGCAGGTTTCACAAAACAGATGAGACAGACCCTAAAAACACTATTGACCTCAATAGGACTGTGGGAGTGCAGCTAAATACAGTTAAAGAACCAGTTATGCCCCCAGATCACATCGATGTTCTAGCTGATGAAGTGTTCATACAATCCGGACAAAACGCAAATAAAAACACAATTAACCCTTCTACCTCTGATAGCACCAGCAGTTGTTCAAAGGAAGTATCCGTACCTTCCAACCCTGAAGAGACACGGGCGCAGCTTGCCAAAATTAGATTACAGATGGATAGAATTAGAAAAGAGAGGGCACTTTTCGATCTCAATGGCCCTCCTACACAGAATGCTTCACTACAGGATAAAGACTTCATTGATCTTTTGGACTTGTCCGTCCATGATGACCCCCTCCCCTCTACCTCAAAAACTGTGCCTGAGACCCACACAGACAGCGATAGAATTGTCATTGATAATACCAACATGGCATCACCGCTGGTTCCGTTTTTGCCACCGGCCAAAAACCAAAAGTCCAACCTCATTACGGATTTTTTAGTCCTAAAATCTTCAACAAAAAAGAGAAAAAATACCGCAGAGGAACAAGAGCAGGTTCCAAGTCAAAGCAAAAAGAGGGCCGCCTAAGGAACTCCCCTAAAGTGTCAGACATTAATACGGGCATTGGACCCCATGCGACCGCTCAAGAAACTGGTTCTACTAATATCTTTAATCTTTCGGACTATTTACTTAATAGCAAAGAAACTAAAGTTCTAAATAAGGTGTTATCTTTCTGCCCTTCTTATAAATCAAAAGACTTTGATATTTTTCTGGACATCCAGAGCTATGTTAGAAAGCTCACTTTAAAGAGGCATTTTTTCTTGAAAGGGGATAATACTTCCAGCACCCCTCCTGGAACTGATCCTTTTCTTCACACTGCGGTGAAATCTAAATCTAAATTTTACCCCACCGAGAGTAAGGGTCATTTTTTTTAAAACGTTTTGCGATCTGGTTCTGGCTGATTTGAAGGGGGTTGTTAACCAAAATAGAGAATTAAAGAACAATTTATCCCGCTCTGAAAGAGAGGCGCTGAAAACCCTTAAAAATAACAGGGATATAGTTATCAGAGCAGCAGATAAGGGTGGAGGGATAGTCATTCAAAATAGAGCTGACTACCTTAAAGAAGCACACAAAATTCTATCTGATCCAATCCACTGAGATAGTGAAAGAATCAGAGTACAACCAGGCTGTTGTTGCCTATAGGGTTCTCATCCAAAAGGCAACAGACAGCAATATACTGAATCTCGCAGAAAAGAAATTTTTGCAGACCAAAGTTCCAGCTAAGGCTTTCTTTTATCACTTGCCCAAAATCCACAAAAATCTATCCAACCCCCCTGGTAGACCCATAATTTCGGGCATAAACTCTTTGACATCCAACCTGGCGAATTATGTTGACATACTTCTACAGCCATATGTATTGGGTCTCAATAGCCATCTCAGGGATTCTGCCCACTTAATTGAGAAAATCAGTGACATACAGTGGAAAGAATCGTATAAGTTTGTAACCATTGATGTGACCTCCTTATACTCCAATATACAACACCATCTAGGTCTATTTTGTCTCTCCTTATATTTGGAGAACGACAGCAGAATTCCCCCAATCCAAAAGGATTTCATAATGGATAGCATGAGTTTTATACTCCATAACAACTATTTTGTATTTTCTGATGTGCTGTACCACCAACGCCTCGGGACAGCGATGGGATCCAGGGCTGCATGTTCCTATGCTAACTTGTTCATGGGGGTTTTCGAGATGGTGCATCTAAAGTTTTTATTCTTATATATTTATATGTGCATTATATTCATATTGTTTCTTCATATCTATTATTTTTTCCAGTGCGTTTTCATGCTTTCAAGATTTATTTTTAAAAAAAAAAAAAAAAGAAACTCTTTTTATATAAACCTCTTGTGTTTCGTAATAATCAGTATCATTGTAATATACCAAATGTGTTTTTTCTTACCATGACCTTTTTACTTGTGCTAGTTCTATCCATTCTAGGTTTCTGTTAATTGTTTAGACTTCACTTTAAATACTGTTTTCCCATACACCAGCTTTCTTGCTATAATTTGTACACTGCTTTGCCTTTTTCCCACGGTCCTGAACTTTGGTTACCTCCGCTGAATTTCACTTGCTTCTGTGCGCGTGCGCATTACTACAAATTCCCACAGTTTGAACTCAGCTCACCCCAACTCCCTCTGAAACCTGCTTAGTCTCTTCACGCATGCGCCCTTCATTCTTCACCATTCCCGCGATTCATTCATATATTCACTGCTTTCCAGGAATCCTTTCAACACATTTCTCCAGCGTATCATTTTACTGTTCTACATTTCACGATTACACCCAATTCCAACACACATTTTTCTTTATGTTCTATGTGTCTGCATAAGATCCCGTATGCCTCACCCAACATCTCTATCTAGTCTTCACTCTAATTTCCTTTTTTTCCCCATTTGCTATGCCGTTTTCTCATGAATCCCTTTTTTCCTTACACGCTCTCATAAACTTCATTACCCCTCTTTCTTCCCCACCCAATATCTACCGGCTGGTATGGAGTAATGGTTATATATAAATCCCATTATGTCCAATCCTCTGTCTGCAGGTTCGCATTCGGATCTGCACACTTTTTTTGCACACAATTTTTTCTTGCAATCTATAGAAACGGCACAAAAACCCTTCTTTTTTGATATTTTATTTTTGTTTTATTTTTTGATTTATTTTTATTGTGCACCTGTTTTGTGTATACATGTTAATGGGAATCACTTTCCCCGCTTCCCTTTTTCTCTTCTCTCTTTGCTTTTTTTCTTCTTTTTTCATGATCTTTACAGCTCATTGCACGTGTCTATGAGTCACCGCTCTGATACCATGTGGTTGTTTGACGTCAGAGCTGCTAACGTGCCAGTATAGATTCTTCTATAAGTAACCAGGCTGTAAGCTGCATGTATGATTTCTTTTTTTCCCTGAAGAAGGAGACGGTCCTTGTCTCTGAAACGCGTTGTATTGACTAAAATATAAAAGAGATTTTTATCTTGCTGACATCAGTGATCCTTTAGCGTGGCATTAAACCCGTTTTTCCTATATAATATTTTCTACTGCATCCTGCACGGGGCCGCTGCTTGGACCACACGGACACTCACATGCTTGCTAAGGAGTTGTGACTGACACAACACGACCAGGTGAGTGTACCTCTCTTTACCTCTAACGCTTTATACCGCGGTAAGACCCTATTGCGCCTTCTGTCTCCCCAATTTTAGCATATGTGCAAAAGATTACATTTCTATTGTAACAAAATCATGTGTGTACAGGGTTAAAAACATTTAAAATCATTCCATGACAATAGATTATACATAACTGCATCTTCTCACAAAAATCAATATAACATCAAGGATAATTTCCCAGTATACAATAAATGATGTATTAATATAGAACCAACCTATATAGATAGAGACAACAGATGTAATACTTTGTCTCCTGTGTCAAAATCAATAGCACGCAATGAACCGTGCATTCCGTGATGCACAATGAACCGTGCAACCGTGCATTCATCTATGCATGTAATTACGATGAACAAAATAAAAGGCACATATTGAAGCAGTATGAAAGCAATGAGAAAGCTGAGCCCCTGACCAAAAAATGCCAACAATATAGGGAGAGGATGCAGGCAATCCCAGATGGAATTAACAATACTGCATCATCTAATTATAATAATCATGGCAACAGAAAAAGTTCCCAACACACAATTGGTGATCTATGTATATACATGTCCAACTTATGCAGGCAAACACATTAGATGTTATAATAGTCACCTGTGCTGGAGGTACTTAATGATTCAAATGTTTACCTGAATATATTAAAAGAGCAAGCAAGATTTAGGATGACTATAAAGGCAATGGGAAAGCTGGGTTCCTGATTAACAAAAAAATCCAATAATGTTAGGAGAAGATGCAGGCAGTCCCCACGCATTACGCCATCATGTTGATGGCTTCATCAGGTGTTAACTGACCATGTGCACACATGATCTATTTATAGTTGCTCAGGGTAATTATGGACTGATCAAACCTGTGATTGCTTGTGATCACTACTTGTATGCGTGCACATGTCTATCTGGATGTCCTGGTGCTGCAGTAAACAATGCACCTTCTGGGTAAAGCTGGGCTCACACATAGCGACAGTGACAACGACGTCGCTGTTATGTCACCATTTTCTGTGACGCAACAGCAACCTAGTAAGTCGCTGTTATGATCCCTACTTAGCTGTCAAACACAGCAGACACAGCAACGATCATAACGACACGCGTCGCTGAGGAAGCCATGCTGCACTTGGTAACTAAGGTAAATATCGGGTAACCATTACCCGATATTTACCTTGATTACCAGCGCACACGCTTAGCGCTGGCTCCCTGCTCTCCTAGCCAGGGTACACATCGGGTTAATTACCCGATGTGTACTTCGGCTCCGACTACGTGTGCAGGGAGCCAGCACTAAGCGGTGTGCTCTCACGCTGCCAGTGCCGGCTCCCTGCTCACGTAGCTGTAGTACACATCGGGTAATTAACCTGATGTGTACTCTGGCTAGGAGTGCAGGGAGCCGGCACTGGCAGCGTGAGAGCGGCGGTGCTAGTAACTAATGTAAATATCGGGTAACCAAGGAAAGGGCTTCTTGGTTACCTGATGTTTACCATGGTTACAGCTTACCGCAGGCTGCCAGAAGCTGGCTCCTGCTCCCTGCTCGCTTCAGTTCGTCGCTCTCTCGCTGTCACACACAGCGATGTGTGCTTCACAGTGGGAGAGCGACGAGCAAAAAATGAAGCAGAACATTCAGCAACGAGCGGCGACCTCACAGCAGGGACTAGCTTGTTGCTGGATGTCACACACAGTGACAGTGACGTCGCTGCTACGTCACAGAAAATGGTGACGTAGCAGTGACATCGTTGTCACCGTCGCTGTGTGCGACACCACCTTTAGTGTGGAGCACATTGCATATCAAAAGACCAGGAGTTTGGGTGTCACATGACCATTCCTATGCCTCAGTGTACTGAAGATAACAGGGAAGCATATAAGACTGTGACACCTTATAGGACATTGCTCAGTCATATTACATGTACAGTGCCTACAAGTAGTATTCAACCCCCTGCAGATTTAGCTGGTTTACACATTCGGAATTAACTTGGCATTGTGACATTTGGACTGTAGATCAGCCTGGACGTGTGAAATGCACTGCAGCAAAAAAGAATGTTATTTCTTTTTTTATTTAAATTGTGAAAAGTTTATTCAGAGGGTCATTTATTATTCAACCCCTCAAACCACAAGAATTCTGTTTGGTTCCCCTAAAGTATTAAGAAGTATTTCAGGCACAAAGAACAATGAGCTTCACATGTTTGGATTAATTATCTCTTTTTCCAGCCTTTTCTGACTAATTACGACCATCCCCAAACTTGTGAACAGCACTCATAATTGGTCAACATGGGAAAGACAAAGGAGCATTCCAAGGCCATCAGAGACAAGATCGTGGAGGGTCACAAGGCTGGCAAGGGGTACAAAACCCTTTCCAAGGAGTTGGGCCTACCTGTCTCCACTGTTGGGAGCATCATCCGGAAGTGGAAGGCTTATGGAACTACTGTTTGCCTTCCACGGCCTGGACAGCCTTTGAAAGTTTCCACTCGTGCCGAGGCCAGGCTTGTCCGAAGAGTCAAGGCTAACCCAAGGACAACAAGGAAGGAGCTCCAGAAGATCTCATGGCAGTGGGGACATTGGTTTCAGTCAATACCATATGTAACGTACTCCACCGCAATGGTCTCTGTTCCAGACGAGCCCGTAAGGTACCTTTACTTTCAAAGCGTCATGTCAAGGCTCGTCTACAGTTTGCTCATGATCACTTGGAGGACTCTGAGACAGACTGGTTCAAGGTTCTCTGGTCTGATGAGACCAAGATCGAGATCTTTGGTGCCAACCACACACGTGACGTTTGGAGACTGGATGGCACTGCATACGACCCCAAGAATACCATCCCTACAGTCAAGCATGGTGGTGGCAGCATCATGCTGTGGGGCTCTTTCTCAGCCAAGGGGCCTGGCCATCTGGTCCGCATCCATGGGAAGATGGATAGCACGGCCTGCCTGGAGATTTTGGCCAAGAACCTCCGCTCCTCCATCAAGGATCTTAAGATGGGTCATCATTTCATCTTCCAACAAGACAATGACCCAAAGCACACAGCCAAGAAAACCAAGGCCTAGTTCAAGAGGGAAAAAATCAAGGTGTTGCAGTGGCCTAGTCAGTCTCCTGACCTTAACCCAATTGAAAACTTGTGGAAGGAGCTCAAGATTAAAGTCCACATGAGACACCCAAAGAACCTAGATAACTTGGAGAAGATCTGCATGGAGGAGTGGGCCAAGATAACTCCAGAGACCTGTGCCGGCCTGATCAGGTCTTATAAAAGACGATTATTAGCTGTAATTGCAAACAAGGGTTATTCCACAAAATATTAAACCTAGGGGTTGAATAATAATTGACCCACACTTTTATGTTGAAAATTTATTAAAATTTAACTGAGCAACATAACTTGTTGGTTTGTAAGATTTATGCATCTGTTAATAAATCCTGATCTTGTTTGAAGTTTGCAGGCTCTAACTTATTTGCATCTTATCAAACCAGCTAAATCTGCAGGGGGTTGAATACTACTTGTAGGCACTGTATATATGTGTGTGTATATATATATATATGTGTGTGTGTGTGTGTGTGTGTGTGTGTGTGTGTGTGTATGTATGTATGTATGTATGTATGTATGTATGTATGTATGTATGTATACAGCCCCTGGCAAAGATTATGGACTCACCTGGCTCTGAGGATGTTCAGTCAGTTGTTTACTTTTGTTTAAAAAAAGCAGATCACAGACATGGCACAAAACTAATGTCATTTCAACTGTCAACTTTCTGGCTTTAAGAAACGCAAAAAAAAAATCATGAAAACATAATGTGCTAGCCAGTAACTGTTACTTTTCAAAACCAAACAGGGGGAAAATTAATGGAATCACCCTGTAAATTTTAATTCCCAAAACTAACACCTGCATCAAATAAGATCTGCTCATTAATCTGCATCTAAAAAGCAGTGATCACACCTTGGAGAGCTGTTGCACCAAGTGGACTGACATGAATCATGGCTCCAATACGAGAGATGTCAATTAAAATAAAGAAGAGGATTATCAAACTCTTAAGAGGGTAAATCATCATGCAATGTTGCATAAGATGTTAATTGTTCACAGTCAGCTGTGTCTAAAATCTGGACCAAATACAAACAACATGGGAAGGTTGTTAAAGACAAACATACTGGTAGACCAAGGAAGACATCAAAACATCAAGAGAGGAATCTTAAAGCAATATGTCTCCAAAACAGAAAATGCACAACAAAACAAATGAGGAACGAATGGGAGGAAACTGGAGTCAGTGTCTGTAACCAACTGTAAGAAATTGCCTAAAACAACTTTTGTTTGGTGTCCGTCCAATGAGATTTATAAAGATGACCGCCTGAAGAGAACATGTACATTTCCACAGTCATTGATGATATCTGGCTGCATGTCAGGTAAAGGTACTGGGGAGATGGCTATCATTACATCTTCAATAAATGCCCAAGTTTACATTGTTATTTTGGACACTTTTCTTATTCCATCAATTGAAAGGATATTTGGGGATGTTGAAATCATTTATCAAGATGATAATGCATCCTGCCATAGAGCAAAAACCGTGAAAACATTCCTTGAAAGAAGACACCTAAGGTCAATGTAATGGCCTGCAAATAGTCCGGATCACAATCCAATTGAAAATCTTTGGTGGAAGTTGAAGAAAATGGTCCATGACAAGGCTCCAACCTGCAAAGCTGATGTGGCAAGTTGGAGCCATATTGATGAAGAGTACTGTTTATCACTTATTAAGTCCATGCCTCAGAGAATGCAAGTTGTTATAAAAGCCAGAGGTGTTGCAACAAAATACTAGTGATGTATTGGAGTGTTCTTTTGTTTGTTTGTTTTTTATGATTCCATAACTTTTTTACCTTATAATTGAGTGATTCCATAATTTTTTTTCCCCCTGTTTGGTTTTGAAAAGTAACCGTTGCTGGCTAGCACATTATGTTTTCATGATTTTTTTTAGTGTTTCTTAAAGCCAGAAAGTTGACATTGGGAATGACTTTAGTTTTGTGCCATGTCTGTGATCTTCTTCTTTTTTTAATCAAAAGTAAACAACTGAATAAACCTCCTCAGAGCCAGGTGAGTCCATAATTTTTGCCAGGGGTTATATATGTATGTATGAATGTATAAAAAGTGCTGGCCAAAAGTATTGGCACCCCTGCAATGCTGTCAGAGAATACTCAGTTTCTTCTTGAAAATGATTGCAATCACAAATTCTTTGGTATTATTAACTTCATTTATTTTGCTCGCAATGAAAAAACACAAAAGAGAATGAAACAAAAATCAAATCATTGATCATTTCACACAAAACTCCAAAAATGGGCCAGACAAAAGTATTGGCACCCTTAGCCTAAGGCGGGCTTTGCATGTTGCGACATCGCAAGCCGATGCTGCAATGTCGCACGCGATAGTCCCCGCCCCCGTCGCAGGTAAGATATCTTGTGATAGCTGGCGTAGTGAAAATTATCACTACGCCAGCTTCACATGCACTCACCTGCCCTGCGACCGTCGCTCTGACCGGCGATCCGCCTCCTTGTTAAGGGGCGGGTCGTGCGGCGTCACTGCGACGTCACACGGCAGGCGGCCAATCGGAGCGGAGGGGCGGAGATGAGTGGGATGTAAACATCCCGCCCACCTCCTTCCTTCCGCATATTCTACGGAAGCCGCGGTGACGCCGGTAGGAGATGTTCCTCGCTCCTGCGACTTCACACACAGTGATGTGTGCTGCTGCAGGAGCGAGGAACAACATCGGACCGTCGCGTCAGCGTAATTATGGATTACGCCGACGCTGCACCGATGATACGATTACGACGCTTTTGCGCTCGTTAATCGTATCATCTAGGCTTTACACACTACGATATCGTCTGCGATGCCGGATGTGAGTAACTTACAATTTGATCCCACCGACATCGCAGCTGCGATGTCGTAGTGTGCAAAGTACCCCTAATACTTGGTTGCACAACCTTTAGCCAAAATAACTGCGAACAACCGCTTCCGGTAACCATCAATGAGTTTCTTACAATGCTCTCCTGGAATTTTAGATCATTCTTCTTTGGCAAACTGCTCCAGGTCCCTGAGATTTAAAGGGTGCCTTCTCCAAACTGCTATTTTGAAATCTCTCCACAGGTGTTCTATGGGATTCAGGTCTGGACTCCTTCCTGGCCACTTTAGTAGTCTCCAGTGCTTTCTCTCAAACAATTTTCTAGTGCTTTTTGAAGTGTGTTTTGGGTCATTGTCCTGCTGGAAGACCCATGACCTCTAAGGCTATGTTCGCACGTTGCGTTTTTTCCCGCGTTTCCACAGCGTTTTTAGCGGCAGCGTTTTTGCGCTAAAACGCATGCGTTTTTGTTTTCCAGCAAAGTCTATGGGAAGAGATGAAATCCTGTCTGCACTTTGCTTTTTTTTCTGCAGCGTTTAATTTGCATATTTTGGGTCAAAAACCATGCTGAAAAAGAAGCAGCATGTCAGTTGTTTTTGCCATTTCTGCAGCGTTTCCTTAACATTGGAGTCAATGAGAAATGGCAAAATGCAACCAAAAGCACAATTCCTGCGTTTTTCATGCTTTTTACCTGCTTTTCCACTGCGTTTTTGGCTCCAAAAACGCATGCTTTTCTGGCACAAAATTAAAGGGTTCTAATGTTCCTTTACACACACACAATAACCGAAAATTTAAATGTTATAAAATAATAAATTTCACCAATTTTTCGGTTAATATGTTAATAACCGCTATAATTTCATTATAATTGTTGATTTTACATATAGTTATATTAAAAGTGAATATAATCTTTTTTTTTTTCTCTTTTTTCATTCTTTTTGACTATTCCAACTTTATTTCTCAGTGTCTTGATCTACAAAACGCATCTGCAGAAACGCAGGTGAAAACGCAGGTAAAAAGCGCTGAAAACGCACGAAAAACGCGGTAAATACGCATGCGTTTTTAGCGCTAAAAAATGGTCAAAAGCCATTTGGTCAAAAACCAAGGGAAGGAAAACGTGCAGAATAAACTGCAGGTACTCCGACGCAACGTGCGGACATAGCCTAAGGGAGATCCAGCTTTCTCACACTGGGCCCTACATTATGCTGCAAAATTTGTTGGTAGTCTTCAGACTTCATAATGCCATGCACACGGTCAAGCAGTCCAGTGCCAGAGGCAGCAAAGCAACCCCAAAACATCAGGGAACCTCCGCCATGTTTGACTGTAGGGACCGTGTTCTTTTCTTTGAATGCCTCTTTTTTTTCCTGTAAACTCTATGTTCATTGTTTTTCCCAAAAAGCTCTACTTTTGTCTCATCTTACCAGAGAACATTCTTCCAAAACGTTTTAGGCTTTCTCAGGTAAGTTTTGGCAAACTCCAGCCTGGCTTTTTTATGTCTCGAGGTAAGAAGTGGGGTCTTCCTGGGTATCCTACCATACAGTCCCTTTTCATTCAGACGCCGACGGATAGTACAGGTTGACACTGTTGTACCCTCGGACTGCAGGGCAGCTCGAACTTGTTTGGATGTTAGTCGAGGTTCTTTATCCACCATCCGCACAATCTTGCATTGAAGTCTCTCGTCAATTTTTCTTTTCCTTCCACATATAGGGAGGGTAGCCACAGTGCCATGGCCTTTAAACTTCTTGATGACACTGCGCACCGTAGACACAGGAACTTTCAGGTCTTTGGAGATGGACTTGTAGCCTTGAGATTGCTCATGCTTCCTCACAATTTGGATTCTCAAGTCCTCAGACAGTTCTTTGGTCTTCTTTCTTTTCGCCATGCTCAATGTGGTACACACAAGGACACAGGACAGAGCTTGAGTCAACTTTAATCCATGTCAACTGGCTGCAAGTGTGATTTAGTTATTGCCAACACCTGTTAGGTGCCACAGGTAAGTTACAGGTGCTGTTAATTACACAAATTAGTGAAGCATCACATGATTTTTCAAACAGTGCCAATACTTTTGTCCACCCCCTTTTTTATGTTTGGTGTGGAATTATATCCAATTTGGCTTTATGACCATTTTTGTTATTTTTTTTCATTGAAGACAAATTAAATGAAGTTAATAATACCAAAGAATTTGTGATTGTAATCATTTTCAAAAAGAAACTGAGTATTATCTGACAGATTTGCAAGGGTGCCAATACTTTTGGCCAGCACTGTATATGTGTGTGTATGTATGTGTGTGTATATATCCAAAGGAGAAAGAAAGTCGCACTCCAGATGATCACCATATCACTCCGTCTTTATTGCAGGGGAAACATGAAGGTACAAGCGGTGGGGAGGGTGAGACAAGCCATACAACGCCGGACGACGGCGTGCCGTTTCGCTAGAACTTAGCTTCCACGGGTTCAGTGCAAACTGCCATGCAGCACCGCCCTTTTAACACAAATGGTGCGGGTACTGCATTAGCAGAGTGATTTAAAATGCAAGTATACAATTAGTAGCCGCAAAAAACAGGTGAAGACTTCAAGGGTATTAACATATCACAGTCTAATACACATATCTCTCAAAATACAATAATATACAAAAGGCGGAAAGAATCACAATCCCTACAAGAACAGAACAAAATTCTGATGTACAGTACAGCGAGCACAAAAACAGTAGAAATTATTTTAAATTAGTGAAAAAAAATTTTTTTTTTTAAATTAGTGAAAACATTTTTGTTTCCAGAGACAATGTATGCAATAATGTTAAAATGCAAAACAGTAGCTATTAATCAACGCCATGATCAGATAGTGCTAGCAAAACAAGGGTGTCACAGTCAGGATGTCATATAGTCGACATGTCAAATAAAAAAAATTAAAAAAAAAAAGGTCTTTAAAGAAAAACTGACAAGTCGTTTCTGTCATTCAAACCTAGCAGTCCCATTGCGTTTAGATCCAGAATCAATCTGGATTCTTTTTGTAACAGCGTGCGGTGCGTGTCGCCGCCTCTGCTGCTAGGATTGACTTTAAACAGACCAGCAAAAGAAAGTAGATTGGAATTACTATTATGGCATTCCTGCATGTGTTTAATAAGTCTTGCTGAACCTATCCCTGATATTAAGGATTTGCAATGTTCCCTAAAACGGACGTAAAGGGGCCGGATAGTTTTTCCAATGTAATAAAAATTGCAGGGGCAGAATAATGCATACAGTATATAAGTGGACTTGCACGATATGAAATCATTAACCCTGAGGTACTCACACCCCACTTTTATTACATCCCCCGTTTTATGGGCCGAACAGAAAGGACAATTCCCACATCTAAAATTACCCTTAATTTTTTTCTTGTCTAACCATGTCTTTTCCTTTGTGGGCACAAATCTATTTTTTACCAAAAGGTCGCCTAAATTATGGCCTCTTCTGTAAGATACCAAGGGACCCTCTTTAACCAGGTCTCTAAGGTCTTTAGCGTTTTTCAACAAATGCCAGTGTCTCTTTATGCTGGATCTCACAATGTCAAACATAGAATTGTATTTGAAATTGAAGGTGCATCTATCCCCGGCGGCATTATGCGGCATTTTTCCTGGTATTATTTTAAAAAAAATTTTGCGAGGTCTATCATGATCATTCGTCGCCATCGCAGTCCTGTCTAAAGCAGCTTCTATGATCCTAGAGGGATATTCAAGTAAGCGTGCCTTTAAATCAGAGGCTTGCTCTTCAAAATTGCGAGGATCATTATTAATACGTTTTAAACGCAAGAACTGACTATATGGGAGAGAGATTCTGGTATGGGAAGGATGAGCGCTATTAAAATGCAGCAAATTATTAACGGCTGTAGGTTTTCTGTGGACCTCCCTAAGGATGGTCCCGTCATTCACTGTCAGTTTAACGTCCAGGAAAACAAGTTCCTGGCCGCCAAATTGACTAGTGAATAGCATATTAAAAGCTTTAGTGGTATTCAGATAAGTGACAAACCGCTCAAACTGATTCTGTACCATCCCATACCAGAAATACATCACCCACATATCTTGCGTACATCTTTATATGTCTAAGGAATGGATTACCAAGACTATATATTAGTTTATCCTCTAAAGCTGCTAGGTAAAGGTTTGCGAAAATGCAAGCTGCGGGGGTACCCATTGCGGTACCCCCGCACTGCAAATACCATTGTTCTCCAAAGGTAAAAGCATTATGACTCAATACGAAGTCAAATGCTTCTGCCACAAATGCCACCAGGGAAGGATCCTGCCCAAATCTTATCAGGACTTCCTTGACAGTCTGCACACCCAGATCTTGAGGGATCCGGGTGTACAGACTCTCAATGTCCAGCGAAACCAGCTGGAACCCGTCCTGCCATTGAAAATTATTTAGCATTTCCATAAAATCACCCGTATCTCTTATGTAAGAGGGAATCATTTTAGACACAGGCTTCAGCAACCATTCAAGATACTGGGAAAGGGGTTCAGTCAGGGATCCCATCCCCGAGACTATGGGGCGGCCGGGGGGGGGGAGACAAGCTCTTATGTATTTTAGGTAAATAATACCAGTGTGCTTTTTGTGGAAAAATTGGCAAAAGCTTTTCAGCAGTATTTTGTGTTAAAATATTATTATTCACCCATTTGATTCAATTTAATTGCTTCACATAAGTCCAAGTAGGATCACTGGGTAATTTCCTATACACACTGGCATTATTTAGCTGTCTTGCAGACTCCACTTGATTTTTTTTTTTATTTTTTTGACAGCAGAACCACCGCACCGCCCTTATCAGCCCTTCTGATTATTAAATCCCGATTATTCTGCAACAACCTAAGCGCCTTAGATTCGTTATTAGACAAGTTTTTTACAGATGGTATATATTTAAGGGCTTCCAGGTCTCTGGTCACTAATTCCTGGAATAAATCCACACTGTTACCTGGAGTCAGTGGAGGAAAAAAAGTAGATTTTAAACCTTTTTAAAAGGGGTAGATACAGTACAGTCAGGGTCAATGTCGTCGATTAAATCAGTCGGGGTAAGGTCTGGGTTATTTAGGCTAAGAAGTAAGCGTACGTCCTGTTCCAGGGAGGGTGTGCTCCCCTGGCCTCCAAAGAAGCCAAGGGGGCCAACCCTACATTGTTGCTCACCTATAGCTCCTGATTGAACACTCTTTTTCTGAGTGCTATAATACTTTTTTAGGTGTAGTTTCCTGCAACCCTTATGCTATGTGCGCACTGGAAAATAGAATTTTCTCAAGAAAATTCCGCAGGTATTCAAAGATTACCACACCAGCGGTAAAAAACCGCGGCAAACCGCACCCGAAAACCGCATGCGGTTTCCCGCGGTTTTACCGCGGTATTGTTTGCAGTATTGCCGCGGTTTTGCCGCGTGCGGGTTGGGATGTGCTTTATTGCATTCAATGCAATAAAGCACATTGAAAAAAAAAAAAAGTCATTTCACTCTGAGATAGATAGATAAAGAGACAGAAGAATAGATAGAGGGATAGATAGATAGACAGACAGACAGATAGAGGACAGATCGCTGCATTTCTCACGGTCGGCAGTGAGTTCACATTACCGGCCGTGGGAAATGACCGGTAATTACCTCTGCTGTCTGCTGCATTCATTCAGCGCTGTGTCTGTGACAGTCGCGGCTGTATGTAAGCAGCGCAGGACCTGTGGATTACGTTGGAGCTTTGTTTCGGGAGGGGTTAATAAAAGGGTTAACGAGGCTTGTTTGTTTTATTTAAAATAAAGGATTTTTCTGTGTGTTTTATTCACTTTACTTACGGGTTCATCATGTCAGCTGTCACATAGACGCTGCCATGATCAAGCCTGGAGTTAATGGCGGCGATCCGCCACCATTAACCCCTTGTATTACCCTGACTGCCACTGCTACACGGCGGCAGGAAGAGCCGGGGACACGCCGATGCTGCCGCATAATGCATGCGACAGTCCTGGGGCAGCTGCGGCTGATATTCTCGGCTTTGGGAGGTGGGAGTGAGGCGGGGGACATTAACCCTGCCCCTCGCCCTCCCCAGCCTGAGAATACCGGGCCACCACTGTGTGCTTACCTCGGCTGGACGGTAAATATACAGCGGAGCCCACGTTCTTTTTTTTTTTTTTTTTTCTATATTTCCGTTTGCTTTCTATGTGTGTTCTATGTGTCTGTGTTCTATGTCTGTGATATCTGTGTCTGTGATCTGTGTGTGTTTACTCTCTGCTTTGCTTCCTCTTCCTGTAATGACATCACTTCCCTGAAAAACCGCAGACAAGCGATGTACATTACCGGAGGTAAACCCGAAATACCGCAGGAAAACGCAGTGAACCGCACAGAATTTGCTGCCTGCGTTATTCCCTGCGGGATTTCACGATTAACATTGGAGTCAATGTAGTGAAATCCCGCAGTGACGTGCGGAAAAGAATTGACATGCAATTGTTTTTGCTGCGGGAATCCCGCAGCAAAACATGCAGCTGTCAAATTCCGCCTAGTGCGCAAAGGATTTTTTTTGCCCATAGGTTTTGCTGGTGATTCACTGCAGAGATGTTATGAACATTTTCTGCAGCGAAACATGCAGCAAATCCGCAAGAAATCCGCAGCAAAATCCAGTAAGTGCGCACATAGCCTTATATAGGTCTATACGAAAATCTGTAAGGTTGAACTCTTCAGGAAGGCAAAAATTCAAGCCTTTTTTGAGTACAGAGTACATGTCAGCTGTAAGGGGGAAAGAAGTCAAGTTAAACACTGTTATTCGATGCAATAATGTTTTGCATTTTAACATTTTTGCATACATTGTCTGTAAAAAAAATTTTTTCACTAATTTAAAATAATTTCTACTGTTTTTGTGCTCGCTGTACTGTACATCAGAATTTTGTTCTGTTCTTGTAGGGATTGTGATTCTGTCCGCCTTTTGTATATTATTGTATTTTGAGAGATATGTGTATTAGACTGTGATATGTTAATACCCTTGAAGTCTTCACCTGTTTTTTGCGGCTACTAATTGTATACTTGCATTTGCATTTTAAATCACTCTGCTAATGCAATACCCGCACCATTTGTGTTAAAAGGGCGGTGCTGCATGGCAGTTTGCACTGGACCCGTGGAAGCTAAGTTCTAGCGAAACGGCACGCCGTCGTCCGGCGTTGTATGGCTTGTCTCACCCTCCCCACCGCTTGTACCTTCATGTTTCCCCTGCAATAAAGACGGAGTGATATGGTGATCATCTGGAGTGCGACTTTCTTTCTCCTTTGGATTTATCTTGGTCTTCACCGCAAGTCTGCACCATGATCCCCTCCATGGCTCAGTAGGGCTCAAGTAGCTGAACGTGTAGTAACACGCGGAGTAGGTGGTGCACCGGGACTCTTACCTCTTTCATATATATATATATATATATATATATATATATATATATATATATATATATATATATATATAGTAGACTACAAAGACGCCGTGACTCAAATAGTCCGATCCAAACAGCTTTATTGTCCTTGCTGTACATGTAAATTCATCCGGAACACAGCTGGGTTATGCACCGTCCATACGGGTCCCCGTCACACAGGCACCCCTTGCCGTAGGAGACGGTCTTACGATGCCCCGTTCGGCTGTTCCAGGAGGGTCCACAAACTTATAAGCGCTCCACGCCGGCCTGGAGCTTTTCCAGGCGTCCGGCTCTGCAGCTTACAGAGCAGACTCTATTACAAGTTCATAGTGGAAGTTAACCACTTTCCTTACTCTCTGGCCCCTGCCAGCAGACACCTCTAGCTGAGGTTCCCTCGCGGCTCCAGGGCCCTCTGCAGACCACTGGGTCTGGGTCTCCTCCAGGAGAGGCTCGGCCTTACAGCCCTCGTCTGGCTGCACTCACCTCAGTCTTAATAACGGAGTCCTGTGCTCAGCCTCCACACAGGTTGCTCCCTGCAGAGTTCTCGGCTCTGCTCTCACTCTCTCCCAGCACACACGCTGGAATTCTAGAGCTAGTCTCTATCTAGACTGCCCTAGACACACTCCACCCAGGTTCTGAGACTGGATTGCTTTAACCCCTCGAGCCACACCCACAGGTGGAGGTCTGTGAATCTCAGCCCTGCAGAGCACCTTGGGATTATTAAAGGGAACCTGACCCTTGTGTGTAGCAAGAAGCCTTTGTGGACTACAAGTCCCATAGCAACCTTTTTCATCTAGATATCGCAGATACCTTCTCCACTGTGACATATAGCGACCATTTACCACGTTGGTGGTCGCTACGTCACAATATATATAATATAAATATAAATTTGTGTGTGTATATATGCATGTATATATGTGAAAAAAGTCTTTTTAGAGTGCAATGTTCCCACCTTGCGGTTTCTTCAGATAGCCATCCATGAAAAAGACAAAAATTAGCAGGCAGCACTCCACAATTTTTTTTTAATGACTTGACCTTTATTGGTCACATAGGTGCATAGTACATAGGTGGCGCTACAAAGTATTAACTTAAAGGGGCAGAGTAATATTGCATGCCCCACTTTTCAGTTATTTATTTTTTCGTTTAATATTTCTTTATTATTTCAAAAGTTTTCATATAACAGAAGATAAGAAATGCATAAGGGTCTTTCATGTTACCCAATGTTACAGCATATAAAGATTATAAAATAACCTATGTCTTGAAGTCTCGTAAAACGTATGGTACTATGAAATGTATCGCAAATCATGTGGAAGGTAAAATCTGTATAACATCCTATAGAACATCTTAATTTTAACATGTACTAATCTTCTATCTTTATATTTATTCCGTGTAAAGTGTTAAAGGCAACTCCTTCTGTATAGTCTGGTTCAATAGGTATGAAAACATGACCCTATGTATATCAATTAGGTGAGAAAGAGATATAGAGAGAGGGAGAGAAAGATAGGTAGAGAAAAAGGGAAGGAGGGGAAGACATGGGGAAATGATGGGGGGGGGAGGAGAAGGTCTGTATTGTGATGCCGCGCCACTCCTGTGTCCGGGAGCCCATCCCGGCTTCTTGAATATTTATTGTGATAGAGCGCCTGTGAG
The DNA here is from genome assembly GCF_048569485.1 of Anomaloglossus baeobatrachus. Taxonomy (NCBI): domain Eukaryota; kingdom Metazoa; phylum Chordata; class Amphibia; order Anura; family Aromobatidae; genus Anomaloglossus; species Anomaloglossus baeobatrachus. The sequence continues at coordinate 215,770,761 of NC_134357.1, forward strand.
TAACCAGGTTTGGAATTGCTGTGTTTCTCTATACTGAAGCCACGGGTACCAAACCGAGAAACACAAGGAGTCTTTCCCTTCGTCAAACGCTCTCAACTCCTCCAGACGCCGCAGGCTATCCATAGCCTCTACCCAGTCTGCTCTCCTCAATGTACAGGGGGATCTCCAATGCCTCGGTATGATTTGCCTCATTGAAATCATAAAGTACGAGAGCAAGCCTTTCTTCGCCTTGGAGACTGCCCCTGTATACATTGATAAGAGGGCCACTTCCGGTGAGGGTGTCACTTCCGTGTGATGTAAATGGTTATAGAGAGCAAAGACATCTTTCCAAAGACCCTGTATCCCTGGGCAGGTCCACCAGATATGTAGCATTGTGCCCACTGAGGTCTTGCACCTCCAACAGGCGTCAGATACCTCTGGGAACATTTTATGTAGTCTGGCGGGTGTCCTATACCACCGTGAGAGGATTTTATAATTGAGTTCCTGCATTCTACAAGAAATGGTGGATTTGTGTGTTAGGTTAAATGACTTACACCATTGTGCCTTGGGAAAAGTCTGGCACAATTCTGTTTGCCAATGTCTAACGTAGTCAGGCAAGTCGTCTCCTCCACCCCCCTCGGGCACTGCTATGTTGTAGATTATTGAGACTATGTGAGGGGGTGTTTCTCTAAGGAAGCATAGTTTTTCAAATGGAGTCAGATCCTTATGTATCTCAGATCCCGGAGCCAGAGAATCTATGAAACTACGTAGTTGTAGATATTGGAACCAGTAACCTGGTTCCCGTGGCCGGTCTCCAAGCAGGGATATCAGTGGTTTGCATCCCTGTTGGGTAATTACGTCTTTAACTCGTGGAATCCTTCCCATTGGCGTTGAAATCAGTCTGGGATGAGGTTCGTGAAACCAGCATTGAAACGCGGGGTTGCCCACCAGAGGCGTCATAGGACCCGGTTCTCCTGTCAATCTATATCGTCTATTGGCTGTCCTCCACGCTGTAGCCAGGGACAAGAGGATCGGGGAAACTCCCAGGGTCCCAAGGTTAGTTCTAGATGACAACCAGAAGATTCCGTGTGCCATATTCGGGCATAGGTCACATTCAATCTCCACCCACAATTTTCTGTCTTTACTGTGCAGGAGATCCAATATGCAACCACCCACCGCTGCTGCGTGATAAGCTTTAAGATCTGGGAGCCCCGCCCCTCCGTCCCAGCGAGATTTAGTCAGCATTGAGTATTTCAGTCGGGGTTTGGTGCCACGCCATATAAAATTGCTGATCATCTTCTTTAACTTGAGGAAGACATTTTCTCCTAGGTTCAGTGGGACAGTTTGAAACAGGTATAGTATTTTAGGTAGGACATCCATTTTAATTGTATTGACCCTGCCGAACCAGGAAATGGGGAGGTTATGCCATGCTATGAGGTCTTTGTGGATATTTTTTAAAAGGTCTGGGAAATTGTAATTATATAGATCTTGGTGGTTGGGAGAAACCCTGATCCCCAGATATTTAATGTAATTGCTGGCCCACTTAAAGGGGAAGGCGGGTTTGAGAGTATTCTCTTCTACGGATGGTAGCGATACATTTAAGATCTCTGTTTTTTGTAGGTTTACTTTAAAATTGGAGAGTCTGCCAAAGATCTCAAACTCCTGCAGTATGTTGGGCAAACTAGTCTTCGGCTGTGTCACATATATCAAGAGATCGTCCGCAAATAGTGCTAATTTATGAGATGTTTGTCCTATCTGTATCCCTTTTATCGAAGGGTTTTCCCTGAGTGCATTTGCTAAGGATTCCATTACCAGGATGTATAGGTATGGCGATAGGGGGCATCCCTGTCTGGTACCGTTTCTAATATTAAATGGAGCTGACAGGCGTCCGTTCACGCCCACTTGTGCCGTTGGTTCGTGATATAATGCTTTTATCCATTGTAGTAAGCGCGAACGGACGCCGATTGCCTGCATTGTGGCTTCTAAAAAAAACCAATGGACTCTGTCAAATGCCTTTTCGGCATCTACTGTCAAGAGGCACATTGGGATTTGACGCTGACGTGCCTGGGCCACTAGGGACAGGGTTCTAATAGTGTTGTCCCGTGCCTCCCTCCCTGGGACAAATCCCACCTGGTCTTTGTGGATTAGTTTGGGTATGAGGGGGCCTAGTCTCAGGGCTATCATTTTAGAGTACAATTTAATATCCACATTTATTAGTGAGATAGGTCTGTAATTAGAGCAGGTCAGTGGGTCCCTGCCAGGCTTGGGGATTACAGTTATTCGGGCTTGGATTGTCTGTTTAGGGAACTGGCATGTGTTGGTTATGGAATTGAAGGCTTTCAGCATTATAGGGCTGCAGGCCCCTCCACATATTTTGTAAAACCGGGGGGTGAACCCATCAGGACCAGGGCTTTTACCCACTTTAAGGGTTTTAATGGCATCGCTTAGCTCTGTGTCTGAGAAATCCTCGTCTATGTCTTCAGCTACCGCATCTTCAAGGGGGTCTGGGGCATATTTGTTTAAGTATTCCCAAATGTCGCGATGTCTCGCATCAGGTGATGGGGTATGTGGGGATGGGATGTTATAAAGTTTTGTATAGTAGTTTCTGAATTCTTCTAATATGTCAGGGGTGGAATGTATCTGGGTACCTGTCTGTGAGTTTAACGCTAATATTGGGGTTTGTGCCTGTCTGGGGTGAAGGGTCCTGGCTAACAATCGTCCACTTTTATCTCCAAACTCAAAGATATTCCTACGAAATTTATCTCTGATACACAGTGATTTTTGGTCAAGGATAGATAATATTTGGTGGCGGATAGTAGAAATTTCCGTTTTAATGGTGTCACTGGATTTGGTTTTGTTTATCGTTTCTTTATGGCCTAGTTGTGCTAACAGTTCTTTTAGTTCCCTTGCACTTTCTTTTTTAATTCTTGATCCATGGGATATGCAGACCCCCCTGATCATACATTTCAACGCTTCCCATTTGACCGGGGCAGGTGTGGGATCTGCCATATGATCTATTTTGAAGTTTGCAATGGTTTTATGAATATCCTCCAGGCATTGCTCATTCTTGAGCAGGTTGTCGTTCAGTCTCCATGTGTGTCCCACCCCCCCCATATCTCTCACCCCAATTTCCCCATATACTGGTGCGTGGTCCGACCAGAGAAAAACATCCATTGAACAACCCGGGGATTTGTCTAGCAGGTCGTGGGATATGAAAATGTGGTCTAGTCTGGTGTAGCTATTATGAACTGTGGAATGAAAACTGTAGTCTCTGATTCCGGGATGTAAGACCCTCCAAAGATCGACTAGTTTAAGGGATGTTAGTTCTCGTTTTAATCTGCGTAGTGCCGAGGAGGGGATTGCAGACCTACCAGAGGACGAATCCATGGCTGGATCCAGCACAAGGTTGAAGTCTCCTCCCAAGATGATACAGGTGCCACCCGCAAACTCTGCCAGCTTCTCCAGAGTCTCCACTCCAAAGGATACCTGGTCCTGATTTGGGAAATAGATGTTAGCGATTGTATAAGTATTATTCAGGAAAGATATTTTAAGAAATAGCCAGCGTCCCTCCGGGCTAGTGAGCGTGTCGAGAACTGTTGGCTGGAATGTCTTGTGAAAAGCAATGGAAACCCCACATGCCTTCTTGTTGGGGTGTGGGCCATGGAACCATGTCGGGTAATTCTTGGTTTTACAGTTGGGAGTGTTGGAGGCTATGAAGTGTGTCTCTTGAAATAGGGCTATTTTAACTCCCTTCCTGTGCAGGCGATATAGGATCTGACTTCTCTTTTCGGGTTTATTTAAGCCTTTAGTATTGTAAGTGCAAAAGGTGAGGTGCGACATCACAGAAAAGGGTAGGCAGGGTATAGGGAAAACCAAGGGGAGAAGAGAAAGAGCAGAGATAAGATAGTGGTGAAAGGTAAAATTAGATAAGCTAAGTAGGACTAGGGTGCCTACTGATCTTAGGTATCTACTGGTAGACTATTGTCTAATGTGGCACTCTGCCACGTCCCTAATAGAGGTGCGGGAAAGCCTACGGTCTTTCAGGAACTCCCTTCTGCGGCGAACGCCCACAAGTAATATAAATAACAATCAACGTATACAGTCTAGTAGTGATTAATCACTTTTCCATTCCCCTCCCCCACACCCCCAATTACTTGGTGTGTTTTGGGTATGGATCGCACATCGGGAGGAGAACACGAGGCTATCAACTCAATATAAAATGCCATTAAACCAGAGCTCAGTATCAGATCCAGATGTAAAGAATGAAAGGGGGAGCAACAGATTGAGTGAGACAAAAAAAAAAATAAATATGAAGTGGTGTAGGGCAAATGACCAGGGGGGAGGACGTGGGGAGAAGTGGGAGGACGGAGTGTAGGAGGCGTATGGAGTGGTGTATGTAGAGAGCATGTCTAAGAGGGGGGGAGAGGAAGGAGGTAGAAATTAGTGTAGGGCATGTGTCCTTTGTAAGTATGTGTGCTGGGGAGGGAAGATGGGTTGAGTAGAGTTAGTTTGTAGGAAGTAGTGCGCTCATAGAAGGTGTGTGAAGAGGAAGACGCAAGGTGGGAATGATACGAAGGAAGAGGTATAAGGGGAGGGGAGAGGGGGCGAGTGGAGGGGAGTAGGGAGAGAGAGAAGGAAAGAGAAGAAAAGAAGAAGAAAAAAAAAAAAAAAAAAAAAAGAAAGAAAAAAAAAAAAAGGGGGGGGGGCTAGGAAAGTAAGCGTGAGGAGAGAAGATACTGATACATGACGCTCTATGAACAGGTAAGCAGTCCAATACAATCAATTTATATCTCGCCTCCTGGTTTTCCAAGAAGTTTTTGTCCTTTTCTTTGGATGGTCAGCGATATTCAGCGGTGTATATCACGGGGGGATCCTCCACCCCTTCTCTTCTGGACTTGTCGCCAGTGTTCTCTTGGTGGTAAGGGTGCAGGGCCCCCCGGGGTTGGCCAATCTGGCAGGCTGATCATAGGCAGTTCAAAAGTCCCTAGGAAGTTGGGGAGGTCTCCCAAGGACCGGAAGACCGCCGACTTCCCATTTTTCTTTGCTGTGAGTTGGAACGGATATCCCCAGCGATAAGGAACATCCTTATCTTTGAGGGATTGGAGTAGTGGTCTTAAGGCCTTGCGTAGTTGCAGTGTCCTCCGTGCTAGGTCTGGTAGGACAATCAGAGGTGTCCCTTTATATGTACCCGCTCCTTTCTCTCTGCATCTTTGTAGTATGGCCTCCTTTTCTTTATAGAAGTGGACCCGACATATCACATCTCTTGGTCTGGCCGGATCAGGAGATTTGGGGCCTAGGGATCTGTGGATGCGGTCCAGTTCTATGCGTTGTTCTGGGTCGCGTTGGAGGAGACGGGTAAAGAATTTTTGTGCCCATTCATCCAGCTGTGGTGGTGCCACTGCTTCTGTGAGGCCTCTAATTCTTAAGTTATTACGGCGATGTCTGTTTTCAATATCGTCTAAGTGGGTCAGAATGTCCTGTATCTGGGCCGTGTGCTCTGATAGGACTTGTTGATGTGATTCTATATGGGAAAATACCTGTTCCTGCACCTCTTCTGTAGCTGCTACACGCTGGCCAATTTGTTTGATTTCTGATTGTATAGAGGCCATGTCTTGCTTATTGGATTCCCTCAGTTTCCCCAGCAAAGAGTCCATTTCCTGCCTGGTTGGAATTGATCTGATATGTGCTTTCCAATCCCAATCTTCTTCTTGCTCCTGTGTCTGGTCTGATTTATTCTTCTCTCCCTTGTTTCTGCGGGTGGAGGTGTTGGAGGGGGGGGATCTTTGTTCTTTAGGTGATGTGTGCTGTTGTTGTGGTATTACAGGCTCCTCTCCGGGTGTCACAGATCTGCTTCCCATGGCTGCTGGGGTCTGCTGTATCACAGAGCTGGGGCCCTGCTCTGCCTGCAGTTTATCTGGCAGTCGCTTTTGTGGCTGGGACAGGGGGTTTTCAACACTCCCTTCTGTAGTGTCCTGCTGTGCCTTATCTATGTTTATGGCTGAGCTGGCTGCTGTTATGTGAGGAGACAGTGAGGTCGCTCCTCTGCATGTTTGCTCAGCGTTATCTCCTGCCTCAGTGTCTGCCGGCGCCATGTTGGAGAGAGCAGAGGTATCAGGCTGGGAGGCTGAGGTCCCGAAAAAGCGGGTGATATCTGTACCTTCCCCCTCTGGAGTCTGTACACTCGTCCCCCGTCCTCTCCTGCGTGCCATTACTGATCCTGGACCCGGTGAGTGCCTTTGAAGTGTGAGAATTCACCGCTGGTATGTGGGAGCTCCTTCTTACAGCATCTCAGTGTGCCATCGGCTAGCTCCGCCCCCCAGTTATTTATTTTTTAAAAAAGTTTAAAATAAACAAATTTTGTTTAACTTTACAATTATGTCCCACTTGTTGATTTGTCACCATAACATTAAAATGTTTATCTCTGTTTGAAGCCTGAAATGTTGGAAAAGGTTGAAAAATTCAAGGGAGCCGAATACTTTCACAAGGCGCTGTATATCTGTATATATACATATATACAAGTGCCTTGTGAAAAATTCAAGGGAGATGAATACTTTCTCAAGGCACTTGTATATATGTATATATACATATAATACAGTGCCTTGTGAAAGTATTCGTCTCCCTTGAATTTTTCAACCTTTTTCCACATTTCAGGCTTCAAACATAAAGCTAAAAATATTAATGTTATGGTTAAGAATCAACAACAAGTGGGACACAATTGTGAAGTTGAACAAAATTTATTGCTTATTTTAAACTTTTTTTAAAAAATAAATAACTGAAAAGTGGGGCGTGCAATATTATTCATCCCCTCTAAATAAATACTTTGTAGTGCCACCTCTTGCTGCGCTTACAGCTGCAAGTCACTTGGGGTTTGTGTCTATCGGTTTTTCACATGGAGAGAATGAAATTCTTGCACATTATTCCTTTGCAAATTGCTCGAGCTGAGTGAGGTTGGCTGGAGAGTGTTTGTGAATAGCAGTTTTCAGTTCTTTCCACAGATTCTCGATTGGATTCAGGTCTAGACTTTGACTTGTCCATTCTAACACCTGGATATGTTGATTTGTGAACCATACCATTGTCGATTTTGCTTTATGTTTGAGATCATTGTCTTGTTGGAAGACAAATCTCCATCCCAGTCTCAGGTCTTTTGCAGACTCCAACAGGTTTTCTTCAAGAATGTTCCTGTATTTTGCTCCATCCATCTTCCCATGAATTTTAATCTTCCCTGTCCCTGCTGAAGAAAAGCAGGCCTAAACCATGATGCTGCCATCACCATGTTTGACAGTGGGGATGGTTTGTTCAGGGTGATGAGCTGTCTTGCTTTTTCGTTAAACATATCGTTTGGCATTGTGCCCTAAAAGTTCGATTTTGTTTCATCTGACCAAAGCACCTTCTTCCACATGTTTGGTGTGTCTCCCGTGTGGCTTGTGGCAAACTTTAAACTACACTTTTTATAGATACATTTGAGAAATGGCTTTCTTCTTGCCACTCTTCCATAAAGGACAGATTTTTGCAGTGTATGACTAATTTTTGTCCTATGGACAGACTCTCCCACCTCAGCTGTAGATCTCTGCAGTTCATCCAGAGTGATCATGGGCCTCTTGGCTGCATCTCTGATCAGTCTTCTTGTTTGAGATGAAAGTTTTGAGGGACGGCCGGGTCTTGGTAGATTTCCAGTTTGCAATTTTCAGTTTTTTGTTTTTTTAAAAAAAGTTTAAAATAAGCAATAAATTTCATTCAACTTCAGAATTGTGTCCCAGTGTCCCACATGTTGTTGATTCTTCACCATAAAATTTAAATTTGTATCTTTATGTTTTGAAGCCTGAAATGTGGGAAAAGGTTGAAAAAAATCAAGGGAGCCAAATACTATCGCAAGGCACTGTATATGTGTAAATATATATATATATATATATATATATATATATACTGTACATATATATATATATATATATATATATATATATATATATATATATATATATATATATCTATTGTGTTGTGGTGCTAAATGGTAATTTCTCCTGGCAAAATGTGGTTTTGCTGGAGCTCTGACTGGAGAAAGCAGAACTCTGGCCTGGAAGCCTTTTGATTATTCGGGTTTTCGGGGCAACGACTAAAAACACAACTGCAGCAATTAGTGAGACATAAGATGCTCTGTTTTCAGTGGATAGTGTGTAGAGAGTTTGGGCTGGTAAAACAGCGGGTCACCAGGATTTCAAGGAGGAACTACTATCTTACACTGCCGGGCAGTGTCTGTACGTGATTACTGCTGCATGACTGGTAACCTACCCGGGAAAGGGTGTGCTCCAGTCCTGTGGAACAAACAGGACTGAGGGAATGGACTTTCTTGTTTTTTTTTTTTCCTTTGTAACTGCTGACTGTCACTGTAAGTGTGAATAAAACCCTTACGTTATTGCACTTGATGCCTGTGTGAGCCTCTTTACTGAATCCTGACCTGAGCAAATCACTACATGTGGTGGAGAATAAGAGTATTTGTGCAAAAAATTGGAATTCCTTATTCCACATCACACACAGAACAAGATATCAAGGATAAAATTCTACCATACAAGAAGGGGACATGGCATTTTAGGGGTCATGAAATTTCAGCATATAAATAACCCTCCTTGATCTACAGAAAAGTGACAAGTAAATTATATCGTATCAGGAATTGGGTGCTGAAAGAGGGAAGAAAGTATAGAGAAATAGATCAGATGAGCCCATATGGAATATAAAGTGCACGTGCAGGGGGCTGGACCAAAACCCTGAATCACCATGACCTCTCCGACCACAGGTAACCTCAACAGAATGGGGGTTGCCAAAAAAGGTATGCATGTAGTATATAGTAGAGTAGGTCTTCCAATATCAGGTAGTCAAATAATGGACTTAAAGAGGCAACCATAAGAGTAAAGGATCATGCTTCTTACCTAAAGTGCAAGTGCAATGAGGATAGCAAAATTCCAGTCCCACATCAATATGGAGTCCCCATATAGAACCACAGGATCTTACTAGGATTGAAGGTGATCCTGTGGTTCTACAGTCATGGCCAAAAGTTTTGAGAATGACACCAAAATTATATTTTCACATGATCTGTTGCCCTCTGGTTTTTAATTGTGTTTGTCTGATGTTTACATCACATACAGAAATATAATTGAAATCATATTATGAGTACCAAAAGGTTATATTGACAGAATGAGTTAATGCAGCAAGTCAATATTTGCAGTGTTGACCCTTCTTCTTCAGAACCTCTGCAATTCTCCCTGGCATGCTCTCAATCAACTTCTGGACCAAATCCTGACTGATAGCTGTCCATTCTTGCATAAGCAATGCTTGCATTTTGCCAAAATTTGTTGGTTTTTGTTTGTCCACCCGTCTCTTGATTGACCACAAGTTCTCAATGGGATTAAGAGCTGGGGAGTTTCCAGGCCATGGACCCAAAATCTCTGTTTTGTTCCATGAGCCATTTAGTGATCACCTTTGCTTTATGGCAAGGTGCTCCATCATGCTGGAAAAGGCATTGTTGGGCGCCAAACTGCTCTTGGACAGTTGGGAGAAGTTGCTCTTGGAGAACATTTTGGTACCATTCTTTATTCATGGCTGTGTTTTTAGGCAAGACTGTGAGTGAGCCGATTCCCTTGGCTGAGAAGCAACCCCACACATGAATCGTTTCAGGATGCTTAACAGTTGGCATGAGACAAGACTGGTGGTAGCGCTCACCTCTTCTTCTCCTAATAAGCTGTTTTTCAGATGTCCCAAACAATCGAAAAGGGGATTCATCTGAGAAAATGACTTTACCCCAGTCCTCAGCAGTCCAATCCCTGTACCTTTTGCAGAATATCAGTCGGTCCCTGATGTTTTTTCTGGAGAGAAGTGGCTTCTTTGCTGCCCTCCTTGAAACCAGGCCTTGCTCAAGCAGTCTCCGCCTCACAGTGCGTGCAGAAGCACTCACACCAGCCTGCTGCCATTGCTGAGCTAGCTTGGCACTGCTGGTAGTCCGATCCCGCAGCTGAAACAGTTTTAAGATACGGTCCTGGCGTTTGCTGGTCCTTCTTGGGCGCCCTGGAACCTTTTTGGCAACAATGGAAGCTCTCTCCTTGAAGTTCTTGATGATGCGATAGATTGTTGACTGAGGTGCAATCTTTGTAGCTGCAATACTCTTCCCTGTTAGGCCATTTTTGTACAGAGCAATGATGGCTGCACATGTTTCTTTAGAGATAACCATGGTTAACTGAAGAGAAACAATGATACCAAGCATCAGCCTACTTTTAAAGTGTCCAGTGGTGTCATTCCTACTTAATCATGACTGATCGCCAACCCTGTCCTCATCAACACCCACACCTGTGTTAATGGAACAATCACTAAAACATCATTCTCCCTCTGTACAAATCACTCGTCAGACCACACTTGGAGTATTGTGTGCAATTTTGGCCGCCGGTGCTCAAGAAAGACATTACTGAACTTGAAAGGGTTCAGAGGCGGGCTACTAAAATAATAAATGGAGTGGGTGCATTACAATACACGGAAAGGTTATCAAAATTAGGTCTATTTACTCTAGAAAAGAGAAGACTTAGGGGAGACCTAATAAATATTGTGAGGTAGCGTGGTCGGCTGCGCGGCAGAAGACACGGGATCCAGGCACCAATGGTCATAGCACACGGTTTATTGCACAAACAAAAGTCCAAAACAGCACACATGTGTTTCTCTGGCAGAAACTCAGGGAGTTGTGTTCACTCCCTCACACTAGGGACCCACGCCCATCTTCCTGTTTCCTTTTAACCCTCCTTTCAGCCTGCAGGGAAACAACATTAACCCTGAAGTGGAGTTGCTTTCTATACATGGAGGGAGCACAACCGGGGCAAGACGTACCGGCCGTCATGGACAACTCCGGTCACAGTCTCACATACCCCCCCCCCTCAGTTCAAGCGTGCGGGGTTGAACTCCCGCCATCAAACACGGGCCGCGAGACAAGGCATCGGCGTTGCCCTGCAACCTACCGGCCCGGTGTTCAACCGTAAACCAGAAGTTCTGCAGAGAAAGGAACCACCGGGTAACTCGGGCATTCCGTTCCTTGGCGGACCTCATCCAGACCAGCGGAGAGTGATCAGTCACCAAGCGAAACTGCCGTCCCAGCAGGTAATAGCGTAGGGACTCCAAGGCCCACTTGATCGCCAGGCACTCCTTCTCCACTACGCTATAATTCCGCTCGGGAGGGGTGAGCTTCCTACTTAAGAAGGTGACGGGGTGTTCCTCCCCCTGAACCACCTGACACAGCACTGCCCCCAGGCCGACCTCAGAGGCGTCAGTCTGTACTACGAACTCCTTCCGGAAATCAGGGTTGACAAGAACGGGCTGTCCGCACAGGACCCCCTTCAGGGCCCGGAAGGAGTCCTCGGCCTGCGGAGTCCAGCGCACCATGACGGACTTCTTGCCTTTGAGAAGGTCCGTCAAGGGGGCCGAAAGTCCCGCAAAAATTTTTACAAACCTCTTGTAGTACCCCACGATACCCAGGAAGGCCCTAACCTGCTTCGTGGTCAGGGGTCTAGGCCACTTCTCGATCGCCTCAACCTTGTTAATTTGGGGCTTAATCACTCCTTGGCCTATTACGTAGCCCAAGTAGCGGGCTTCCGTGAGCCCCAACGCACATTTCTTGGGATTGGCTGTCAATCCGGCTGTTCGGAGCGCGTTCACCACCGCTTGTACCTGTTCCAAGTGGGTCTGCCACTCAGAGCTGTAAATAATGATGTCATCAAGGTACGCTGATGCATACGCCTGGTGGGGTTCCAGCACCAAGTCCATCAACCTCTGGAACGTGGCCGGAGCACCATGTAACCCAAATGGCAAGACAACATAGTGGAAGAGACCCTCCGGCGTAACAAAAGCAGTTTTCTCCTTGGCGGACTCCGTCAGTGGCACCTGCCAGTACCCCTTGGTCAGGTCGAGCGTGGTGAAATATCGCGCCTGTCCCAGCCTATCAATCAGCTCATCCACCCGGGGCATGGGGTAGAGATCGAACTTGGATATTTCGTTCAATCTCCTAAAGTCATTGCAGAACCTTAAGGAGCCATCGGGTTTTGGTATTAGGACAATGGGACTAGCCCATTCACTCCGGGATTTTTCGATGACCCCCAGGCGTAGCATTGTCTTCACTTCCTCTGATATGGCTTGTCTTCGAGCCTCCGGTACCCGGTATGGCTTCAGGCGTACCTTCAGGTGAGGCTCGGTGACAATGTCATGTCGTATCAGACTGGTCCTACCAGGCAGCTCGGAGAAGACATCGGGGTTCTGCTGAACCATCCGTCTGGCCTCTCGCCTCTGTTGCTTGGTGAGGGCTTCTCCAATCCTTACTTCCGGTTCGTCCTCTCCGGAGGTCGCTGGAGCCGGGTTTGAACGACCCGATGAGGAGGGAGATGGGGAAAAGACAACCATCAGGCTTTCCCGTTCCTGCCAAGGTTTTAATAGGTTGACATGGTATATTTGTTCAGGTTTCCGCCTACCGGGCTGCAATACCTTATAGTTGACCACCCCGATTCTTTCCTTTATCTCGTAGGGGCCTTGCCACTGAGCCAGGAATTTACTCTCCGCCGTGGGGATCAATACCAACACCCGATCCCCGGGTTTAAAGGTCCGCACGGTGGCTTGTCTATTGTAGCGGCCGCTTTGCGAGGCCTGAGCCTCCTGTAAATGCTCCTTCACAATTGGCATGACTGTGCTTATGCGGTTCTGCATTCCTAAAATGTGTTCAATCACACTTTTATGGGGGGTGGGCTCCTGCTCCCATGTTTCCTTTGCCAGGTCCAACAATCCCCGGGGATGTCGCCCGTATAACAACTCAAAAGGCGAAAACCCCGTGGATGCCTGTGGCACCTCTCGGATGGCAAACATCAAATAGGGAAGCATCATATCCCAGTCTTTCCCGTCTTTGGAAATCACCCTTTTGAGCATGGTTTTCAGAGTTTTATTGAATCGCTCCACTAAACCGTCCGTTTGAGGATGATACACAGACGTACGCAACTGCTTGATCTGGAGTAGCCGGCATAGCTCTTTGGTCACTTTAGACATGAATGGGGTCCCCTGATCCGTAAGGATCTCCTTGGGCAACCCCACCCGGCAGAACACAGCAAACAACTCCCGAGCTATAAGCTTCGCCGCAGTATGTCTGAGAGGTATCGCCTCTGGATACCGGGTGGCATAGTCAACGATCACTAGGATGTGTTGGTGCCCTCGAGCAGACTTTACGAGGGGCCCCACCAGATCCATCCCTATCCGTTCAAAATGGACTTCTATAATGGGTAACGGTACCAACGGACTGCGAAAGTGGGCCAGGGGTGCGGTAAGCTGACACTCCGGGCAGGTTTCGCAGAACCGTTTTACCTCCCCAAAGACCCCGGGCCAATAGAACCTTTGCAATATTCGCTCCTGCGTTTTCTTGACCCCTAGGTGGCCACTCATCAGGTGTTTATGAGCCAAGTCGAGGACCCGCCGGCGATACGGCTGGGGCACCACCAACTGCTCTACCCCCACGCCCCATATTTCATCTACCCGGTAGAGTAAATCCTGCTTAAGAGCGAAATGGGGGTACCTTACCTGGGCACCGGGCAGCTGTGCCACCCCGTCAACCTCTGTCACCCGACTCCGGGCATGTATTAATGTAGGGTCCTGGAGTTGGGCTGTCCCAAACGTATCCGGGGACGCCTCCAACTCCGGGATGGGCTCGACCATCTCAGCCTCTCCTGCCAATACCTCTAGGGGCGACCTATCGGGTTCACATTCTGTCCCTATCATGGGGACCCCTACGGCAGGTGTCCCGGATTCGGGATTGTCGGGCTCAGGTCCCGGACTGTCCAATACCTGAGGGGACTTAGGAGGCCCCTTCCATAGAGTCCAAAAATAGGGCAGATCCCTTCCTAGGATCACGTCATAGGGAAGAGTGTTCATAAGTCCCACCTCATGTTGCACCTGACCGCAGGGTGCTGTGATGGTGACAATCCCCGTGGGATAGTCTCGGCGGTCCCCATGTATGCAAACCACCCCCACGGTACGTCCTGTGGCCTTTACTTCAGCCCTTAGGGTTGATCGCACCAGGGTCACTAAGCTTCCGGAATCCAACAAGCCTGTAACCGGACATTCATTCACCTGTATTTGGCACAAGTGGGGCTCAGTCTCTGGGGAGACAAGGTCCGCGGTACTCACCGCCTGAGCATACATTGAACCCCGCCGGGTAACCCCACAATCCATGGGCTCCGTGGTGAGTGGACACTGGGCTTCCATATGTCCCACCCGCTGGCACCGCCAACATCTAATAGGGAAGGAAACCCCCTTGACGAGTTGTCGTTTAGGGTACATAGCCTTCCGGACCTCAGGGACGGCGGGGCGCGGCCTCGGACGGGACGGTAGCGGACTCCCGCACCGGTGTCAGCGGTGGATCCTTGGCCCGAGGCTTGGAGGGGCCGGACCGACGGGCGGCACGCAAAGTCTCAGTGTCCCGTATCAAATCCTGCGTAGCCACATGCCGCTCCACCAGGCACACTAATTGGTCCAGGGTACTTGGGTCGCCCTGTCCTACCCACCGTTGAATGGTGACGGGTAAAGTGCGCACAAAGCGATCAACCACTACCCTTTCCACCATTTGCGCAGGGCTCAGAGTGTCAGGCTGCAACCACTTCTTTACCAGATGCAACAAGTCATAGGCCTGGGAGCGTACGGGTTTGACTTCCTCATAGAACCACTGATTTACCCGCTGAGCCCGTACATAGGTATTCACCCCCAACCGAGCAAGTATTTCGGCTTTCAGGGTCTCATATTCTATGGCGTCCTCGGTACAGAGGTCCAGGTACGCTTTTTGGGGCTCCCCCATCAGATAGGGCGACAATAGCTCAGCCCACTGGGTGGTCGTCAGCTTCTCCCGCTCGGCCACCCGCTCAAACACCGCCAGGAACGCTTCCACATCATCTCCCGGGGTCATCTTTTGCAACGCTTGTCTCACCGTTTTCCGGACGCTGCCGTCGTCACCCGTTCCCGGGGTTGTTGCTGCCGGTCCGGCACGGATCGACTTGGCCAGGAGAACCATCTGTTCTTGGTGCCTTTGTTCCTGCAATTGCAAGGATTGCTGCTGACGATCCAACGACCGGAGCAGGTGTGCATTCGTCTGTTGTTGCTGTGCATTAGCCTGAGCCAGCTGCTTTAGTATGTCCTCCATGGCGTCGCCGGGTTTGGGCTGTAGTATAGCCGCTCGAATCCAGGACATGCGCTACTGGGTCACCAGGGATGGATGCTACACCTCACCGGGCTGGCATGCCCGCCGTTCTCCACCATCTGTGAGGTAGCGTGGTCGGCTGCGCGGCAGAAGACACGGGATCCAGGCACCAATGATCATAGCACACGGTTTATTGCACAAACAAAAGTCCAAAACATCACACATGTGTTTCTCTGGCAGAAACTCAGGGAGTTGTGTTCACTCCCTCACACTAGGGACCCACGCCCATCTTCCTGTTTCCTTTTAACCCTCCTTTCAGCCTGCAGGGAAACAGCATTAACCCTGAAGTGGAGTTGCTTTCTATACATGGAGGGAGCACAACCGGGGCGAGACGTACCGGCCGTCATAGACAACCCCGGTCACAGTCTCACAATATGTACAAATATATCAGAGGGCCATATAGCGATCTCTCCCATGATCTGTTTGTACCAAGGACTGTGACAAGAACAAGGGGGCATTCTCTTCGATTGGAGGAAAGAAAATTCCTACATCCGCATAGAAGAGGGTTCTTCACGGTAAGAGCAGTGAGGCTCTGGAACTCTCTTCCTGAGGAAGTGGTGATGGCCAACTCACTGAATGAATTTAAGAGAGGAATGGATGCTTTTCTTGATAGCAAAAGTATAGAAGGTTATAAATAGCATAATCTTACAGGTAGATAGAAGAGCGACCAAGATTATTAGAGGAATGGGTGGGCTGCAATACCAAGACAGGTTATTAAACTTGGGGTTATTTAGTTTGGAAAAACAAAGGCTTAGGGGGGATCTATTCACAATGTATAAAAATATGAGGGGACAGTACAGAGACCTTTCCAAAGATCTCTTTACACCTAGGCCTGCGACTGGAACACGGGAGCATCCGCTATGTCTTGAGGAAAAAAGGTTTAATCATAATCACAGACGAGGATTCTTTACTGTACGAGCAGTGAGACTATGGAATTCTCTGCCGCATGATGTTGTAATGAGTGATTCACTACTAACATTTAAGCAGAGCCTGGACGCCTTTCTTGAAAAATATAATATTACCAGTTATGTTTATCAGATTTTATGACAGGGTGTTGATCCAGGGAACTAGTCTGATTGCCGGATGTGGAGTTGGGAAGGAATTTTTTCCCCCATTGGAGCTGTTTGACACATTGGGGTTTTTTTTGCCTTCCTCTGGATCAACATGTTAGGCTACGGGTTGAACTAGATGGACTAAAGGCCCAGTCACACTAAACAACATCGCTAGCAACATCGCTGCTAACAAACAACTTTTGTGACGTAACAGCGATGTTGCTAGTGATGTTGCTGTGTGTGACATCCAGCAACAACCCGGCCCCTGCTGTGAGGTCGTTGGTTGTTGCTGAATGTCCTGGGCTATTTTTTAGTTGTTGCTCTCCCGCTGTGAAGCACACATCGCTGTGTGTGACAGCGACAGAGCAACAACTAAATGTGCAGGCAGCATGAGCCGGCTTCTGCGGATGCTGGTAACCACAGTAAACATCGGGTAACCAAGAAGCCCTTACCTTGGTTACCCGATATTTACCTTCGTTACCAGAGTCCGCCGCTCTCACGCTGTCAGTGCCGGCTCCCTGCTTTCTGCACACGTAGCCACAGTACACATCAGGTAATTAACCCCATGTGTACTGTAGCTAGGAGAGCAAGGAGCCAGCGCTAAGCAGTGTGCGCTAGTAACCAAGGTAAATATCGGGTTGGTTACCCGATATTTACCTTAGTTACCAAGCGCAGCATCGCTTCCACGCGGTGCTGGCGGCTGGTCACTGGTTGCTGGTGAGCTCACCAGCAACTCGTGTAGCCACGCTCCAGCGATCCCTGCCAGGTCAGGTTGCTGGTGGGATCGCTGGAGCGTCGCAGTGTGACATCTTACCAGCAACCTCCTAGCAACTTACCAGCGATCCCTATCAGGTTGGATCGTTGTTGGGATCGCTGGTAAGTTGTTTAGTGTGACTGGGAATTTAGAGTCTCCCTTCAACCTTAAAAACTATGAAACTGTGAAACTATGTTAGCTGCTCCTTTTAAGGCAGGAATGCAATGATGTTGAAATGTGTTTTGGGGGTTGAAGTTCATTTTCTTAGCCAATATTGACTTTTCAAGTAATTGCTGTTAAGCTGATCACTCTTTATGACATTCTGGAGTATATGCAAATTGCCATTAGAAAAACTTAAGCAGTAGACTTTGTAAAAATTAATATTTGTAGCATTCTCAAAACTTTTGGCCATGACTGTATATGGGGACTCCGTATTGATGTGGGACTGGACCTTTGCTATCCTCATTGCACTTGCACTTTAGGTAAGAAGCATGATCCTTTACTCTTATGCTTGCCTCTTTAAGTCCATTGTTTGACTACCTGATATTGGAAGACCTACTCTGGTATATACTCATTGCACACCTTTTCTGGCAACCCACATTTTGTTGAAGTCCATAATTCAGTGATCATCATGATCCTTCCTTACCTGTAGTCGGAGAGGTCAGGGTGATTCTGGGCTTTGGTTCAGCCCCCCGCACGTGCACTTTATATTCCATATGGGCTCATCTGATCTATTTCTCTATACTTTTTTCCCTCTTTCAGCACCCAATTCCTGATACGATATAATTTACTTGTCACTTTTCTGTAGATCTAAGAGGGTTATTTATATGCTGAAATTTCATGACCCATAAATGCCCCAAATCTCTCTTCTGACCCATTTTGCCAAAGGAAAGGAAGTTGCCTAATAATTAAGTACACCTTATATAGGGTGTTGATGTCATTACACCACACCCCTCCTCATTACAGAGATGCATATCACCTGATTTACTTAATTGGTAGTTGGCTCTCAAGCCTATACAGCTTGGAGTAGGACAACATGTATAAAAATTATCATGTGATGAAAAAACTCATTTGCCTAATAATTCTGCACGCAGTGTAATTTGATGGCTCTGTTAGTGAGAACTGTGTTTCTAATGTGGTGGAGAATGCAGGCATTGCAGTGAGGCCGTCGTATTTTTTTTTTTATTTTATTTTACTCCTTCTGTGGATTGTTTTGTTTTTTTTTTCTGCTGGCTGGTCACCAGTAGATGTCCTGGGTGAAAGTGGCGGCGCAGACCAAGTCCAGGACAGCGGCAGAGATGGAGACCGCAATAAAATCACTGCTAGCCACTATGCAACAGCAGCAGGTCGCCATGCAACAGCAGCAGGCCGCCATGCAGCAGCAACAGGTCTTTAATCAGCAGCAGCAAGAGACCAATCAGCTGTTGCTACGGCATATTACCTCACCAACAGCAGCGGGAGCTACCCGGGGAATCCATGATGTCCGGAAGGCGGTCCGTGCAGCGATACCTAAAATGGAAAAAATGGACAACGTTGAGGCGTACCTGGAGACCTTCAAGAGAGTCGCCAAGCGAGAGAGATTGCTGAAGGACCAGTGGGGTGAAATCGTTGCTCCGTTTCTCGCACCCAGACCGATGAAGGCCTACAATGACATTCTGGCGGATCAGATGACTGACTACGCCATCGTCAAGGGGTGAGATATTTGCACATATCTGGGTGAATGTATTAGGGCCCAGTGCGTGCATCAGTGGGAGTTTAACCCTTCCAAGCCGGCAAGGTCCCAGTACTATGATTTGTTGCATGCCATGCAAAAGTGGTAACTGCCGGGGAAACTGACTCCTGCTGAGATGGTGGATCGACTTGTGTCAGAAAAATTTTGGAGGGCTTTACCGCGCTCCCTCCAGGACTGGGTTGGTCAGACCTCCCCTACTAATGCACTGCTCATAGTAGCTCTCATAGAGTGATATGGGGCTACCAAGGAACTCCAGGGCGGGTCTCCCCGAAAGGGGGCAGGAAGGTTCCCTAAGTCCTAACCCTGACCCACTGAGTGGAGCCCAGGAGGTCCCCTCCACACCATTCGGGGGTTGAGCGGGATCCCGTTGTCTGCTGACGATGCCAGGAGCCAGGTCATATAAGGGCTGACTGTCCTAATCTGGCAGAGCCCATGGACACGAACTTTAGGTACCGCAAGTTCCTGAATGTGATGCAGCTCTGCGCCATTGGCACCCTGGAGGGTTACAACAATGGATACTTACGTCCTGTGAGTGTGGATGGTACCTCAGTGGGGGCTCTTCTGGACTCAGAGAGTCTCATCACTCTGGTGAGAGCCAACCTGGTGCCTTCCAGTGACTATATCGGACGGAAAAAAGAGAGAGACTTAAAAAACTATCTTACTACTTTAGTCGTGATAAGTACACCTGCGGGAAGGCGGTGTCATGAAGTGGGGTTTGTTGAAAGTGTACATTATGAATTGATAATCGGGAGAGATTACCCCTTGTTTTCTGTTTTGTGGTCCCCGAAGGTCCCACATAGTGACCCTCCAGCGGCACCAAGGCCGACAATGCTGCTTTCACCCTCAGGGGAGCGGGAACCTGGTAGTCCTGAGGAGGAGGTGCTTGCACCAGGGGTGACGTCCACTCAGGGGGAAGAGGGAGAACAGTCCCCCATAGAAGTGTTGGCCGGGGATGTGGACGATTTGCCGCCGGGACGTGAATTGTCGGATTTAAATATCTCAGGTGACAATTTCGGTACGGCGTAACTCCGAGATCCCACGCTCGCTCATGCAAGAGAGAACATACTGTTTATTAATGGAGAGCCACAGAGTCCCGGGGCACATACAGTGTGGCCACGATTCGAGATGACACAAAATTTATTATACAGCGTAACCCGAATACAGGAAGAAACTGTTGAGCAATTGTTGGTACGAAGGGCACACTGTAGGTTGGTAATGGACTTAGCTCATACACATGTTGGGGGGAAACTTAGGTCACAAGAAAACCCTGGATAGAATCCTGCAGTAGTTTTTCTGGATAGGCATTTTTGAAGAGGTAAAACAATACTGTAATTCCTGTCCCATCTGTCAGTTGACCAGTCCCCAGCCACACTTCCGGAGTCCACTGGTACCTCTGCCAATTATAAAAGGTACTCTTCGAACGAGTGGCTATGGATCTCGTCAGTCCCCTGAACAGGCCTGCCCGTGGACACCAACACATACTGGTGATCCTTGATTATGCAACTCTATACCCGGAAGTATTACCCCTGCGACATACTAAACTCATTGCCAAAAAATTAATGAATATATTTTCTCGGGTTGGAATTCTGAAAGAGATTTTGACAGACCAGGCGACTCCATTTATGTCCAAGATTATAAAGGAATTATGCTGGTTAGTAAATGTAAAGCAGTTGCGCACTTTTGTGTATCATCCCCAAACAGATGGCCCAGTAGAAGGGTTCAATAAAACCCTCAAAAATATGCTAAAGATGGCTGTGTTTGGATGAGATGGGAAAGACTGGGATCTTTTACTGCCGTATTTATTGTTCGCAGTGCGTGAGGTGCCACAGACCTCCACAGGGTTCTCACCCTTCAAACTTTTGTACGGCAGACATCCCAGGGGCTTGCTGGACATAACCAAGGAGGCATGGGAACAGCAGCCCACTCCACACAAAAGTGTTATTGAGCACATTGCAAAAATACAGGAAAGAATGGAAACAGTCCTTCCACTGGTCCGGGAACACATGGAGGCGGCACAAGCAGGCTCCAGGTCGAGATGCACGGGTCTGGACCTTTAGTCCAGGGGACCGGGTATTGGTTCTAGTACCCACACTAAAAAGCAAATTTCTCGCCAAATGGCAGGGTCCCTATAAGGTTATAGAAAAGTAGGGACGGTGAACTACAAGGTTCATTAACCTGAATGAAGAAAACCTGAGCAGGTATACCATGTGAACCTTCTAAAGCTATGGAAGAATACGGATCTTACTGATGGGGATAATGCGCTGCCAGCATTCCCTGCGGAGACGGCTCCATCATCTTCAAGGGTCTCAGAGGGAGCCTCTACCACAGTGAAGATAGCGCATACCCTGTCACCTACACAGGCTCAGGAAGTTCGGGAGTTTGTTAGTAGGAATACGGACGTGTTTTTCGAACTCCCTGGTGTTACCTCAGTCATCTACCATGACATTGTCACGGAGCCCCAGGCCAAAGTCCGACTGAGGCCATATCTGGTGCCTGAGGCTCGGCAATAAGCCATCTCGAACGAGGTAAAATATATGCTACAGTTGGGGGTCATTGAGGAATCTTGGAGTGAGTGGGCTAAGCAAATAGTTCTCATATTAAAGCCTGATGGGTCACTCAGATATTGTAATGATTTCCGTAAGCTGAACGAGGTAGCCAAATTTGACGCATACGCTATGCCTCGGGTCGACGAGTTAATCGAGCGGTTTGGGCAGGCCCAGTACTTTTCTACACTAGATCTCACCAAGGGGTATTGGCAGGTACCCCTGACAGATGCGGCTAAAGAGAAAACAGCCTTGGTGTCCTCCGAGGGACTATACCAGTATAAAGTGTTATCATTTGGTTTGCATGGCGCACCGTCGACATTCCAGCGCTTGATAGACCTAGTCCTCCGTCCTCATCGGCGGCCTATCTCGACGACATTGTTATATACAGTGCGGATTAGGACAGTCACTTACCGAAGGTGCAGGCGGTGGTAGACTCCATCTGACAGGCCGGGTTGACAGCCAACCCAAAGAAATGCTCCATAGGGTTAAAGGAGGACCGGTACTTGGGGTATGTCATTGGGAGAGGGGTCCTGAAACCGCAAATCAACAAAGTAGAGGCCATTCAGAACTGGCCCTGTCCCCTCACAACCAAGCAGGTGAGAGCGTTTCTGGGGTTAGGTGGGTATTATAGGCGGTTCATCCCTAATTTAGCTACGCTGTCAGCCCCATTAACCGACTGTTAAAGGGAAAGAAGTCTGTGATGGTCCGCTGGAATGATCAGTTATGCGGGCATCACACGAGACGATCTATCGTGCGATGTGTCGTCAGGGGTCACGGTTTTCGTGACACACATCCAGCATCGCTTGCGATGTCGTCTCGTGTGACACCTCCGAGCGACGCAGGATCGGTCACAAATCGTGAGTCGTGTACGCGTCGTTTAATTTTAAAAAATCTTTTAATTTTAATGGCGCCGGTTGTTAATCGTACCCGGGGCAGCACACATCGCTCCGTGTGACACCCCGGGAACGATGAACACAGCTTACCTGCGTCCCGCTGCACCCGCCGGCTATGCGGAAGGAAGGAGGTGGGCGGTATTTTTACGTCCTGCTCATCTCCGCCCCTCCGCTTCTATTGGACGGCCGCTGTGTGACGTCGTTGTGACGCCGAACGTCCCTCCCCCTTCAGGAAGTGGATGTTCGCCGCCCACAGCAAGGTCGCTCATCAGGTAAGTACGTATGACGGCGGTTTAACTACTTTGTGTGACATGGGCAGCGATTTGCCCGTGACGCACAAACGATTGGGGCAGGTACGATCGCTCGTGCAATCGCACGATAGGTCGTACTGTGTGAAGGCCGCATTAGATGAAGCTTTTGTGACGTTAAAGGGCGTATTCTCTGAGACGCCAGTTCTTGCTAAGGCCACGACTCACTAAGGGATATCGCTAGCGACATCGCTGCTGAGTCACGGGTTTTGTGATGCAACAGCGATCTTGCTATCGATGTCGCTGTGTGTGACATCCAATGACGACCTGGCCCCTGCTGTGAGGTCGCCGGTCGTTGCTGAATGTCATGGACAATTTTCTTCAAAGGCGATGTCCTGCTGGGCAGGACGCATCGCTATGCTTGACACTGTGTGACAGGGTCCCAATGACAGCAGAGATTGTTATACAGGTCGCTACTGCGACCTGTATCGTTACTAAGTCGTTGGTAAGGTCTGACTGTGTGACATCTTACTAGCGACCTCCCAGCGACTTACCAGCGATCGTTATCAGGTCGCATCATTTTCGGGATCGCTGGTAAGTCGCTAAATGGGACGGGGGCTTTACTCCCAACTTCACCAAGGAGTTCATGGTGCAGACAGATGCATCAGAGGTGGGTCTGGGGGCTGTCCTGTCACAAGTGGTAAATGGGGAGGAACACCCAGTATGTTATCTGAGCCGGAAACTGTCCCCTGCCGAAACAAGGTATAGTATAGTGGAGAAGAGAGTGCCTGGCCGTTAAGTGGGCATTGGAGTCACTCCGCTACTATCTCCTGGGGAGAACCTTTCGACCATTCCCCTCTCACGTGGATGAGCCAAGCAAAGGAGAGGAACACTCGTGTCACTAGATGGTTTCTGTCACTACAAAACTTCAACTTAATGGTTGAAGTGTCCATGTGTCCACCCCCGCAGGGATGAACAAAGGGGGTATGTGGTAGTACCGTAGAAAAATAAGCCGGTTTGAATAGATGAAATGCCTATATACAAAAAATGCAATAAAGATATAAATGGTACATTAGAATAAGCAATATGTCCACAAAGGATTTTTAGTTAATAGCCCAAACCGCAAAGCATGTAGGAACAATAATGCAAGTGTGGGCTGAAACCAAAGAGATAAATTGCAATAGCTTAAATGCAGAGGCAAAAAACACAGCTTGACAACCAAATCCCTGGTTAAATACAATCAGATGCTGCATGAAGGAACTAGTTTTTCCCCTGAAACATATTACCAGACCATAGCTTCACGCGTATCGTCACACTAGGTGACTTCCTCATGGGAAAGAGCATAGCGTGGATAGACAAACACAGCATGTTTTTATATCATGAACCATCAGGAACATACACCTGTGTGGCAGGCAATCAAATGCTCACACTTTTGTTCCTAGAATGCTTCCAGTAACATCAGATCATGCGCAGTGGTCGCAAAGAACTCCAAGGCCATGGCGCATGCACCGTCATCAAGGTAAACAAGCGAGCAGACTTTTTATGCGCATGCGCAGATTATGTAGACGTATTAGCGCGTATCCTAAGTAAAAAGCGTAGCGCATGCTCAGATGAATTCCAGGAAGAAAAAGCCCAGGTTAAAGCCACAAAAAGTTATGATGTAGTCCACAGAGTACATGGTATCAATTTAAATACATTTCATACATATACAGGGGGCAATGGCAATAGCGATTAGGCAGGCAGTTGATTTGATAGGCATAACTTACATGCAAAAAGATTTTTTTTTTCTTCCTTTTCCCTTCCTTTCCTTCTTTTTTTTTTCTCTTTTCTTTTTTCCTTCTATATAATGCAACATCTGATAGGTAATGAGTCACATTAAAAATAAAGCATAACTGTAATCAAACCGTAGAGACATAGTGGATTCATATATGAGAGGCAGCAACAATAGCAACTAAGTATATGACTAAATATGCAGACATATCGTACATGTGGGATACAGAAGGTCAAATTTTAAAAACATTATAGTATTTTTGAGATAATAATTAAGGTCAATTAATAGACAAAAGGTTTCAGTCCTAAATAAATGCCTAATCATATAGAGGAACCCTGTCCTTACAGAATATTGTATAACAAAAAATTAATTAGTAGTAATATAAGTACCGTATTTTTCAGATTATAAGATGCACTTTTCCTCCCAAAAGTTTGGGAGAAAAATGAGGGGTGCGTCTTAAAATCTGAATGTAGCTTACCGGGTGCTGCCGGCGCTCGTCAGTACGGTGCTGTTTTGTGTATCGGCTCCACTCTGCTCGGCTCTGGTCTGTGCGTGGCTGCTCTGTTCTGCTTGGCGCGCGGCTGCTCTGTGCGGCGTGCAGTCATTCTGAAGATGTCTTCGGTCAGGGATTCAAATAACGGCGCCTAGAGTCAATGCCTGCGCAGATGGAGCTCTCCGGTCAAGCTGTCATCTGCACACGCGCCGACTATGACCGCCATTATTTTAAGCCCTCACCATAGGGTTAAGTCTAAATCCCAGTGGATAGAAGGACCTGTGGGCGTGACCGGCTTCCTTAGTGGGCATGATGGCTTGTTTGTTGGGCGTGGCGATGTTTCCTTCTGTCCACTATACTCATGCAAGGCTTCACCCCCCCCTGCACCCCACCCTGCACGCCCCCATCTGGGGGTCTTACCCCCAGGCCGCCGCTTCTATTATAATCAACTCTATGCCGACGTAGACTTAGGGGCACTTTGCACACTACGACCGCAGGTGCGATGTCGGTGGGGTCAAATTGAAAGTGACACACATCCGGCGTCGCAGGCGATATCGTAGTGTGTAAAGCCTTTTTGATACAATTATGACGATTTTTGCGCTCGTTAATCGTATCATCGGTGTAGCATCAGTGATTTCCATAATTTGGAAATGACCGATGTTACGATGTTGTTCCTCGTTCCAGCGGCAGCACACATCGCTGTGTGTGAAGCCGCAGGAGCGAGGAACATCTCCTACCTGCGTCCTGTGGCTCACGCCAGCTATGCGGAGGGGAGGAGGTGGGCGGGATGTTTACGTCCCGCTCATCTCCGCCCCTCCGCTTCTATTGGCCGCCTGCCGTGTGACGTCGCTATGACGCCGCACGACCCGCCCCTTTAATAAGGAGGCGGGTCGCCGGCCAGAGCGACGTCGCAGGGCAGGTGAGTGCATGTGAAGCTGGCGTAGCGATAATGTTCGCTACGCCAGCTATCACCATGATATCGCAGCTGCAACGGGGCTGGGACTATCGTCGACTATGCTTGCAATGTCATAGTGTGCAAAGTGACCCTTAGAAGAATGTATCTTCTTCGTGTGAGCAATGTTGGTGAAGACCCAGCCCCTTTCTGGTCACATGGGCGTGACGTCAGCAGAGGTCCCTCTGACCACTGGGATTTAGACGTTAACCTCACCGTAGACCGGCGAAATCTTCAAAATGGCCGGTGACTCCCTGCCCACCGCACAGAGCAGAGCAGCGTCACCGGCCCTGCACAGACCGGCATCACCGGCACCGCACAGGGCGACGTCACAGTCCCCGCACAGAGCAGAGACCGCAGTGAGTATCTGGGCCTCCTTCTGTACCATTGCCAGCATCACCGTACTCCAGTACCTCTCCTGCCTCCTGTGACTCCCACTCTGCTGCTGCCCCCTCTCCCTGGTAAGACACAACCAGATTATAAAATGAACCCCATATTTTTTTTAAACCTTTTTTTTTCTCCAAATTTGGGGTGCGTCTTATAATCCGGTGCGTCTTAAAAACCGAAAAATACGGTAGGTCACACACATAAGAATACTTCATATAATTTTCAGTTTTTAACACATACCCCGATGGTTATGTAATATTACAAGGTCAAAAAGAAGTATAAAAACCCTATAAATAACGCTATGGAAGAACCTATCTATGAAAGTACATGTGTGACATAACCCAAAACCAACTAAAAATATTTGGTACGTTTCATCCACTGTGAGACTCAAAAGTCCCCCACTGGATAAGAGAACCCTGTCCCATACACAGTCATATATAACTAAACAATAATTGTAGTAACAGAAAAAAAAATCCTTAACAAATACATGGTCATATTGGTTACATAATCGTGGTAAAAAATTTATATTTTTTTTTCTTTCCCTTTTACCCTTTTATTAAATCAAGAGTGAAAACAAAAGATGACAGAGATGATGACTAGAGGTAATCTTCACCTAAGGGCAAGGTTTTTCAGTACCTGATAGATGATGGAATTTTCTCGCGGTTTTAGTCAAATTCCTTAAGTAGAAAAAAAGAAGGAAAAAAAACTTTAAGTTTTTATAAAAACCAGTAAACAATAATTCCTCATTAATGCTGTGAGGTGCCAAACTGTGCAGTTCATAAATCCATTTAGACTCACGCGGCATTAATGAGGAATTATTGTTTACTGGTTTTTATAAAAACCTATAAAGTTTTTTTTTTTTCTTTTTTTTTCTCCCGCAGCAGAGAAAGGTGCATGCAGGTGTGGATTTATGAGCCAGCAAATCAGGAAAGTGTGGCTGCCGGCATGAGCACTGCGGTCCCCCGAACTCGTGCCGGGAGCCGCAGCATCCATCACTGCCCTTGCTGACAGGTGCTGACGCCGGCCCTGGCCGCCGGGGAGACTCAGAGGGCTGCATCAATCGGCGCGACAGCGCCCCCCCCCTGACATGCCCGCCAGACCCTCCCTAAATACGCTTCTGTGTGTGTGTGTGTGCGCATGTATGTATATATATATATATATATATATATATATATGTATGTGTCTTATATTCTAGGTTCTTCAAAGTAGCCAACTTTTGCTTTGATTACTGCTTTGAACACTCTTGGCATTTTCTTGATGAGCTTCAAGAGGTAGTCACCGGAAATGGTCTTCCAACAGTCTTGAAGCAGTTCCCAGAGATGCTTAGCACTTGTTGGCCCTTTTGCCTTCACTCTGCAGTCCAGCTCACCCCAAACCATCTCGATTAGGTTCAGGTATGGTGACTATGGAGGCCAGGTCATCTGGCGTAGCACCCCATCACTCTCCTTCTTAGTCAAATAGCCATTACACAGCCTGGAGGTGTGTTTGGGGTCATTTGTCCTGTTGAAAAATAAATGATGGTCCACCTAAACGTAAACCGGATGGAATAGCATGCCGCTGCAAGATGCTGTGGTAGCCATGCTGGTTCTGTATGCCTTCAATTTTGAATAAATCCCCAACAATGTCAGCAGCAAAGCACCCCCACACCATCACAGCTCCTCCTCCATGCTTCATGGTGGGAACCAGGCATGATAGTCCATCCGTTCACCTTTCCTGTGTCGCACGAAGAAACGGTGGTTGGATCCAAAGATCTCATATTTGGACTCCTCAGACCAAAGCACAGATTTCCACTGGTCTAATGTCAATTCCTTGTGTTCTTTAGCCCAAACAAGTCTCTACTGGTTGTTGCCTGTCCTTTGCAGTGGTTTCCTAGCAGCTATTTTACCATGAAGGCCTGCTGCACAAAGTCCCCTCTTAACAGTTATTCTAGAGATGTGTCTGCTGCTAGAACTCTGTGTGGCATTGACCTGGTCTCTAATCTGAGCTGCTGTTAACCTGCGATTTCTGAAGCTGGTGACTCAGATAACCTTATCCTCCGCAGCAGAGGTGACTCTTGGTCTTCCTTTCCTGGGGTGGTTCTCATGTGAGCCAGTTTCTTTGTAGCGTTTGATGGTTTTTGCCACTGCACTTGGGGACACTTTCAAAGTTTTCTCAATTTTTCGGACTGACTGACCTTCATTTCTTAAAGTAATGATGGCCACTCGTTTTTCTTTACTTAGAATTTGTATTATGGCAAGAAAAAAGCAGCTAACAGTCTATTCAGTAGAATTATCAGCTGTGTATCCACCAGACTTCTGCACAACATAACTGATGGTCCCAACCCCATTTATAAGGCAAGAAATCCCACTTATTAAATCTGAGAGGGCACACTTGTGAAGTGAAAACCATTTCCGGTGACTACGTCTTGAAGCTCATCAAGAGAATGCCAAGAGTGTACAAAGCAGTAATCAAAGCAAAAGGTGGCTACTTTGAAGAACCTAGAATATAAGACACATTTTCAGTTGTTTTTATACTTTTTTGTTAAGTATTTCATTCCACATGTGTTAATTCATAGGTTTGATGCCTTCAATGTGAATCTACAATTTTCAGTCATGAAAATAAAGAAAACTGTTTGAATGAGATGGTGTGTCCAAACTTTTTGTCTGTACTGTGTGTGTGTGTGTGTATATATATATATATATATATATATATATATATATATATATATATATATATATATATATATATATATATACACAGTACAGAGAGATTAACCCCATCAGAGCTGGAGCCAGCAGTGAAGATGTGCTTCTAGAGCACGATAAAAGGTAATATTGATGAAATAACTAACATAACAGATGTGTGGAGAGGCCCATATTACCAAGATTTAGGAGCAAAAAAAAAAATCAGTTTTGTTAACTGGACATCTTGTTTAATCTGAAGTAGCTTCTATGAGTCCTGACCTAAATCTTATTAAGCATCTGTTGATTGAGCTCCTTAAAAAACTGAAGGTTGGAGAAGGTATCCTCACATCTGAGACACAAAGAGCAGGTTGCTCAATTGAGGGTTACAAATTTAAAATAATTTATTTGCAGTGAATGGCTCAAAAATTTGTGCTACAAAATATTAAGTTAAGAAGATACCATCATTTTTGTCCAGGCCATTTTCATTATTATTTTTTATTTTTTTTTGTTGAACCACAATTCAAAAGCGATGTCTGATTTTCATTAGTTGATATTCATTAAATTTAAAGTGAAAATCACTTTAGTTAGTTTCAAGTTATTTCAGTGACCCTTGTTGATTTTTCTCACTTTAAACAGAAGGGCCCAAATTACCACAGCATACGAGTTTTCATTTCTAATTAGGTACATGTTAAGCTTATATAAATTTAGCACTTCTAAACATTACAAGCATGGCATATTACTCCCAAGTGTAACTTGAGTAGATATTTGCATTTGCAGTGACCCATTTATTTTACATAACTAATATCCACACTGGTATATTTGAAAGCAATGGTACACTTATGTTTTGCTCAGAGACTCCTGTATTCAACTTTTTTTCGGCATCACTTAAAAATGTTTTATCTCATTAATCATTTGATTTAGATGGCATTTTCTAAGCCTTTTGCTGTATTTTATTTTTTGTACAATAGATTGTCCCTGCAATTACGGAAGAAATTGAAAGTAATCCTCGATTTAACAGAGCAGAGGTGAGGTTTTAGACGGTCATGTAGAAGTAGTCTATTGGTGTGACATACTGTCAACTTGTCAATTTCCTTTTGGGCAGGGATTTTATTTTTACCCTTATTTTTCCATGTGAAATCTTTTGAGATATGTTCTACTATGTGAAAACTGTTGCAAAGGGTGATTAAAGTAATCCATAATTCTAACACCACATTCTGTAAGAGATTACTGAAGTACCTTTCCTGCAGTCAGCACAAGTATTATTATTTAAAAGTTTGAAATCAGTTTTTTGATACCTGTGTGTCTGAGAAACCTCACATCTCAGCACATTAAAGGGAACCTGTCAGCAGAAATTTTGCACTAAACATAAAAGATTCCCCCTCTGCAGCTCCTGTGCTGCATTCTAGCAATGTTCCTGTTGTTCTTGTGCCCCCCTTTCTGACCAAAATAAAGACTTTATAAAGTGGTACCTTTTTGTATTCAGATACTGTAAGGCCTTGTGCGCACTAGGCGTTTTTGCTGCATTTTTAGCGGCGTTTTTTACCGCGTTTTTGTGCTGAAAACGCAGTGACATTGCTTCCCCAGCAATGTCTTTGGGTTTTCATAAGTGCTGTCCGCACACAGCGTTTTTTTGTAGCTGCGTTTTTGTGGTGACCACAAAAATGCAGCATGTCAATTATTTCTGTGTTTTTCACTGCGTTTTTCACCCATTGAGTTCAATGAGATGTTCAACAATGCAATGAAAAACGCATATAGCTGCGTTTCTATGACTAAAAATGCAGCTATAAATGCAAGGGGTGGGTACAGGAAGAGGATTCCTTCTGTTGGTAAACACAGAAGCATGAATCCTCCCGGTACCGCCACCGCCGCTTCCACAACCCGTCCTGTGCATGTCAGCTCCCGTGCTGCGTCATGTCTGGGCGGGAGGTGGAGGCAGCGGCGAAAACAAAAGTGAACAGTAGAAAAAAAAATGTCTTACTCACCTGTCTGCAGACTCCCGGTGCCATGCCGGCTCCCAGCTCCTGTCCCGGTACCGCCGCTCCGGCTGTGTGCAGTCTCCCCGGGGCACGTACGATGCTTGCAGGACCTGGCGATGGATCACCTGATGCAGTCACCTGACGCATCATCTGATCGTAATTCTCGCTGTGTCGCCAGCTTTGTAGCGCCCGGCCAACTTAACTTATCAGGTGATCC
Organism: Anomaloglossus baeobatrachus; assembly: GCF_048569485.1. Lineage (NCBI taxonomy): Eukaryota > Metazoa > Chordata > Amphibia > Anura > Aromobatidae > Anomaloglossus > Anomaloglossus baeobatrachus. The sequence continues at coordinate 215,801,671 of NC_134357.1, forward strand.
TGCCGTCAGGAGACTTCATCAGCTGATTACCGGCAGCTCCTGCAGCGATGGGACAGGATCAGACTCTCATCCGATCGCTCCCGGAGCTGCCGGTAATCAGCACATAAGTGAGTATTTTTTATTTTTTTTTCTACTGATGCATCAGCTGATTGTATAATCGGCTTTTATACAATCAGCTGATGTGTGATGTGATTCACATCCTAGAACCTGACACATCATCTGATCGCTTTACCTTCCAGCAAACCGATCAGATGATATTGGATCCGGATTGGACGGCGCGGGACCCTTGACCCAGGATTACTGCGGAGGGGGGCTTCTTTATTTCAATAAAGATGGAGCCACTAATTGTGTTGTGTTTTATTTCTAATAAAAATATTTTTCTGTGTGTTGTGTTTTTTTTTTTTTTTATCACTACTAGAAATTCATGGTGGCCATGTCTAATATTGGCGTGACACTGTATTTCGGGCTTAGAACCAGCTAATAATATACAGCTAGCCCTAACCCCATTATTACCCAGCGAGCCACCGTCACCAGGGCAGCTGGAAGAGTTGGTTACAGCGCCAGAAGATAGCGCTTCTATGAAAGCGCCATTTTCTGGGGTGCCTGCGGACTGCAATTCGCAGCGTGGATGCCCAGAAGGCTTGGGCACTCTGTACTGCGGATTCCAATCCCCAGCTGCCTAGTTGTACCTGGCTAGACTCAAAAATTGGGTGAAGCCCACGTCATTTTTTTTCTAATTCTTGAAATTCATGAAATAAAAAAAAAAAAAGGGCTTCCCTATATTTTTGATTCTCAGACGGGTACAAATAGGCAGCTGGGGGTTGGGGGCAGCCTGTACCTGCCTGCTGTACATGGCTAGCATACAAAAATATAGGAAAGCCCATGTCATTTTTTTTTTCTTTTTGGGCAAAAAACTCCTCCATACAGTCCTGGATGGAGGATGCTGAGCCTTGTAGTTCTGCAGCTGCTGTCTGCTCTCCTGCATACACTAGTTCTGCAGCTGTCTGCTCTCCTGCATACAATGAAGAACATATTGAAGAAGGAAATGACATCAGACCTTTTTTTTCCATCAACAATCTTTAATGGCATTGTGCACTGATTAAAAACGCAGTGAGCAAAAACGCAGCAAAAAACGCACCAAATCGCGGTAAAAACGCATGCGTTTTTGCCGCATTTTTTAGCCGCGGGTGCGTTTTTTCACAAAAACGCACCTAAAAACGCAACGTGAAAAAAATGCCTAGTGCGCACATACCCTAAATGGTACACGGGGGCGGGCTGACTGGTGTCCGTTATTCTGCCTCCTGCCGCTTTAGGCAGTCCCCCATTGCTCATTTCCATAGCGGTGGACGCCGCCCCGTGCTCCAGAGGTCCCCACGCATTCCCAGTGCCTATCTCTCGTGGATGAGCACTGTGCCCAGTGTCACTGCTGGTGACGTGTGTAAAGGCTTTAGATTATGGGCGGCGCTTTGATTTTCATTACCAAGTAACCGCCCATAATCGCGTGACCGCGCTTTCCCCCTCTGCCTCCTTCGTTCTGCGCAAGCGCGGGCCTGCTGACCCCACGTTACCTGTTTCCCATCTTGCTCTGAGGCAGGAAATAGATGGGAGGAGCGCGGAGCAGGACACCAACAATCAGGATTAGACGCAGGAGGCAGAGGAGGAAAGCGCGGTCACGCGATTATGGGCGGTTACTTTGTAATGAAAATCAAAGCGCCGCCCATAACCTAAAGCCTGCGCACACGTCACCAGCGGTGACACTGGGCACAGCGCTCATCCATGAGAGATAGGCACTGAGCATGCTCGGGGACCTCTGGAGCAAGGGGCGGTGTCCACAGCTATGGAAATGAGCGATGGGGGACGGCCTAAAGCGGCAGGAGGCAGAATAACGGACACCATGCAGCCTGCCCGCGTGTACCATTTACAGTATCTGAATACAAAAAGGTATCACTTTATAAAGTCTTTATTTTGGTCAGAAGGGGGGCACAAGAACAACAGGAACATTGCTAGAATGCAGCCCAGGAGCTGCAGAAGGGGAAACTTTTATTCTCTCTCTCTCTCTCTCTCTTTCTGTCTTTCTGTCTTTCTGTCTGTCTTTCTGTCTGTCTTTCTGTCTTTCTGTCTGTCTTTCTGTCTTTCTCTCTCTCTCTCTCTTTCTCTCTCTCTCTTTCGCTCTCTCTCTTTCTCTCTCTTTCTCTCTCTTTCTCTCTCTTTCTCTTTCTCTCTCTCTCTTTCTCTCTCTTTCTCTCTCTTTCTCTCTCTTTCTCCTCTCTTTCTCTCTCTTTCTCTCTCTCTCTCTCTCTCTTTCGCTCTCTTTCTCTCTCTTTCTCTCTTCCAGGATAGTTTTATAACTGCTTTCAATACCAAATAACCTTTGGCATGAAAAAGGTGGTTCGACGGACCCGTTTTTTTACAGGGATCCTTTACAACAGTTTTACCACAATCACATTTTTTCCATCATTCACACATTACAACTCATGGAAACAAAATGAAAGAGGCCTAATATATATATATATATATATATATATATATATATATATATATATATATACACACTTGGGTCCAGAAGTATTTGGACAGTGACACAAGTTTTGTTATTTTAGCTGTTAACAAAAACATGTTCAGAAATACAATTATATATATAATATGGGCTGAAAGTGCACACTCCCAGCTGCAATATGAAAGTTTTCACATCCAAATCGGAGAAAGGGTTTAGGAATCATAGCTCTGTAATGCATAGCCTTCTCTTTTTAAAGGGACCGAAAGTAATTGGACAAGGGACTCTAAGGGCTGCAATTAACTCTAAAGGCGTCTCCCTCGTTAACCTGTAATCAATGAAGTAGTTAAAAGGTCTGGGGTTGATTACAGGTGTGTGGTTTTGCATTTGGAAGCTGTTGCTGTGACCAGACAACATGCGGTCTAAGGAACTCTCAATTGAGGTGAAGCAGAACATCCTGAGGCTGAAAAAAAAGAAAAAATCCATCAGAGAGATAGCAGACATGCTTGGAGTAGCAAAATCAACAGTCGGGTACATTCTGAGAAAAAAGGAATTGACTGGTGAGCTTGGGAACTCAAAAAGGCCTGGGCGTCCACGGATGACAACAGTGGTGGATGATCGCCGCATACTTTCTTTGGTGAAGAAGAACCCGTTCACAACATCAACTGAAGTCCAGAACACTCTCAGTGAAGTAGGTGTATCTGTCTCTAAGTCAACAGTAAAGAGAAGACTCCATGAAAGTAAATACAAAGGGTTCACATCTAGATGCAAACCATTCATCAATTCCAAAAATAGACAGGCCAGAGTTAAATTTGCTGAAAAACACCTCATGAAGCCAGCTCAGTTCTGGAAAAGTATTCTATGGACAGATGAGACAAAGATCAACCTGTACCAGAATGATGGGAAGAAAAAAGTTTGGAGAAGAAAGGGAACGGCACATGATCCAAGGCACACCACATCCTCTGTAAAACATGATGGAGGCAACGTGATGGCATGGGCATGCATGGCTTTCAATGGCACTGGGTCACTTGTGTTTATTGATGACATAACAGCAGACAAGAGTAGCCGGATGAATTCTGAAGTGTACCGGGATATACTTTCAGCCCAGATTCAGCCAAATGCCGCAAAGTTGATCGGACGGCGCTTCATAGTACAGATGGACAATAACCCCAAGCATAGAGCCAAAGCTACCCAGGAGTTCATGAGTGCAAAAAAGTGGAACATTCTGCAATGGCCAAGTCAATCACCAGATCTTAACCCAATTGAGCATGCATTTCACTTGCTCAAATCCAGACTTAAGACGGAAAGACCCACAAACAAGCAAGACCTGAAGGCTGCGGCTGTAAAGGCCTGGCAAAGCATTAAGAAGGAGGAAACCAAGCGTTTGGTGATGTCCATGGGTTCCAGACTTAAGGCAGTGATTGCCTCCAAAGGATTCGCAACAAAATATTGAAAATAAAAATATTTTGTTTGGGTTTGGTTTATTTGTCCAATTACTTTTGACCTCCTAAAATGTGGAGTGTTTGTAAAGAAATGTGTACAATTCCTACAATTTCTATCAGATATTTTTGTTCAAACCTTCAAATTAAACATTACAATCTGCACTTGAATTCTGTTGTAGAGGTTTCATTTCAAATCCAATGTGGTGGCATGCAGAGCCCAACTCGCGAAAATTGTGTCACTGTCCAAATATTTCTGGACCTAACTGTATGTATGTATGTATATATTTATATATATACACGTGTGTGTGTGTGTGTGTGTGTGTATGTATGTATATATATATATATCTATATATATATATATCTATATATAGATATATATATATATATATATATAATATATATACACACACTGCTGAAAAAATTGAAGGGAACACTTAACCAACTGAATATAGCTGCGCGTTAATCAAATTTCTGAGAAATCAAACTGTCTACTTAGGAAGCAACACTGATTGAAAATCAATTTCACATGCTGTTGTGTAAATGGAATAGACATCAGATGGAAATTATTGGCAATTATCAAGACACGCTCAATAAAGGAGTGTTTCTCAGTACCAATGCTTTCTGGATGATGTTTTGGTTACTTTTGAATGTTGGTTGTGCTCTCACAATCGTGGTAGCATGAGACGGACTCTACAACCCACACAAGTAGCACAGGTAGTGCAGTTCATCCGGGATGGCACATCAGTGTGAGCTGTGGCAAGAAGGTTTGCTGTGTCTGTCAGCGTAGTGTCCAGAGGATGGAGGTGCTACCAGGAAACAGGCCAGTACACCAGGAGATGTGGAGGGGGCTGTAGGAGGACAACAACCAAGCAGCAGGACCGCTAACTCCGCCTTTGTGCAAGGAGGAACAGGAAGAGCACTGACAGAGCTCTGCAAAATAACCTCCAGCAGGCCACAAATGTGCATGTGTCTGCCCAAACTGTTAGAAACCAACTCCATGAGGATGGCATGCGGGCCCGACGTCCACAGGTGGGGGTTTTACTCACTGGCTAACACCGTGCAGGACGCTTTGCATTTGCCACAGAACACCAGTATTGGTAAATTCACAACAGGCGCCCTGTGCTCTTCATAGATGAAAGCAGGTTTACACTGAGCACATGTGACAGACGTGACAGAGTCTGGAGACACCGTGGAGCACGATCTGCTGCCTGCAACATCTGTCAGCATGACCGGTTTGGCAGTGGGTCAGTAATGGTGTGGGGTAGCATTACTTTGGTGGGCAGCTTAGCCCTCCATTTGCTCACCAGAGTTAACCTGACTGTCATTAGGTACCAAGATAAGATCCTCCGACCCCTTGTGACACCATATGCTGGTGCGGTTGGCCCTGGGTTCTTCCTAAAGCAGGACAATACCAGACCTCATGTGGCTGTAGTGTGTCAGCAGTTCCTGCAAGATGAAGGCATTAAAGCTATTGACTGGCCCGCCCATTCCCCAGACCTGAATCCGATTAAGTACATCTGGGACATCATGTCTCGCTTCATCCACCAACGTCACGTTGCACCACAGACTGTCCAGGAGTTGGTGGATGCTTTAGTCCAGTTCTGGGAGGAAATCTCTCAGGAAACCATGCGCAACCTCATCAGGAGCATGCCAAGGCATTGTAGGGAGGTCATACCGGCAAGTGGAGGCCACACACAATGCTGAGCCTCATTTTGACTTGGTTCCACTTTCATTTTCTGTGTCTTCAAACCCAGGCCTCCATTGGTTAAAACATTTGATTTCCATTGATGACTCTTCTGTGATGATTTTGTTGTGAGCACATTCAAGTTTGTACAGAACAAAGTATTCAATGGGAATATTTCATTCATTCTTTCAGATCTAGGGTGTGTTATTTGAGTGTTCCCTTTAATTCTTTGAGCAATGTGTGTGTGTGTGTGTGTGTGTGTGTGTGTGTGTGTGTGTGTGTGTGTGTGTGTGTGTGTATATATATATTAACTATTTTAAAAGAACTTTCAGATATACAGTACAGACCAAAAGTTTGGAAACACCTTCTTATTCAAAGAGTTTTCTTTATTTTCATGACTGAAAATTGTAGATTCACATTGAAGGCATCAAAACTATAAATTAACACATGTGGAATGAAATACTTAACAAAAAAGTGTGAAACAACTGAAAACATGTCTTATATTCTAGGTTCTTCAAAGTAGCCACCTTTTGCTTTGATTACTGCTTTGCACACTCTTGGCATTCTCTTGATGAGCTTCAAGACGTAGTCACCGGAAATGGTTTTCACTTCACAGGTGTGCCCTGTCAGGTTTAATAAGTGGGATTTCTTGCCTTATAAATGGGGTTGGGACCATCAGCTGTGTTGTGCAGAAGTCTGGTGGATAGACAGCTGATAGTCCTACTGAATAGACTGTTAGAATTTGTATTATGGCAAGAAAAAAGCAGCTAAGTAAAGAAAAACGAGTGGCCATCATTACTTTATGAAATGAAGGTCAGTCAGTCCGAAATATTGGGAAAGCTTTGAAAGTGTCCCCAAGTGCAGTGGCAAAAAAGATCAAATGCTACTTTGAAGAACTTAGCATATATTCAGTTGTTTCCCACTTTTTTGTTAAATATTTCATTCCACATGTGTTAATTCATAGTTTTGATGCCTTCAATGTGAATCTGCAATTTTCAGAATATGAAAATAAAGAAAACTCTTTGAATGAGGTGTGTCCAAACTTTTGCTCTGTACTGTACATGGAAATTAAAAGTATTAACCTCGGTCTTGTAATCTACTAGTGATAATGATTTCTTTTATGATTGAATGTGGAGTCATTGGACCTAATGAAGTCTCCATAGGGAATAGCTTGGATTGTGTGAGATAGATGACAAGTGGTGGCAAACAATGTAGTGTTACCTTAAAAATATTTCCTATGTACTGATGTTTCAACTATTCCTTTTGAAGAAATCCCTGTGAGCAAAATATCCAAAAATGACACTTTATTACTTAAAGGGCGAAGATTTAAATTTTAGTCATTAGTATTTAAATAGTTAACAAATTCTGGTAAGGCAAATACATCTCCAGACCACTCAATAAAGTGGTTGTCTGCATATGGGTCCTACCATATTAAATTTGAAAACAAAAATGGATTATTATTGTTGAAAACTAATATTTCTTTTCACCATGGCATCAATAAAATTGCAAGGAAAGGAGAGAATTTTGACCCATCAGGCCTGAATTTGTAAAAATAAGAAATCCGAATTAAACCTCAATAAATTCTGGCTCAACAAATAATGAAGAACTGATGGATTAAAATATTTCAATTTTTGTGTGTAATTGCTGTATGGATTAGGATGATATTGTATCACTGTCATAGCCAATTTGTCTGGAATGGCTGAATATAAATAAAATCACAAGTAAAAAATAAATATTCTTTTTTTCAATATAATGAGTCAAAACGGTGAAGGAAACTGGAACTGTCCTTCAAATATCTTGATATTATAATGACAAGCCGCAGTTGTAAATGGCTATAAAGCCATTCAGTAAAACTTGCATTACTTAATTGCATTACTTAATTGAACCTATTCCAAAAATAATAGGCTGTAGAGGGGGTGAAAACAATGTGTTTTGGGTAAACCATGAAAAATGGGAATAGTAAGGTGAACAGGTAATTTTAATACCAGTGGAACTGGACAGAGAAAAGATTGGAGATATAGACAATTCCATAGATATTAAATTGCTTAATTAGTAAAAAATTACACACAATATTTTCATGATAATAAGATGGTGGTATGAAATCATCTGAGTGAAGCAATAGAGTAAGAGATTAGTCAGACAAGAGGAGGGTGCGGAAGAAAAGCAAGACATAGACTTTTACTGACTATATTATCTATTGAGATCTGAGAAGAGATGAATTTTAACTCTTTAAAAAAAAAAACCAAAAACCTCTTGACCAGAGATGGGCGGACACGAACTGTAAAAATCCGGATCCATGCGGTTTCAAAGTTGCCCAGGTGCCGGGCCCTGGATTCTGGCTTTTTGATCTAGCACCCAAGAAATTAAAAACAAAATAAGACTTCCGGGTTCTGCGCTCGAATGGAAGGCAGCATGTGAGAAGAGCTCCTGCTTCTTTATCAAGCCCCTGCAGTCCCAAGCACACAAACCTGCTGATAAGAGGTGGGAAAGAGGAGATAAGACAGTGTGCATGCCCCTCAGACATAATGGAGAGGTATGTGCACAAGAACGGGACAGCAGGACAGGGATCTTCCCCAGCCCAACAAAGGAGCAGCCGGGCTAATGCTAAAATGGCTCCAGAGGTGACCAAGCCCAGGAAAAGCAATAAACCTGGTAATCAGCTTACCCAGCAGGAGGGAGGGGGTGAGCAGGAGATGAGCACTGCAGGTCTCAGCATTTCTTACAAGTCCCTAGCTGATGAGGTGGTAAAGATGTTAACCCCCAAGCTTCAGGAAATGCTGGAGCAGACAGTGTCTGATGCCCTGAAGCAAATGCAGTAAGCCATCTCACAGCAATCAGAAAGACTGGCTACAGTGGAGAATAGACTCAGCACTGCAGAGGATGAGCTGGAAGAGGTGCAGGCCGAGCTGCAAAGAGTCACCAGGCTGAACCAGCAACTTGCAGATAAAATTGATGATCTCGAGAATCTCTCCAGACGAAACAACTTAAGAATCATCGGGCTCCCAGAAACTATCACCCCTCACCAGCTAATGGGGATATGCATGGAGGACATACCTCACGCTCTGGGGATTGCTGATACACTCAAGGCTGAAAGGGCACACAGAGTGGGACCCCCAGCCCAGCACTCAAGTGCAAACACACCTCCAAGACCCAGACCAGTGATTGTCAGATATTTGAACTTTGTGGATAAAACTAACATCTTACAGGCATTTCGGAAGAAGACATCCCCCATGGTGGTAAGGGGACATAAGATTCTGATATTCAGTGACTATTCGGCAAAGGTCACAAAGAAAAGAAGAGCCTTCAGTGATGTCTGCACAGAGCTTTTCAGAAAGAAGATAAAATTTGCTTTTCAATTCCCGGCCATCCTTAAAATCTTTGCCCCAGGAGGAGGTACAGAGACATTCATGGCCCCTGATCAGGCAAGACGCTATGTGGACAAGACTTTTGCAAAATCGTCGCCTCTGGCGAAGAGTGGGGATGCTACTCCCCAGAGGGGGTGAGGAAATAAAATAGCCCATACAGGGGCAAAATTGCTAATGTTTAATGTGGAGTATTGATGCTGTTTGTAAAGGAGCGATGGGGGAGGGGGATGTGTATGGGGGTCTGGAGTTCATGATGTGGGCCTGAAAGCGTTAACTCTACCATAACCCAGACACCCACAGTCCCTCTCCATACCCCCGCTTTTCCCCTTTTTTTTTTCTCTTCTTTTTCTTTCTTCCTCTGTCCTCCTTCTTTCCCTGTCTTGCCCAACCCCATTATTATCCCATCACCCAAACGCACCCCCCTCCAACACATAACTGCATCCCTCTACCCCCATACCCACACTCCCCTCCCACTCCCTCCAACTACACTCCCCCACCCACAAACTACTTTCCACCCCCTCCCACCCACACCCCCTTTGCCACCCACAAACAAACCCTCTCCTGCCCCCCCCCGACTACACACTTTCTCCCACCCACAAACTACCTCCCACCCCATCCATCCCAATCATCTCCCCCATCCCATTCACACCTCTCCCCATTTACGACCCTTCTCCTTCCCATAACCATCCTCTGGACCCCTCCTCCATTCTTCCCTCCTTTCTTCCTCTTGTTTCCTTTTTCTTTCTTTTCTTTTCCTTCATCTCTCCTGGGAATGAGCCTCTATATACTGGGTCGAGGTTCAACCTACTTTCAGTCCTCAGGGCTTGGGGATACTTGTATATATTTCTGAAGCTATGTTTAGCATGCTTTTAAGTGAAGTGTGGAAGCTCAAGAAAGAGAACATATTTTGAGGAGCGAAAGAGGGATCAGTAGGAGTCCCTACATACATGCGGGAAAAAAGTGAAGTCCGCAACTGTGTTTTCCTACAAAGGATATAGGATAGCGGTGTTATTTTCTTGGTTTAATTGACTTTTTTTTTTTTTTTTTGCACCACCAGAGGGAGACGCGGTGGACAGGTTTTAAGAACATTTTAGTTAAGATAGGATAAGAAGTAAGATTTCAAGTAATATATAAGGATGCGAATTGTGTCATGGAACGTTAAAGGCCTGCAGTCGCCACACAAAAGACGAATGATATTGAGGCACTTAAAGAAGCTTAAAGTAGACATTGCCCTACTTCAGGAGACCCATTTGAAAAATCAAGATTTCACCAGAATGGGCAAAATGTGGGTGGGAGAAGTGATGGGATCCTCAGCCCAAAATAATAAAGCAGGTGTGTTACTACTACTCCATAAGCAGGCAAATTGTAAGGTAATAACACAGGAAAATGATGGAGATGGGAGAATACAAAAAGCTTTGCTTGATACCCCATGTGGACGACTCAAAATCTATAATGTATATGCACCAAATGAGAGTAATAAGATTTTCTTCCAGGAGTTGGAGAGGCAGGTTTTGGAGGACCCTGAGAGGAACATAATAATAGGAGGGGATCTTAATACGGTAATGAACGTCAGAGAAGATAGGTCGGGCACAGGACACAAACGCATGGTAGCCAGGACACATGACAGGGTGCTCAATCTATTCACAGAACATACTAGTGTAATAGATGCTTGGCGAAACTCACACCCGGCAGACCGAGAGTACACTCATTTCTCCCACGTCCATAGCACATGGTCCAGAATAGATTATTTTCTACTAACACAGGGTCTACTCAACAAAATGAGGAGGATCGACATACAAGATCTGGTGATATCAGATCACGCCCCATTACTCCTAGACCTAGAAGAAACCTACCCCAAGGGAACAGACATACTGTGGAGATTCCCTTCACACTTAGCCCAGGACGAGAACTTCCAAAAACTGGTGAAAATGTGGTGGCAGGAATATACATGGGATAATAAGGCGCATGAGGAGAACTCCCATTTATACTGGGACGCAGCTAAGGCAGTACTAAGGGAAAGAATAATGGGATATGTGAAAGCATTGCGAAACAAAACAACTAAAGCATACACTGAAGCCAGCAGAAGAACCAGAGACGCATACACAAACTACATTAATAATCCATCTATTGGTAATAGGAACAAGTGGATAAAAGAGAGAGCAGAATTTGACTTGTGGGTGGACAGGGCAGAGAGGATGAGGGGCCAGAGAATTGCATCACATTATTTTAGATTCGGGAACAAGGCAGGTTCGCTTCTGGCACGAATGGCAAAGGGAATAACTCCTTTAACATCCATAACTCATTTGAGGGACCCATCTGGGGCTAGCCACAATGACCCAAAGAAAGTCAATGACATATTTGGAGAATTCTACAAAAAAACTATATGAACAAGGGCCAGCAAATGACACAGAAGGAGGAAACTTCCTAAACAATCTGTCATTACCCACAATTACGGAGTCGGACATGGAAATGTTAAATGCCCCAATAAACGAGGAGGAAGTGAGAACAGTTGTGAAAAACCTTAAAAATAACAAGGCCCCAGGCCCCGATGGGATGACGGGGGAATTTTATAAAATACTACAGGAAGATGTTATGCCCACTTTGGTAAAAGTTTTCAACTACACTCTCCAAAATAAAATTCTACTACAGTCTGGCCATATGGCGTATATAAAGGTAATACACAAACAAGGAAAAGACCCCTCGGACCCTTCATCATACAGGCCCATATCGCTGATAAATCAAGACATTAAAATAATCTCTAAAATCCTGGCAGACCGGCTAGCATTGATCCTCCCATCGATAGTAGGACCACATCAAGTGGGGTTCGTTAAAAATAGGTCAGCAGTATTCAACATTCGCACAGTGTTGGCGGTACTAGATGGAACAAAAAGACCGGGCCTGATAAAGGGGAACCCTGCGTTATTGGCCTTAGACGCGGAAAAGGCCTTTGACAATGTAAATTGGCATTGGTTAGGGCTAGTATTAGATAAATTTGGCATAATGGGTACTTTTCGGAACTATATGGAGGCACTTTACGCTACGCCTGAAGCTAGAATTTCCACAATGGGCTTTCTGTCAAAATCTTTTCAGCTACAGAAGGGGACTAGGCAGGGGTGCCCCCTGTCCCCTCTTCTGTTTGACTTGGCCCTTGAACCACTAGCCCAATACTTAATAAAATCAGAAGATTTCTCAGGAATCAAGGTGGGGAATAGTGAGATAAAACTAACCTGCTTTGCAGACGATATGCTTTTATTTATGTCAGACCCAGACAACCATCTGAAGAAGGTAAAAGACAAACTGGCGTACTTTGGCTCCTTTTCAGGCTACAGGATAAATATCAGTAAAAGTCAGATTCTATATTTGACACCCCTGGGAAATAGGCAAGGTGAGGAAATAGAAGTAGCCATAGCCCCGCACTACATCACTTATTTAGGAATTAAAATAGGCAGAGACTCAATGTCATTATATAGACTTAACTATCCACACCTAATTGAAAAAATAACTAAAGAGCTAGACAGGTGGAAAAATCTTTCCCTGTCCCTGTTTGGCAGAGCACATCTGATAAAGATGATCAGCTTCTCCCGCTTGCTCTATCCTCTACAAACTATTCCCTTACTGCTGAAACACACCCATATCAACAAGTTGCAAAAAGCGTTTGTAAAATTTTTATGGCAGGGAAAGAGACCAAGAGTATCCTACTCAAAGCTGTGTCTACAGAAAAAAGACGGAGGGGTACAAATGCCCATGATTAGATTGTACAACTTAGCGGCACTTGCCAGACATATAAAAGACTGGATCAATGGGACAACCTTCTTTTCTAACGTTCAGCTGGAGAGGGAGCTAACAAGCCCTTTTAACTTGGTAGCGGTATTACATATGAAGCTAGATAAAATACCAACGTACGTGAAACAGAGCTGTTTAATAAAGGACACGGTGGGGGCCTGGAGAGCACTGAGAAAACTGTATAGACTCCCTTATTGTCTTTCAAAATTTACCCCGTTGTGGGAGGATCCAAATTTTATTCAAGGGTCTCAAAACAAATTATTTCAAGGATGGAAGCAGAGGGGGATACGGAGGTTGGGTGATTTACTGAAAACAGAGGAGGGGAGAGTTCTGAGCTGGGCGGAGGTATCGGAAAAATTTAACATGGAAAATCACCATTACCTACAATATTTACAAATAACAACACATTACACATCAGTGGTAAAAGAGGTCGGGAAGGCTGAGAAGAAGGGGAGTTTTGATGTATTGATTGGTCAGGGAGCTGGACATGAATCCCTTTCGATCATATACCAATGATTGAGAGATCAAGTACAGGGCCCCTGGAAAGAGCAAATATTTAAAACCTGGGAGACTGCTCTGGGCGATCCGGACATCTATGATAAAATTCTAAGGGGGTTGGAATCTGTTAAGAAAGTAATGATAAATGAACAATGGAGGGAGATGCAATTTAAGCTAGTACACAACGCAACATACGCCTTTAATATACCACATAGCAGCTCACCAGTGCATTTCTTGGACCATTGCCCTAAATGTGGACTCCATAAAGCAAAACTGTTTCACTGCATATGGGAATGCCCACAGGTGAGGGGGGTATGGGAGGAAGCGGCGGCGTACATATTGAGGATTTGGAAAGTAGTTATACCCGTCACCCCTCAGGCCTGTTTGTTTCATTGTATAGAAGCCCCTACAGAAACTGACAGAGCAAGTGCTCACATTCCAGGTGTAATACACGTAGTATTGCTTGTAGTCAAGAAATGCCTACTTAGGAATTGGCTGATAAGACAGACACCGAGAAATACAGAAATAGTTGATACCCTAAAAACAATAATGATGTACGACAAACTGGATTCGGAGAAACATAAGGAGAAGTCCACTAAAAGATTCTTCAAAAAATGGAGAACATTTATTGAGCAAAGCTTCACACAGACGGAAATCACCCAAAAGATAATTCTATGGAGATGAAATTGTTGTGACAATGAAAAAGAAAATGATGTAACAGAAGCATTGTACAATCCGGAGAAATTTTATGGAATGTAACAACATGTTCTCTTGTTGATGATATGTGCTTGCTGACATCAAATAAAATATGTTTAAAAAAAAATAAAAAAAATAAAATAAAAGAAAAGTAAAGAGAATAAGAAAGAAGCAAGCATTTCATACTTCCCAAGGGTCCGGATCGACTGTAAACTGCTCCAGCGCGGCTGTCACACTGCTCCTGCAGCCTCCACTCATCATTGCTCATACATATGTACTGCTTTCCCTGCCTGACAGCCTGGCCTCTGGGATTGGTTGCAGTCAGACGTTTCCCCAGCCTGTGTGACAGTGTCTGCCCTGCAACCAGTCAACGCTCAACGCAGCTCATTCATTCTCTGCACTCACAGCGGGCAATCGTGCTCTATACGCACTGTCAATGAGACATAGCAGAGCTGAAATCACTGTGGGACCTCATGTGGATTACGTCGGACCTGCAGGGGTGTGTTGGGGTTAATAAAGTAGTGAAAGAAGGTGCTTTTTTGTATTTTATTCCAAAGGATTTTTTCGGTGTCTGTGTTTACTTTCACTTACAGATTAATGATGCAGGTGTCTTAGAAGGCTGCCAGCACTAATGTAGGACTTAGTAGCAGTTGTGGGCTGTTATTAACCCCTCATTACCCCAATTGCCACCGCATCAGGGCAATCGGGAAGAACCAGGTAAAGCCGGTTTCACACTTCCGGCTTTTCGCCGGTTTGCCGGATTCGACACACGCCAGTACATTGTATACAGTACAATGGTAGCACCGCAACTTCCGGGTCACATGCTCCAGTCACATGACAGCATGTGACCGGCGCTTGTCGCACTGCCATTGTACTGTATAAACTGTAGTGGCATGCGCCGAATCTGGCAAACCGGCAAAAAGCCAGATGTGTGAAACTAGCCTAAAGCGCTGAGCTTGTCGCATCTAATGGATCTAATGAGAATAATCCCCAGCTGTTGGTCTTTATCATGACTGGGTATCAAAATTTGGGAGTACCGCATGTCAGTTTTTTAAATTATTTACCATATTTTTCGGACTATAAGATGCACCAGACCATAAGACGCACTCTGGTTTTAGAGGAGGAAAGTAGGAAAATAAAATTTTAAGCAAAAAATGTGGTCATGACACACTGTTATGGGGCGAGGATCTGCTGCTGACACTGTTATGGGGGTAATGTCCCCAAATTCTCTACTAAGGTACTCCATCCTGGTAATGATCCTCCTGTCTTTTATATAATCCCCATCCTTGTATATATATGTCCCTCATCATGGTATAGCCCCCATCCTGCTACATAGCGCCATCCAGGTATATGCCCTCATCCTGCTATATACCTCCATCCAGCTATATACTGCCATCCTGTTATAGCCCTCATCCTGCTGTATACCCCCATCCTGCTATATACCCCCATCCTGCTATATACCCCAATCCTGGTATACGACCTGCATCATGTGGCACACAAAAAAATAAACGTTTATAATCACCTTTCCTCACTCCAGCAGCATCACTTGTCCTCCTGTCCGTGTCAGCAGCTGTGCCGCTGACCTGTGTGGAGCCGTCACTGTTCCCCTGCAGCATCCCGATGACTTCCTGTCTGCTGGCCCGCTGATGTGTGTGGAGAGCGGTACGCATAGCGATGACGTCATCGCTGTGTGCACCGGTAGTCTCCACACACAGCAGCTGGCCAGCAGACTGGAGGACATCGCAATACTGCATTCAACGGTGATGAGGGAGTATACCTATTCACTGCGCGTCGCGCTGATGATGATGCGCGGGGGGCAGTGAATATGGCCACACATGATCACTCAGGCTGTTAACTATGCGCACATCCCCCGTATGCATATGAAATGAGCGGGCGCACGTGGTCACGGCAGGCGCTGCTACAGCCAGCTCATGCCCCCAATGACCGAAGCACCCTCATTCCCCGCAGCCATGCCCTACATTCAGACTATAAGATGCACCCCCCACGTCCCCCAACATTTGGGAGGGGGGGGGGGGGAGTGCATCTTATAGTCCGAAAAATACAGTAAATTTAAAAAAGAAAACAAATGCTGCAAAAAAAGCGTAAACATTTTTTTTATTTTTTTTTTGACCAGAGGTGTAGATTGGGTGCAGGAATATGGTGTAAAAATGTCATCACAAATTTGCATCCCTTGGGCCAAAAATCCAAAAACCTTTTTTTTATTTTTTGCAAGGAGGTGCAAATTTGGTGCTGAAATCTGGTGCAGACGATCAGAGCCCGAACAAAGGCCCCTCCATGGCTCGGCAATTGAACAAGTAACAAAGGAAAGTCCAGCTCAAATAAACAGATTATTCTTTATTTCTTGAGAATTTCAAGTACACAGGACATCAAAGTTTTCATGAGAAAGCCACTATGTTGGCATATTCATCAATGCGTTTCTGGTGTGTTTCCACCCTTAATCATGCTATTACTAACCAAGTTTTGCCTTAGAAAGCTGTCCAGTTCCAGTGAAACTCACAATAAAACTTACAAAATTTGATAAAAACAACTTAAAATGAAAAAGGACATAATGGATCAAATATACTGATATTACAATATCATGTGAATCAGCCCTCCATCAGTATATAAAGTTTTTTTTTAATATAATTTTTATATTTATCATTTCAATTTTATATTTCATTTTATTCAATAAATGTATACATTTATTAAAACAGAATGCATTGAATAATTTCAAATCATTAGAATAATACATGGGTGTACATAAATATTTAAACCCATGAAGATATTAACTGAGGCTGATTCCATGATTGACAATATTTAGCTTGAAATTAGAGTAGGCTTTGTGTGCACGTGTGCGCTCTGCACACAAAAGGTCCGCTTCAGAGCGCAGCTGAAAAGCTCTGTTCTGAAGCGCCTGGTGCCTGCAGAATTCGTGCGCTCTGCATGCTGCCTCTCCCTATAGCAGCATGCAAAGCGCACGAAAGAAGTGACATGTCACTTCTTAGAACGCACGCTTCGGGCAGCAGCCGAATCGCTGCATTCTAATACGCCACGTGCGCACGTCTCATGCACAATCTTCATAGATTGTGCTGGGGACACTGGACGCATACAGTTACGTTGCAGTGCAGTACGCAGCGTAACTGCATGCAAATACACAACGTGCGCACTAAAGGCCCCGTCACACTAAGCAACATCGCTAGCAACATCGCTGCTAACGAACAACTTTTGTGACGTTGCTAGCGATGTTGCTGTGTGTGACATCCAGCAACAACCTGGCCCCTGCTGTGAGGTCGTTGGTTGTTGCTGAATGTCCTGGGCCATTTTTTAGTTGTTGCTGTCCCGCTGTGAAGCACAGATCGCTGTGTGTGACAGCGAGACAGCAACAACTAAATGTGCAGGCAGCAGGAGCCGGCTTCTGCGGAGGCTGGTAACCACAGTAAACATCGGGTAACCAAGAAGCCCTGTCCTTGGTTACCCGATATTTACCTTTGTTACCAGCCTCCGCCGCTCTCACTGTCAGTGCCGGCTACTGCTCTGTGCACATGTAGCTGCAGGACACATCGGGTTAATTAACGCGATGTGTGCTGTAGCTAGGAGAGCAGGGAGCCAGCGCTAAGCGGTGTGCGCTGCTCCCTGCTCTGTGCACATTTAGCTGCAGCACACATCGGGTAATTAACCCCATGTGTGCTGTAACTAGGAGAGCAGGGAGCCAGCACTAAGCATGGTGTGCTGCTCCCTGCTCTGTGCACATTTAGCTGCAGCACACATCGGGTAATTAACCCCATGTGTGCTGTAACTAGGAGAGCAGGTAGCCAGCACTAAGCATTGTGTGCTGCTCCCTGCTCTGTGCACATTTAGATGCAGCACACATCGGGTAATTAACCCGATGTGTGCTGTAACTAGGAAAGCAGGGAGCCAGCGCTCAGTGTGCGCTGCTCCCTGCTCTCTGCACGTGTAGCTCCGTGCGGTGGTAACCAAGGTAAATATCGGGTTGGTTACCCGATATTTACCTTAGTTACCAAGCGCAGCATCTTCCACATGGCGCTGGGGGCTTATCACTGGTTGCTGGTGAGCTCACCAGCAACTCGTGTAGCCACGCTCCAGCGATCCCTGCCAGGTCAGGTTGCTGGTGGGATCGCTGGAGCGTCACAGTGTGACATCTCACCAGCAACCTCCTAGCAACTTACCAGCGATCCCTATCGTTGTTGGGATCGCTGGTAAGTTGCTTAGTGTGACAGTACCTTTACAGTACAGCAAATTACTGAAATACAAGCACAATTAACACGATTTATACTATTGTACACATGTAATGGAGGTGAATACAGGAGTACAATTGCTGTTCCCTAAAGCATTTTGCAATATTTATTTAAGATAAGCAGTGGACAAGCCCTGCTCTAATCTCAATTCACTAGAAGGCAATAGAAGCCACATCTGACTGAGAACCCCCAATAGAAGCACAGATCACACAGCCGCATGAGAGGGGAAAAGAATACAAGAATGATGACAAGAGAAGATGCTCAAATTTGTGAGCTTCCTTGCAACGTCCTTATATAGCAGGTAAATATTTACCAGGTAAATATACAAGTTAAAGTCCATATGAATAATTTATGTGAACATCGGACTGAATCCTGTACATATTAATGGATTACACTGAGATGACACCTATAATGAATGTAGTTCAAAATAAATGTACAGTGAATTATGACATTTAGAGCAATGGGTTAATTGGCTAATGCAGCATGATATCCTTTGTAAGATTTAACCCTTTTGGTGTTCGTTTGTTTAACTTAAAAATCCACCATGCCTCTCTATGCCGCAGGATTTGATTCATGTCATCTCCCCTTGTGTGTTTTATTTTTTCTATTGCAAAGGTTTTTAAAGTAGATGTATTTCCTTTATGACAGTTAAGTGTTTTGATGCTTGAAACATACTTTTTATACTGCCTGCATTTTTAATGTCATATAGATGTTATTTAATTCTGACGTGTACTTGTCGCTTTGTGCTACCCACATGTTTTAAATTACATTCAGTGCATTTAATAATGTAAGTTACATATGAACTTTTACAGTTCATAAAAGTTTTGATGTTGTAGGAATGATCATTATCTGAATTATTAAAGTTAGTGCATTTTTTTAGTATGGACATATTTTACAAGATTTGGATCCACATTTGAAAAACCCTTCATAGATTTCTTATTTAATACAGGTAAAATATATCTTTGTACCGTGTTAGCCAGTAGAGATAAGAAAAAGTTTGTTTAAAAGAACTGAGAGTCCTCAGTAGTTGATACCTTTTAATGGCTAACTGAAAATATGGTAATAATAGCAAGCTTTCGAGACTACTCAGGTCTCTTCATCAGGCATGGTTATACCATGCCTGTTGAAGAGACCTGAGTAGACTCGAAAGCTTGCTATTATTCCCATATGTGGCAAGTTGTTTAGTGTGACTGGGCCTTTACCCTTAGGCTAGGTTCACACACTGCGTTTTTTTTAACGCTGCGTTTTTGGGCATTTTTTGCGGCAAAAAACGCACCCGCGGCAAAAAACGCACGCGTTTTGCCGTGATTTGGTGCGTTTTTTGCTGCGTTTTGCTGCGTTTTTGCTCACTGCGTCTTTATGCGTTTTTTATCAGTGAACAAAAAAAAAGGTCTGATGTCATTTCCTTCTTCAATGTGTTCTTCATTCTCCACTAGTGTATGCAGAAGAGCAGACAGCTGCAGAACTACAAGGCTCAGCATACTCCATCCAATAGTGTATGCAGGAGAGCAGACAGCAGCTGCAGAACTACAAGGCTCAGCATGCTCCATCCAGGACTGTATGCTTGAGGGAGAGTCAGGGGGAGCAGACCTACAAGGCTCAGCATCCTCCATCCAATAGTGTATGCAGGAGAGCAGACAGCAGCTGTCGAACTACAAGGCTCAGCATCCTCCATCCAATAGTGTATGCAGGAGAGCAGACAGCAGCTGTCGAACTACAAGGCTCAGCATCCTCCTTCCAGGACTGTATGCAGGATTTCTTTGCCCCCCCCCAAACAAAAAAAATGACGTGGGCTTCGCCATATTTTTGTATGCTAGCCGGGTACAGTAGGCAGGTACGGGCTGCCCCCAACCCCCAGCTGCCTATTTGTTCCCGGCTGGGAACCAAAAATATAGGGAAGCCCTTTTTCTTTTTTTTTTTAATTATTTCATGAATTTCATGAAATAATTTAAAAAAAAAAATGAGGTGAGCTTCGCCCAATTTTTGAGTCCAGCCGGGTACAACTAGGCAGCTGGGGATTGGAATCCACAGTGCAGGGTGCCCATGCTTTCTGGGCACCCCCGCTGTGAATTGCAGTCCCGCAGCCACCCCAGAAAATGGCGCTTTCATAGAAGCGCCATCTTCTGGCGCTGTATCCAACTCTTCCAGCTGCCCTGATGCCGGGTGGCTCGCTGGGTAATAATGGGGTTAGAGCTAGCTGTATAGCTGGCCCTAAGCCCGAAATTCATGGTGTCACGCCAATATTAGACATGGCCACCATGAATTTCTAGTAAAGATAAAAAAAAAAAAACACAACACACAGAAAAATATTTTTATTAGAAATAAAACACAACACAATTAGTGACTCCATCTTTATTGAAATAAAGAACCCCCCCTCCGCAGTAATCCTGGGTCAAGGGTCCCGCGCCGTCCAATCCGGATCCAATATCATCTGATCGGTTTGCTGGAAGGCAAAGCGATCAGATGATGTGTCAGGTTCTAGGGGCTGAAGCACATCACACATCAGCTGATTGTATAAAAGCCATTTATACAATCAGCAGATGCATCGGTGCAAAAAAAAAAAAAAAATACTCACTTATGTGCTGATTACCGGCAGCTCCTGGAGCGATGGGGCGGGAGTCTGATCCTGTCCGATCACTGCAGCAGCTGCCGGTAATCAGGGATGAAGTCTCCTGACGCATCCGCTGATAGCTTAAACCGGCCGGGCGCCCGCGTCACCGCGATACTTACGATCACCTGATGCGTCAGGTGACCGCATCAGGTGATCCATCGCCAGGTCCTGCATCTATCGGAGGTATCCCAGCCGTCTGCACACAGCCGGAGCGGGGGTGGCGATACCTTGAGAGCAGATGGGAGCGGGCATGGCACCGGGAGGCTGCAGACAGGTGAGTATAACTTTTTTTTTTCTACTGTTAACTTTTGTTTTCGCAGCCGCTTCCACCTCCCGCCCAGACATGGCGCCGCACGGCAGCATACATGCAGAGGACGGGAGGTGGACGCGGTGGTGACGGTGCCGGGAGGATTCACGCTTCTGTATTTACTGACAGAAGGAATCCTCTTCCTGTACACGTCACTTTACTACCCACCTCCTGCGTTTATAGCTGCGTTTTTGGTCTTAGAAACGCACCAAAACGCAGCTATTTGCGTTTCTCATTGCGTCTTTCAACATCCCATTGCACTCAATGGATGAAAAGCTCAGTGAAAAACGCGGGAATAATTGACATGCTGCGTTTTTGTGGCACCACAAAAACGCAGCTGAAAAAAAACGCTGTGTGCAGACAGCAAAAATGAAAACTCATAGACTTTGCTGGGGAAGCAAAGTCATGCAGTTTTCTGAGCAAAAACTCACCCGAAAACTGCGCAAAAACGCCGCAAAAAACGCACTGTGTGAACTTACCCTAATTGTGCTTGTATTTCAGTAATTACTTGCTGTACTGTAACTCTAATTTCAAGTTAAATATTGTGAATCATGGAATCAGTTTCAGTTAATATCTTCATAGGTTTATATATTTATATACACCCATGTATTATTCTAATCATTTCAAATTATTAAATCAATTTATTCTGGTTTTATAAATATATACAATTATTGAATAAAATTATATATTAAAACAACTTTATATATTAATGGAGGGCTGATTCACATGATATTGTACTATCAAGATATTTGATCCATTATGTCCTTTTTTAATTTAACTTGTTTTTATCAAATTTTGTATGTTTTATTGTGATTACACGGTTTCACTTCTTTTTTGCTGTCTGAACAAGTTGTTAAAAGTACTCACTTAAATGTCTATTTAATCAGTTTACCAGTGTTTCAGCGGAACTGGGCTGCTTTTTAAGGCAAACCTTGGTTTGTACTACCATCATGATTAAGGGTGGAAACACATCAGAAACGCGTTGATGCATATGCCAATATAGCGCCTTTCTCGTGAAAACTTTGATGTCCCATGTACTTGAAATTGTCAAGAAATAAAGAAGAAACTGTTCATTTGAGCTGGACTTTCCTTTGTTACGTGTAAATATTTCATCTTCAAATTTGCATCCCTTGGCCCAAAAATGCAAAAAAAAAGGTTTTTTTCTGCCAGGAGGTGCAAATTTGGTGCTGAAATCTGGGGCAGATGATTTCCGCACCAAATGTGCACCTCCTGGCAAAAAAAATGCGACAAAAATCACACCAAAAATCATTGCAAACAAATGCATCACTGGCGGGGGTGTTGTGAATGTTAGTTATGTCTTGGCTGCTGGGAGGCTCCCTCTGGTGGCCAGGAAGGGTTTGGACAGAGATCAGGGGTGTTGTGCAGTGGGTGTTTCCTTTCCTAACTCTCTGCTTATTTAAGGGTACCTTCACACTTTAGCGATGCAGCAGCGATCCGACTAGCGATCTGACCTGGTCAGGATCGCTGCTGCATAGCTACATGGTTGCTGGTGAGCTGTCAAACAGGCAGATCTCACCAGCGACCAGTGACCAGCCCTTAGCCAGCAGCGACGTGCAAGCGACGCTGCGCTTACACGGAGCCGGCGTCTGGAAGCTGCGGACACTGGTAACTAAGGTAAACATCGGGTATGGTTACCCGATGTTTACCTTAGTTACCAGCTCACACCGCTTAACTTAGCGTGTGCAGGGAGAAGGAGCCGGCACTGGCAGCATGAGAGCTGCGGAGGCTGGTAACGAAGGTAAATATCGGGTAACCACCTTGGTTACCCGATGTTTACCTTGGTTACAGCTAACCGCAGGCTGTCAGACGCCGGCTCCTGCTCCCTTCACATTCAGGATTGTTGCTCTCTCGCTGTCACACACAGCGATGTGTGCTTATCAGCGGGAGAGCAACAATAAAAAAACGAACCAGCACTGTGTGTAACGAGCAGCGATCTCACAGCAGGGGCCAGATCGCTGCTCAGTGTCACACACAGCGACTTCGCTAATGAGGTCACAAAAAACGTGACTCAGCAGCGATCTCAGTAGCGATCTCGCTGTGTGTGAAGTACCCCTAAGTCCTGGTCTGATTGCAGGCTGTTGCCGGATGTCAGTTGTTCTTTGTATCTCTAGCCTTCTTAATCCTGCTCTACATCACATCCACTCCAGATAAGTTCTTGCTCTTTATTTATTGCCTGGTTCTTTTGCTTATCTGGGTTTGTCATTTGTTGTGGTTGGTTTCAGTTTATTTAGTTCCAGGGATTTTCCCCCTCAGTGGATTGTTGAGGAACTCCCTGCAGTTCTGTGTGGAGTATAGCTCCTTTGGGTCCATGTGTTTATGGCTTGTTGAATTTGTTATAATTCTTGTTTTCTGTTCATTGGTATGACAAGGGCACCTGGTATAGGACGGAGTTCAGATCGAGCGATCTGAGGGCCTTTTTGTACTATCAGGAAGTTGGTATTTTGCAGGGTTTTTCTCTGGCTACCATCAGTCCCTTTCCTGTCCTTTCCTATTTTAGTCAGCGAGGGCCTCACCTTTTGCTAATCCTGTCATCTACCTGTGTATTGTGTTTTTCCTATATCACCGCAGTCTTTGAATGTGGGGGGCTTGCTATTCTTGTCTATTTTCTGAGGCAGAGAGTTATTCATCTTTCCTACCTTTAGGATAGTTAGTTCTCCAGCTGGGTTCGCGGTGCACAGGATGTTAGTTCACCCCTCGGCTACTTCTAGTTGTGTTGGTTAGTAAGGGGATGGCGGCCAGATTAGTTGCTAATGCTCTTGTCACCTTTTTGCCAATGATTTGTGGTGATCTTCCATGGTTCCGGATCATAACACGGGGGGTACCGCACGTTGTTTTTTCAAATATTTATTTAAATAAAAAAAAAAAAGGCGGTAAAAAAAAGCGCCGGTTGTTGCCAAGAAGTGTAATCTGCATCTCTTGGCAAAAAACTGTGGTTTTCTGCCTAGAGATGCATGTCTATGAACTCAGTGACTTCACCAGAGGGAGGTCACCTGAGGTTAGGTTACCTGCGATCACAGGTGAAGGACTGTGGGAACCTCTAGCTGTGACTGCAAATAACCTGAGGGATGTCACTGCTCATCGTGGCTCAGTCATTGTCTGTCTGCACTCACAGCAGGCAGTCCTGCTCTATGGCCATTCATTGTGACTTGGATGTAGCATAGCTGAATCGTCCTAGGACCTTGTGTGGATTACTTCTGTCCTGCAAGGGTGTTTTGGGGGTTAATAAAGTGGTGAAAAATTGTGTTTTTGTATTTTATTCCAAATAAAGGATTTTTTCAGTGTTTTTGTTTATTTACTTTCACTGAAAGATTAGTGATGCGGGTGTCGTAGACGCTGCCATAACTAATCTAGGACTTGGTGGCAGCTATGGGCTGCTATCAACTCCTTACTACCTGATTGCCACCGCACCAGGGCATTTGGGAAGAGCTAAGTAAAATGCTTGGCTTGTCGTATCTAATGGATGCAACATTTCAGGGCGGCTGGAGGCTGATATTTTTAAGTTTCGTCTCCCCAGCATTGGGTTTTATCTTGGCTGGGTATCAAAATTGGGGGGACCGCACGCCATATATATTTTTTTTTAATTAGTTACATAATTGAATAAAAAAGACGTGTGTCTCCTCTTCTTCTTTTCATACAGAACCAAGATAAATACAGGGCTGGGGCTGCAGCCTGTAGTCATGCTTTATTTGTGCTGGGTATCATAATAAGGGGGTTCTACGCCAAGTGTTTAATTTAGTTTTATACCACGATACTGATGGTAGATGCTAGTGTTTACTGGCTCCTTCCAGGAAGACATCATTTCAACATGCCCCAATCACATGATAGGGGCATCTTCAAAATGCCGTCCGACATTTCCAGCCGGAAAAAACATTATTTTTCTAAGTCCATGTGGGCATGGAGCTGTTTAGCAGTGGGATGTGGGGTGAGACCCCCAGATAAGAGGTTGCAGGGGGGGTAAAGCCCCCCCGTACATGATTATGGTGGATGAGAGGAAACATCGCGATGCCCACCAACCAAGGGAGTCACGCCCACTAACTTTGAATGAGCCTGTACATTCTATTCTCACAGTAGATGCTAGAGTGCACAAGCTCCTTCAGTTACACTGTCTTCCCTGCCCACCAGCCGTCCTGGTGCCTGTCATTGGATGCAGTCAACTGACATGCTGCCACTCAGGGTGGGGGCGCGTCTGGAGGCAACCAATCACAGACGCCAGTAGGCGGAGAAAGCAGTGCATATGTGAGGAAGGTAATGCTTTGCAGCAGAAGTGAATGCGAGGCCTGGGAGCAGCATATAGCCATGCCGGAGCCTTGGTAAATACAGCACACTTGCTCCCATTCCCCTATCACTTCTACCACCATTTTTAATCTTCGGATTCAGATCCCCATAGACTTATACGGTGGCTGGATTTCGAACACTTTCCGGATATTTTTTAAAAATGAAAAGGGACCCGCCTGTCCCGGTTATTTGCAAGTCCGCCCAACTCACTCTTGATAGTGTTTTGATATTGACCCCTACTATACTGTCTCCACTTCAGATTGTGTTACTTGCCAAAGGACTTTGTTCCCAGCCAGATCATAGGACATCATGGCAGTTAGTACTACAGTCTTGCAGTGCTCGGGTCCTGGGTTCAAATCCCACAAAGGACAACATCTGCAAGGAGTTTGTATGTTCTCCAAGTGTTTGCATGGGTCTCCTCCCACACTCCAAAGATATAGTGAATAGTGATTGGCGGACCTAGACTGTAAAAGTCTGGATACGTGTGAGTCCTAAAGTACCCGAGTGCTGGGCCTGGCCCAGAATTTGCAGGGAACTCCGGGTCTGGGTAATGATCTGGATCCATCAGCTTAGGTAATAAAAAAGAAAAAATAAGGCAAGCCTGCTATACTTACAGAATCTCCGGTGCGTCTGTAACTGCTTCCTGGTCACTTATTCTACTTCTGGGGCTGCTCATTAACGTCATACATATGCACTGCCTTCCCTGCCCTCTGGCAGTCTCCGCTTCTGTGATTGGTTGCAGTCAGACGCGCCCCCCACCCTGTGTGACAGTGTCTGATAGCCTGAAATCACAGACCAGTTTTCTGCCAGGAGAAGCATGTCTGTGAACTTAGTGAACTCAATGACACGTTCTGTGTCTGTGTGCTGTGCCTTCAGTATGTAGCTGAGCTGCAATCTTCATGGGACCTCATGTGGATTGTCGGAACTGGGTGTTTTGGGGGTTAATAAAGTGGAGAAAGAGGGGGGTTGTATTTTATTTCAATTAATAACATTTTCAATTTTTGTGTTTATTTTGTTTCACTTACAAATTAGTAATGGGGGTCTCATAGACTCCTTCCTTTACTAATCCAGGGCTTAGTTGCAGCTGTGAGCTGTAATTAACCCCTTATTACACCAATTTCCAATGCACCAGGGCAATCAGGATGAGCTTTATAAAGTTCTGGAATTGGCACATCTAATGGATGCGACAAACCTGGGGGCTGCAGGCTACTAATTTTAGGCTGGGGGGGCAATAACCATGGGTCTCCCCAGCATGAGATTCCCAGCACTTAGCTGTCTGCTCTATCATGGCTGGGTATGTCAATTGGGGGGAACGGGACCACACACTTTTTTTATTAATTTTTGTAAATAATTAAATAAAAAGCCGCATGTGGTCCCTCTTATTTTGATAAGACAGCCAAGATAAGCACACTGCTAGGTGCTGCAGTCTGTAACCAAATGTTTTATCTGTGTTGGGTGTCATAATACAAGGGCGCCCTATGCCAATTTTTTTTATTTATTTTTACACCAAGATATAGACACACAGCGCCTGTAATTGAAAGCAGACAGACACGCTGTCACACAGGGTGGGAGCACATCTGACTGCAACTAATCAGACGCCATGATCGCCGGGGCACTAGAGAAGCAGGGAATAAGTATGAGGTTAATGAGCAGCCCTAGAAGTAGTGTGAGCGGCCAGGAAGCAGTGGTACAGCAGCTCCGGAGGCTTTGTAAGTATGTGCCTGCTTTTCCTTTTTTTAATTTTTTATTACCTGAGTTGCAGTTGCCGGATGCGCATTATTACCTGGAGTTCCCAGAGAACTCCTGGCCCGGTGTCGGTACATTTGAACTCGTGCGATCAGGACTTTTACAGTTCAGGTCCTCCCATCACTATCCAACTCAGTTGATGAAAGATTGACATTTTGATTATTAAATTCCAAAGCTAAAAAAAGACACTTACTTGACATCCTACTATTCCATTTTCATGGTTTACCCAGAACTCACAAACTTTCTTCCACCCCCTTTAACGCCTATTATTTCCATAAAAGGTTTACTTAAGGAAGACTTTACTGAATGGCTTGATAGCAATTTACAGCCACGCTTGTTATTATATCAGGATATTTGAAAGACAGTTCTAGTGTTTTGACAGACTTTATTGGATTAAAGATAATTTTTTTTTTTTTACTTGTGATCTTATTAATTCATATTTAGCCATTCCACACATGTTGTCTATGACAGTAATACAATATCATTTTGATCAATATAGCAATTACACACGAGTTAAAATTTTATTCTATCAGTTAGTTCTTCATTATTTCTTGGGCCATAATTTTTTGAAGTTGAAGTCTGAATTTTTTTTTTCAAATTCTCTCCCTCCCTTACAATTTTATTCATGGCATATTAATTTTCAGCAATAATAATGCACTGTTTTCAAATTTAATATGGTACGGCCTACATGTGGACAACCTCCTTATTGTGTGGTCTGGAGACATATTGGCCTTACATGATTTTGTTAACTATTTAAATGCTAATGATTAAAATTTATGTTTTACTACTGGCCCTTTAAATAACCAAGTGTCATTTTTGGATATTATGCTCACAGGGAATTCTTCAAAAGGAACAGTGGAAACATCAATGTATAGGAAATAATGTTTTCAGGTAACATTATTTTGTTGGCCACTAGTTGTCATCCATCTCACACAATCCAAGCTATTCCGTATGGAGATTTCATTAGGGCCAGACGTATTCCACATGAATACGTATTTCACATATTAAATGATTCCACATTCAATCATGAAAAAAACATTATCACCAGTAGATTATATGACAAAGGTTATTACAAACAATTGATCCAACATGCATTTATTTAAGCCAAAAATAAATCTTGAACAAATACTTTGTGTGGTCATAAAGGTAATATAAAACCATATGATGCAAATTATTTTGCCTATCACTTTCACTATACCCTTTAGCCCTTTAAATTGGATATAATCCGTAAATTCGTAAATACCTGTGGTCAATCAAGATTACATCTGAAAGCAAGTAATAAACATGGATGTAGATTTATCGCTAAAGATGGAGATAACTGGGTAGTATCCTTTCCCCTAGCCTAGTCCTCGAATCCTCATTACTATCCACTTAGCTTTCATCAAAAGGGTTTTACAAATGTGCAGGCAGCAGATGCGAAGTCTGCAATTTAGTCACAAATGCAAAAAGTACATTTTTCTTTACCATTCGGTACTGATAAGGTTATACATGACTTTATTAGTTGTGATTCTCATTACATTATTTATTGCATTGAATATGAACTTTACAAGTTACATTATATAGGTTGAACATATTTATAACATTAATAATGCTAATGGTTCATACCCAGGGGCAGCAACACATTTTGTCAATATATACATTAGCAGGGCCGGATTGGCCGTAGGGCAAGTCTGGCAAATGCCAGATGGGCCGTTCCCTGTAGTGGGCCGCTCGATCTATGGCCACACTCTGTTCTGCAGCATGCACATGGAGAAAAAAAACTGTGGAGAGAGTGCAAAATAGGACCTTACCCCAATATATACGGGGTGGAGGGGGGGAGTGAAACTACTCACCAATTGTAATTGTGAGAGTCACAACAACTGTAATTGCATGCAGAATTGATCAAAGGCTGCAGCCACTCAGAAACGGCAGATAACAGGGAGAGGTAGAGAGGGGTGTTCAAATGCCGCGCCAGAAGATCACTATTCAGATGATCAGATTAATGTATCTTTATTTTCATCCAGGTCTACGTGTGTTACGGGGGCTGTCTGATTATAAAAACCAAAGGGATATCAGACAGTCAGGGTCCACCGTGCAAAGTCTCTGCTGCAGAATATGGCAGAGGATAAGGGGTATCTTGTACTACGGAAGCAGTACTGATACTGATACGTCTCAGTGACACTAGAGCCAATCACGGCGTGTACTGTTAAAGTCACAGCGACTATACTGTATTTAGCATTAACGTAAAAGGGATAGGTTAATGAGTGAGAAAGAGTATATAAGTGTGCCGCTGTAAATAGTAGTAGCACAAGTGCAGAGTGCAATACCTCTGTTAAACTCACAGAGGCATATAGTTAGGAAATAAAGCAATTTCTCCCTTACTCGGAGGGTGTGTGGTATGGTCTCTGTTAATGATCACAGAGACAAAAGCAGTGAGCGTGAAATGGCACCTACCTAGGTCCGTTCCTCTAGTGGTGCCAGGAGACGGACAGCAGCGTAAGCCTAACAAATCTCCTACCTGCATTCGCTCCACTAGTGTGCGAGGGCACAAACCACTAGATATGGCATCAGCTTAGACGGTGTCAGAGATATGTGACCTCGTGTCAGCGATGATGTCACCCGCACATGTGCAATGGCTCCAAGATAGGACTTAGTCTCCAGCGCTTGCACATGTGCAGTAGCAAGAAATCCGAACATAGTCTCCAATGCCACAGCAACTGTAACAGTACCTCTGCCTCAAGGGTCCCCCTTCCGGCGACGCAGGTAATCGGCAACAAAGGTCGGGCGCATGGATAGCCTCCTCAGGCTCCCAAGAGCGATGTTCCGGGCCGTAGCCCTCCCAATCTATCAAGAAGAACCTGCGCCCTCGAACCATCTTAGAACCAACTATGGCTCGTACCTCATAGCTAGAGCAAGAGGAATCAGAGGCAGGAGAGTGCACTTCACGAGCGTGAGGTAAAATAGCCGGCTTTAACAGTGAAACATGGAATTTGTCATGGATCCTAAGATGGACGGGTAACTTCAATTGGTAGACTACAGGATTTACCTGTCGAAGAACCTCATAAGGACCCAGGAAGTGAGGAGCAAATTTGACAGAGCTCACTCTAAGTTTCACGTGCTTTGCAGAGAGCCACACAAAGTCCCCTGGAGAAAAGACAGGAGCCGGGCGTCGAAACTGATCGGACACCGTCTTCATACGGTCCTTAGTTGCTTGGATCGACTCTTGAGTCCGATCCCAAACCTCTCTGGCATTAGTTGCCCAGTTGGCCACAAGAGGAGGAGGTGCAGCAGCGGGAAATGGTACCGTACCCTAGGGTGTTGCCCATTTTTGAGTACGAACGGTATCTGCCCAGTGGCCTCAGCCAGTGAATTGTTAAGGGCAAATTCTGCCCAGGGTAGGAGGGAGGACCAGTTATCGTGGTTCTCAGCAACAAAGTGTCGAAGGTATATAATCATGGATTGATTGGTACGCTCAACCAAACCATTGGTCTACGGTTGATATGCCGAAGAGAGATTCAACTCAATTTGCAGAAGGCTACAAAGATCTCGCCAGAAACGGGAAGCAAATTGCGGGCCTTTATCACAAATGATACGATCTGGCAACCTGTGAAGCCTAAAGACATGCTTGAGGAATAGTTTGGCTAGTACCCTGGAAGATGTGATTCTCGATAATGGTACGAGATGAACCATCCGGGAAAAATGGTCCGTAATGACCCACACAAATCTATGTCCCTGTGAACACGGAAGATCACCCACAAAGTCCATGCCTACCACCTCCCATGGTCTATCTGGCACTGGCAAAGGATGCAAGAGCCCAGCCGGTCTCTGCCGTAACGGACGGTTGCGAGCACACGAGTAGCAGGAACAGACATATCTCTTGACGTGGCTGGTTAAGTGTGGCCACCAATACCACCTCTCGAGTAACTCTCGTGTCCGTCTAACACCAAAATGCCCACCCACCTTTGAGGTGTGGGCTCACAACAGTATATCATTCTGTCGATCAGGCGGAACAAAGGTCTTGCCCGGTGGGATTTGGTCTAACGTCACAGGGGAGAGCGTATGAAAGACCCTTGAGGGAAGGATAAGACGAGGTTCATCAATCTCTTCCTGGGTAGAAACCATAGAGCGAGACAGGGCGTCTGCCTTGTTATTCTTACTCCCAGACAGATAGTTGATGGAGAAGTGAAAGCGGGAGAAAAACAAGGACCAGCGGGCTTGGTGAGGATTCAGATGCTGAGCGGTTTGTAAGTACGTCAGATTCTTATGGTCTGTATAGACCTGGAAAGGATGTTTCGCTCCTTCTAGCAAGTGACGCCACTCCTCCAAGGCTAATCTCAGGGCGAGCAGTTCCCTATCCCCAATGGTATAGTTTCTCTCTGCTGGTGAAAAGGTTTTAGCAAAGAAGAAACACGGCCTTTTTCTACCTACACCGTTCTTTTGATACAAGACCGCACCAGCACCCACTGAAGAGGCATCAACCTCCAAGAGGAAGGGCTTATTCTCATCGGGTCTTTGAAGAACGGGAGCAGTTGAAAAGTGTCTTTTTACTGTCTCAAAAGCCTGGGATGTCACAGTAGACCAGACTTTTGGATTAGCACCTTTCTTAGTCAAGGCCACCAAAGGGGCCACCAAAGTGGAGAAATGGGGTATGAACTGCCGGTAATAATTTATGAATCCTAAGAAGCGTTGCAGCGCCTTCAAGGAATGAGGTTCGGACCATTCCAGGACAGCAGAGAGCTTCGCAGGATCCATAGCCAGACCCTCTTGTGAGATAATGTAACCCAAAAAAGGCAAGGATGACTGCTCGAATACACACTTTTCGAGTTTAGCAAACAATGAGTGCTCCCTTAAACGGGAAAGGACACAAACGACATCCTGACGATGAGTCTCCAGATCAGGAGAAAAAATCAGGATGTCGTCCAGATACACCACGACAGAGGATAACAGTAAATCCCTGAACACATCGTTTACGAAGTCCTGAAATACTGCAGGTGCATTACATAAACCAAAAGGCATGACGAGGTATTCATAGTGACCATCTCGGGTGTTAAAAGCGGTCTTCCATTCGTCACCCTCTCGAATTCGTACCAAGTTATACGCACCCCGCAGATCCAAATTTGTAAAAACCTGAGCTCCCCTCAGTCTGTCAAAGAACTCCGAAATTAAAGGTAACGGGTATTTGTTCTTTATTGTGATTGCGTTGAGACCCCTGTAATCTATGTACGGACGCAAATCACCCTCGTTCTTCCGAACAAAGAGAAACCCAGCTCCCTCGGGAGAGACAGACTTACGAATGAACTCCTTCTCTAAACTCTCTCTTATATAGGTCGACATGGCCTCCGACTCAGGTATTGACAGGGGGTAAACCCTGCCCTTAGGTGGAACCGAACCTGGGATAAGGTCTATGGCGCAGTCATACGGCCTATGGGGTGGAAGAACCTCAGCACCCCAGTCACCCTATGTCAGGTATCTGATAGATGCCATGACATCACCAAACCCAGGGCCTGATGCCAGTTGACATTACACATCTGGCATCAGCCCCATATATTACCCAGCTTGCCACCGCACCAGGGCAATGGGATGAGTTGGGGAAAAGCGCCAGGATTGGCACGTCTAATGGATGCGCCACTTCTGGAGTGGCTGTGGCTTGCTATTTTTAGTCTGGGGAGTGTCCAATATAGGTGAACCTCCCTAGTCTGAGAATACCAGACCACAGCTGTCCACTTTACCTTGGCTGGTGATCCAATTTAGGGGGGACCCCACGTTTGTTTTTTTAATTATTTATTTAATGTAAAATAACAGCGTGGGGTGCTTTCTGTTTTGGATTACCAGCCAAGGTAAAGCTGCCAGCTGTGGTCTGCAGGCTGCAGCCATCTGCTTTACCCTAGCTTGTTACAAAAGATAGGGGGGACCCCACGTCGTTTTTTTTAAATTATTTATTTATTTTTTGGCTAAATACAAGGCTAAGCACCCTTTAGTGTCACATGAAAGTCACTAAAGGGTGCCAGCTTAGAATATGCAGGGAGGTGGGACATTATATAGGTCTTTCTCATCTATTATCTATCTACTCATCTATCCATATTTCCCTCTATCCATTATCTGTCTGTCTATCTATCTATCATCTATATTATTTATTGAAGTTACAGTATAAAAAAAATATAGGGACCAACCTGCGGAAAAACTGCGGCAAAATTGCGGCAAAAACACATGCGTTTTTCCCACGGTTTTGGTGCGTTTTTTTTACCACAGGTGTGGTAATCTTCAACTCCCAAAAGTTTCTCAACAAATGTTCTTGAGAAAAATCACTTTTCTAGTGCGCACATAGCCTTAGTTGGTCCTTTTGTATGCGCCCTATCTTTATTGTCCCTAGTGTCCCTACAATGTCTTCCATACAATACCAAGACGTGTATTCAAATGCGTAAATTAATTGGGTGATTTCCATCTGTGTGAAACTTTGCTCAATAAATGTTATCCACTTTTTGAAAAATCGTTTAGTGGACTTCTCCGTATGTTTATCAGAGTCCAGTTTCTCATACATCATTATCACTTTAAGGTAACGACTATTTCTGTATTTCTCGGAGTCTGTCTTACCAGCCAATTCCTAAGTAGACATTTCTTAACTGCAAGCAATACTACATGTATTATATTGGGAATGTGAGCACTGGCTTTGTCAGTTTTCATAGGGGCTTCTACACAGTGAAACATGTAATAATAGACAGAGGAAATACGGGTATATGCCGCGCTTAAAAACCACTGAGTTGGAAATAATATGAAATTTCTCTTTTATTTACAGCATT
Source organism: Anomaloglossus baeobatrachus (assembly GCF_048569485.1). Classification (NCBI taxonomy): domain Eukaryota; kingdom Metazoa; phylum Chordata; class Amphibia; order Anura; family Aromobatidae; genus Anomaloglossus; species Anomaloglossus baeobatrachus. The sequence continues at coordinate 215,835,625 of NC_134357.1, forward strand.
CCTACGCGTTTCAGAGACAAAAGACCGTCTCCTTCTTCAGGGAAAAAAGAAATCATACAGACAATCAAGAGCTGATATCTTATAAAGGATCCATACTGCCACGTTGACAGCTATGACGTCAATCGCCCCTCAGGATTGCAGGGTGATGACTCATCAGCACGTGGAGACATTAGACACATGGAAAAAAAAGGGGAAGAGAAAAAAATATATATATATATACATATAAAAAATTTCCATATCATTGCTCATTCATGATTTATCTCAGAGAAATGTTTATAATAAAAATTGTGAGAAAAAAGGATTTTTTGTGTAGTTATTTCTTGTGTAAAAAAGTATTTGGGAACTTGAAAAGAAAAGGTACAAACCTATGGGTCATATGCTAGAGAGAAGGAGGGGTGAAAACACAACCATTGTTCTAAAGCAGCAGATAATCCAATTCGACTGCGGGCTGATGTGTGATTAGGAGAGGAAAAGCCGTGATTAGTGCAATGATTCAGATTTATAGCTGGGGAATAATAAAACCTGTTTTGTGCTATTAGAATTGGTCATTTAATGATTAAAGGAATAGTAAATGTGAAGATTCCACAGTAAGGGTACCTTCACACTTAGCGATGCAGCAGCGATCCGACCAGCGATCTGACCTGGTCAGGATCGCTGCTGCATCGCTACATGGTCGCTGGTGAGCTGTCAAACAGGCAGATCTCACCAGCGACCAGTGAACAGCCCCCAGCCAGCAGCGACGTGCAAGCGACGCTGCGCTTGCATGGAGCCGCCGTCTGGAAGCTGCGGAGACTGGTAACTAAGGTAAACATCGGGTATGGTTACCCGATGTTTACATTAGTTACCAGCGCACACCGCAGCTGTGTGCAGGGAGCAGGGAGCCGCGCACACTGAGCGCTGGCTCCTTGCTCTCCTAGCTACAGTACACATCGGGTTAATTAACCCGATGTGTAATGCAGCTACATGTGCGGAGAGCAGGGAGCCGCGCACACTGCTTAGCGCTGGCTCCTTGCTCTCCTAGCTGCTGTACACATCGGGTTAATTAACCCGATGTGTACAGCAGCTACATGTGCAGAGAGCCGGAGCCGGCAGCACAGGCAGCGTGAGAGCTGCGGAGGCTGGTAACTAAGGTAAATATCGGGTAACCACCTTGGTTACCCGATGTTTATCTTGGTTACAAGCTTACCTCAGCTGTCAGACGCCGGCTCCTGCTCCCTGCTCGCTTCATTTGTCGCTCTCTCGCTGTCACACACAGCGATCTGTGTGTCACAGCGGGAGAGCGCCTTTGAAGAAAACGAACCAGGGCTGTGTGTAACGAGCAGCAATCTCGCAGCAGGAGCCAGATCGCTGCTGAGTGTCACACACAGCGAGATCGCTAATGAGGTCACTGCTGCGTCACAAAAAGCGTGACTCAGCAGCGATCTCGGCAGCGAGCTCGCTGTGTGTGAAGCACCCCTAAGAAATGTGTGCCCGTGATTAAAGAAAAAAGGGGGAGATGTTTATCTCCGAACTAATGGGATTATTTTCCGACCATTATTCTAAAAGCAGACAAACCAATTTGACTGCGAGCTAATATGTGATTAGAAGGACAGTAAAGTCGTGATTAGTGAAATGATTCAAATTTATGACTGAAAAAAACTATTGTGTGCTGTTGAGCTTGGTCATTTAATAGTTGAAAGGAATATGAAGATTTTTCGGTGAAAGTAAATGTGTGTCATTAACTAGGAAAGGAAGATAATTATATCCAAAGTAATGGGACAGTTTCAATTATCAGGGTGAAAGGAGTTCAACTAGAAATGAGAAAGGACGCATGCGTGAGGGAATGGAGCGGGTACTGATCTGTCAGGGTGAGAAGAGTTCAAACCGTGGGAAAAAACCTTAGTGCGCAGCCGCATGCAGCAAAACTGGCTCGGCGAGAGTAACCTTGGGTCAGAGCTTGGAATATAACGCTTACTGTGATATAGAGTAGTGGGGAAAAGACAAGCATGAAGGAAAAACTACGATCTAGGGAGGGATCCGATGAAGTGTTACCAATGTTGATAATAGAGAGAAAAATGACAATAATGACTCTCTGTCTATTATCAACATTGGTAACACTTCATTGGATCCCTCCCTAGATCGTAGTTTTTCCTTCATGCTTGTCTTTTCCCCACTACTCTATATCACAGTAAGCGTTATATTCCAAGCTCTGACCCAAGGTTACTCTCGCCGAGCCAGTTTTGCTGCATGCGGCTGCGCACTAAGGTTTTTTCCCACGGTTTGAACTCTTCTCACCCTGACAGATCAGTACCCGCTCCATTCCCTCACGCATGCTTCCTTTCTCATTTCTAGTTGAACTCCTTTCACCCTGATAATTGAAACTGTCCCATTACTTTGGATATAATTATCTTCCTTTCCTAGTTAATGACACACATTTACTTTCACCGAAAAATCTTCATATTCCTTTCAACTATTAAATGACCAAGCTCAACAGCACACAATAGTTTTTTTCAGTCATAAATTTGAATCATTTCACTAATCACGACTTTACTGTCCTTCTAATCACATATTAGCTCGCAGTCAAATTGGTTTGTCTGCTTTTAGAATAATGGTCGGATAATAATCCCATTAGTTCGGAGATAAACATCTCCCCCTTTTTTCTTTAATCACGGGCACACATTTCTTAGGGGTGCTTCACACACAGCGAGCTCACTGCCGAGATCGCTGCTGAGTCACGCTTTTTGTGACGCAGCAGTGACCTCATTAGCGATCTCGCTGTGTGTGACAATGAGCAGCGATCTGGCCCCTGCTGCGAGATCGCTGCTCGTTACACACAGCCCTGGTTCGTTTTCTTCAAAGCCGCTCTCCTGCTGTGACACACAGATCGCTGTGTGTGACAGCAAGAGAGCGACAAATGAAGCGAGCAGGGAGCAGGAGCCGGCGTCTGGCAGCTGAGGTAAGCTGTATCCAAGATAAACATCGGGTAACCAAGGTGGTTACCCGATATTTACCTTAGTTACCAGCCTCTGCAGCTCTCACGCTGCCTGTGCTGCCGGCTCCGGCTCTCTGCACATGTAGCTGCTGTACACATCGGGTTAATTAACCCGATGTGTACAGCAGCTAGGAGAGCAAGGAGCCAGCGCTCAGTGTGCGCGGCTCCCTGCTCTCTGCACATGTAGCTGCATTACACATCGGGTTAATTAACCCGATGTGTACTGTAGCTAGGAGAGCAAGGAGCCAGCGCTCAGTGTGCGCGGCTCCCTGCTCACACTGGTAACTAATGTAAACATCGGGTAACCATACCCGATGTTTACCTTAGTTACCAGTCTCCGCAGCTTCCAGACAGCGGCTCCGTGCAAGCGCAGCGTCGCTTGCACGTCGCTGCTGGCTGGGGGCTGTTCACTGGTCGCTGGTGAGATCTGCCTGTCTGACAGCTCACCAGCGACCATGTAGCGATGCAGCAGCGATCCTGACCAGGTCAGATCGCTGGTCGGATCGCTGCTGCATCGCTAAGTGTGAAGGTACCCTTACTGTGGAATCTTCACATTTACTATTCCTTTAATCATTAAATGACCAATTCTAATAGCACAAAACAGGTTTTATTATTCCCCAGCTATAAATCTGAATCATTGCACTAATCACGGCTTTTCCTCTCCTAATCACACATCAGCCCGCAGTCGAATTGGATTATCTGCTGCTTTAGAACAATGGTTGTGTTTTCACCCCTCCTTCTCTCTAGCATATGACCCATAGGTTCGTACCTTTTCTTTTCAAGTTCCCAAATACTTTTTTACACAAGAAATAACTACTCAAAAAATCCTTTTTTCTCACAATTTTTATTATAAACATTTCTCTGAGATAAATCATGAATGAGTAATGATATGGAAATTTTTTATATGTATATGTATATATATATATTTTTTTCTCTTCCCCTTTTTTTTCCATGTGTCTAATGTCTCCACGTGCTGATGAGTCATCACCCTGCAATCCTGAGGGGCGATTGACGTCATAGCTGTCAACGTGGCAGTATGGATCCTTTATAAGATATCAGCTCTTGATTGTCTGTATGATTTCTTTTTTCCCTGAAGAAGGAGACGGTCTTTTGTCTCTGAAATGCGTAGGAATGCTGTAAATAAAAGAGAAATTTCATATTATTTCCAACTCAGTGGTTTTTAAGCGCGGCATATACCCGTATTTCCTCTGTCTATTATTACATTCTATATTGTGCATACGGGGCCGCTGCTTGAACCACGCGGACACTCACATGCTTTTGAAGGAGTTGTGACTGGCACAACCCTATCAGGTGAGTGTTACTGTTCCTCTTGGATTACCACTTGTCATATCGGGTAAGACCCTATTGCGCCCTTTTGTCTCCCCATTTTTAGTTTTCTACACAGTGAAACAAACAGGCCTGAAGGGTGAGAGAGGTATAACTACTTTCCAAATTCTCAATATGTACGCCACCACTTCCTCCCATATCTCCCTCACATGTGGGCATTCCCATATGCTGTGAAACAGTTTTGCTCTATGGAGTCTGCACTTAGGGCAATGGTCCAAGAAATGTACTGGTGAGCTACTATGTGGTATATTAAAACCATTTATTGCGTTGTGTATTAACTTGAATTGAATCTTCCTCCATTGTTTGCTTATCATTACTTTCTTAAAAGACTCGAACCCTCTCAGAATTTTATCATAGATGTCCGGGTCGCCTAGAGCCGACTCCCAGGTTTTAAATATTTACTCTTTCCAGGGGCCGTGTACTTGATCTCTCAATCGTTGGTATATGATTGAAAGGGATTCATGCCCAGCTCCCTGACTAATCAATAAATCAAAACTCCCCTTCTTCTCAGCCATCCCGAGGTCTTATACCACTGTAATGTCTCGTTATTTGTAGATAATGTAGATAATGGTGATTTCCCAAATTAAATTTTCCCGATACCTCCGCCCAGCTCAGATTCCAGTCCTCTACTTTAAGTAAATCACAGAACTTCCATACCCCCTCTGCTTCCATCCTTGAAATAATTTGTTTTGTGACCCTTGAATAAAATTGGGATCTTCCGACAGTGGGGTAAACTTTGAAAGACCGTATAGGAGTCTATACATTTTTCTCAGTGCTCTCCAGGCCCCCACCGTGTTTTTTTATTAAACAGATCTGTTTCACGTACGTTGGCATTCGATCTAGCGTCATATGTAATACCGCTACCAAGTAAGGGCTTGCTAGCTCCTTCTCCAACTGAGTATTAGGAAAGAAGGTTGTCCCGTTGATCCAGTCTTTTATATGACTGGCAGGCGCTGCTAAGTTGTATATTCTGATCATGGGCATTTGCACTCCACCATCTTTTTTTCTGTAGAGATAGCTTTGAGTAGGCTACTCTTGGTCTCTTACCATGCCATAAAAATTTCACAAATACTTTTTGCAACTTATTAATATCAGTGTGTTTCAGCAGTATGGGAATAGTTTGTAGAGGATATAGCAAACGCGAGAAGCTTATCATTTTTATCAGATGTGCTCTGCCAAACATGGGCAGGGAAAGATTTTTCCACCTGTCTAGCTCTTTAGCTATTTTTTCAATTAAGTGTGGATAGTTAAGTCTATATAATGACATTGAGTCTGCCTATTTTAATTCCTAAATAAGTGATGTGGTGGGGGGCTATGGCTACTTCTATACCCTCACATTGTTTGTTTCCTGGGGTTGTCAAATATAAAATCTGATATTTACTAATGTTAATCCTGTATACTGAGAGGGAGCCAAAGTATGACAATTTGTTTATTACAGTCATATGAAAAAGTTTGGGCAGCCCTATTAATGTTAACCTTTTATTTTTTATATCAATTTGGGTTTTTGCAACAGCAATTTCAGTTTCATAGCTCTAAAAACTGATGGACTGAGATTAATATTTCTGAATTGAAATGAGGTTTATTGTACTAACAGAAAATGTGCAATCCGCATTTAAACAAAATTTGACCGGTGCAAAAGTATGGACACCCTTATCAATTTCTTGATTTGAACACTCCTAACTACTTTTTACATACTTACTAAACCACTAAATTGGTTTTGTAACCTCATTGAGCTTTGAACTTCATAGGCAGGTGTATCCAATCATGAGAAAAGGTATTTAAGGTGGCCACTTGCAAGTTGTTCTCCTATTTGAATCTCCTATGAAGAGTGGCATCATGGGTTCCTCAAAACAACTCTCAAATGATCTGAAAACAAAGATTATTCAACATAGTTGTTCAGGGGAAGGATACAAAAAGTTGTCTCAGAGATTTAAACTGCCAGTTTCCACTGTGAGGAACATAGTAAGGAAATGGAAGAACACAGGTACAGTTCTTGTTAAGCCCAGAAATGGCAGACCAAGAAAAATATGAGAAAGGCAGAGAAGAAGAATGGGGAGAACAGTCGAGGACAATCCACAGACCACCTCCAAAGACCTGCAGCATCATCTTGCTGCAGATGGTGTCAATGTGCATCGGTCAACAATACAGCACACTTTGCACAAGGAGAAGCTGTATGGGAGAGTGATGCGAAAAAAGCAGTTTCTGCAAGCATGGCACAAACTGAGTCGCCTGAGGCATGCAAAAGCACATTTGGACAAGCCAGTTACATTTTGGAAGAAGGTCCTGTGGACTGATGAAACAAAGATTGAGTTGTTTGGTCATACAAAAAGGCGTTATGCATGGAGGCAAAAAAACATGGAATTCCAAGAAAAGCACTTGCTACCCACAGTAAAATTTGGTGGAGGTTCCATCATGCTTTGGGGCTGTGTGGCCAATGCCGGCACCGGGAATCTTGTTAAAGTTGTGGGTCGCATGGATTCAACTCCGTATCAGCTGATTCTTGACAATAATGTGCAAAAATCAGTGACGAAGTTGAAGTTATGCAGGGGATGGATATTTCAGCAAGACAATGATCCAAAACACCGCTCCAAATCTACTCAGGCATTCATGCAGAGGAACAATTACAATGTTCTGGAATGGCCATCCCAGTCCCCAGACCTGAATATCATTGAATATCTGTGGGATGATTTGAAGCGTGCTGTCCATGCTCGGCGACCATCAAACTTAACTGAACTGGAATTGTTTTGTAAACAGGAATGGTCAAATATACCTTCATCCAGGATCCAGGAACTCATTAAAAGCTACAGGAAGCGACTAGAGGCTGTTATTTTTGCAAAAGGAGGATCTACAAAATATTAATATCACTTTTATGCCCATACTTTTGCACTGGTCAAATTTTGTTTAAATGCGGATTGCACATTTTCTGTTAGTACAATAAACCTCATTTCAATCCAGAAATATCACTCAGTCCATCAGTTATTAGATATATGAAACTGAAATAGCTGTTGCAAAAACCCAAATTGATATAAAGAAAAAAGGTTAACATTAATAGGGGTGCCCAAACTTTTTCATATGACTATGTTTTTTTGTTGGTGTTCCGGGTCTGACATAAATAAGAGCATATCGTCCGCAAAGTAGGTTAGTTTTATGTCTCTATTTCCTACCTTTATTCCTGAGAAATCTTTTGATTTTATTAAGTATCGGGCTAATGGTTCAAGGGCCAAGTCAAATAAAAGGGGGAGAGGGGGAACCCCTGCCTAGTTCCTTTCTATAGCTGAAAAGATTCTGTCAGAAAGCCCATTGTCGAAATTCTAGTCTTAGGCGTAGTGTGAAGTGCCTCCATATAGCTCCGAAAAGTCCCTACTATGTCAAATTTATCCAACACTAGCCCTATCCAATGCCAATTAACGTCAAAGGCCTTTTCCATGTCTAAAGACAACAGTGCAGGGTTCCCCTTTATCAGGCCTGGCCTTTTTGTTCTATCTAACACTGCCAATACTGCGAATGTTGAACACCGCTGACCTGTTTTTAACAAACCCCACTTGATGTAGTTCCACTATCAATGGGAGGATCAATGCTAAATGGTCTGCCAGGATTTTTGAGATAATTTAATGTCTTGATTTATGAATGATATTGGCCTATATGATGAAGGGTCTGAAGGGCCTTTGCCTTGTTTATCACCCTTATATATGCCATATGATCAGATTGTAGTAAGATTTTATTTTGGAGGGTGTAGTTGAAAATTTTTACTAAGGTGAGGATAACATCTTCCTGCAGTAGTTTATAAAATTCCCCCGTCATTCCATCTGGGATTGGGGCTTTTTTTTTTTAAGGTTTTTCACGACAACGCTGACTTCCTCTTCTTTTATTGGGACATTAAACATCTACCTCTCTAACTCAGTAATTATGGGTAATAACAGATTATTTAGGAAGTTGCCTCCTGTGTCATTTTCTAGTCCATGTTCATACAGTTTTTTTGTAGAATTCTCCAAAGATGTCATTTACTTTCTTCGGATCATTTTGACTAGCCCCGAATGGGTCCCTCAAATAAGTTTTAGATGTTAAAGGTGTTATCCCCTTTCCATTCTTGCCAAAAGTGAGCCTGTCTTGTTCCCAAATCGGTAATAATTTGATATGATACAATACGATACGATACACTTTATTGATCCCGTGGGAAATTATGGTATCACAGCAGCACAAATTAAATAATAACATGAATTACTTAATTGACAAGACAGTAGAGTTGACAGAAGAACATTATACAATTGATTAGGTCATATACAGTGGGTAAACTGAAAAGTAGAAGAAATAAAGAAGGAAACATTCACCTTGATGATTTTACACTAATGTTATTGTTGTACATTCCCATAGCAGTTCGCACAAATGATTTCCTATATTTTTCCTTCTTTACACATCAGAAGGATTAGCTGATTACTGAAGGTGCTATTCTGTCTCATGAATAGCTCATATAATGGATGTGTATTATTATTCATTATCGCCATACACTTTTTCAGAGTTCTTCTCTCCACTACCTCCTCAAAAAGAGAATGAACAACAACCTTGAACAAGTGTACATGTCCAAAAAAGGAAGTGACAATATTTTGGACATGTACACATGTTCAAGGTTGTTGTTCATATTGTATTGAAGTGCGGTTCTATTTAGGACTAATGTTGAAAAACTCCTCAAAAAGAGTCAAGATTGCAGCCAACAGTGGAGCTTGCCTTCTTGATAAGCTTATTCAGATTATTAGCATCAGAGACCCGCACACTACTACCCCAGCGTATGAGTGCAAAAAAGATGGCACTTGCCACTACAGACTGGTAGAACATTTCTAACATTTTGCTGCACACATTAAAAGACCTCAGTTTCCTTAGGAAATAGAGTTTGCTCATCCCCTTCTTGTAGACCCTCTGAGTGGCATTTTCAGTCCAGTTTGCTATCCAGGTGGACCCCCAAATATTTGTAACTCTCCACCTTCTCCACCTCCTGAACAGCAATAGTGATCGGTAAACATTCCATATTTCTCCTGCTATAGTTGGCCACCAACTCCTTAGTTTTCTTAACATTTAGTTGTAGATAGTTACCATGGCACCAATCCACAAAATTCGACACCACCCTTCTATATTCCTCATCACCCTGGTCCCCCCTAATACATCCAACTACCACGGAGTCATCCTAGAATTTTTGAAGGTGGCAAAAATCAGATTTATACCAAAAGTCTGATGTAGACAAATTAATCAACCAAAGCATTGCTCCATAAGGTGTTATGAGTAAAGTTAAGTAAAGTCAATAATGGAGTAGGAGAGGACTAGGGCAGTCGTAATGGAACACATAAACAAGGGAGAAAACGACCAAAGAGCCCAATTGCAAACAGTGATTCTTTATTAGGTTATTGGTGAGCGGCATACATAGCAAGAAAGACGCTGGCATAGGGTTTCCCAGAATGAAGTAAAAAATGCACAATAGGTATAACCATAAATAGGGGTATATCATATACACAGTATAGAAATTGGTGAATCTATTCCTATAAGGATGGATACAAGAGTATACACAGTATGGAGGCAGTGCAGCCATACCCAATAAGGACTAAATCGTCATAGCCGTCCATTATAGAAAAGGATAAGCCAAAAGGATCACATATACAATCCCAAGTGGTAAATAAGAGAGGATTATTGTATCAAAGGTGCCACTGGTGACTAATGGCTGATGTACGAGATACCCCTAATGCAGTAAATCAGGTAAAGTATAAGGGACAAATGCCCATCATAAGGGATACATACCGCAGGATTCCGGGAGGCCAAATGGCAGCGTCCACCCGACGGCCGTTTCGGCGGAAGAGCCTTCGTCAGGGGCGAAGGCTCTTCCGCCGAAACGGCCGTCGGGTGGACGCTGCCATTTGGCCTCCCGGAATCCTGCGGTATGTATCCCTTATGATGGGCATTTGTCCCTTATACTTTACCTGATTTACTGCATTAGGGGTATCTCGTACATCACCCATTAGTCACCAGTGGCACCTTTGATACAATAATCCTCTCTTATTTACCACTTGGGATTGTATATGTGATCCTTTTGGCTTATCCTTTTCTATAATGGACGGCTATGACGATTTAGTCCTTATTGGGTATGGCTGCACTGCCTCCATACTGTGTATACTCTTGTATCCATCCTTATAGGAATAGATTCACCAATTTCTATACTGTGTATATGATATACCCCTATTTATGGTTATACCTATTGTGCATTTTTTACTTCATTCTGGGAAACCCTATGCCAGCGTCTTTCTTGCTATGTATGCCGCTCACCAATAACCTAATAAAGAATCACTGTTTGCAATTGGGCTCTTTGGTCGTTTTCTCCCTTGTTTATGTCAAAAGTCTGATGTGTACAGTGTGAATAGCACCATTCCTTGAGGGGCACCTACACTGCTCAATAATCTGCTAGACACAACTGCTCCTATCTGTACAAACTGTGGCCGATCTGATAGGTAGTCAGTTATACAATTTCTCATCCCCCTCCTCCACCTTCATATCAGTCATCTTTTTGTGTAGTAAAAGTGGCTGCAGGGTGTTAAATGCACTTGAGAAATCAAAGAACATCGCTCGCACAGTGGTTCCGTCATTTTCCAAAAATGAATGTACAGTATGTACCAGAGAAAGAATAGCATCGTCCACCCCCAATCTATGCCAGTAAGCAAACTAGGGGATCAATAAAAGCCCTCACCCTATGACTCAAGTGAGCAAGCACTAGTCTTTCCAAGGCCTTCATAGCATGAGATGTTAAGGCTACAGGACGATAGTCATTTAGGGATGCAGGAGAAGTAGTCTTGGGTACCGGAACCAGACAGGAAGTTTTCCATAACACTGGTACCCTCTGTGTTTGTAGACTCCCATTAAATAGGTCTGTAAAGACCGCCCACAGCTGGTCTGCACACACTTTAAGGACACTTGGACTGAGTCCATCTGGTCCTGCAGCTTTACCAATGTTAAGTGTCTTAAACTGCCTCCTCACATCATTTTCGGAGACTCTGAAATTAGTCTGCTCACCCTCCAATATCAATGTTGCAGAATTTGCACCAGATCCATATCCTCTGTCAGTTGGCGTTACACATGTATTGCTAAATCTATTGAAATACTCATTCATCTCATTAGCCTTTGTGAACGTTGCTTACCGCAACCCGGGGTTTTACTCGCTTGCAGCGATGCAGGGTAGCTTAGGCATACACAGGCAACGCAGTCTCTCAAAAATGCAGCAGTTTATTAGTACAACATAAACTGCCCTTCCAAAACACAATGAAGCCTCTCCTGGCTTAAAGGAAAATATAACATCCACATACCGTGGGCTTCCAGTCCAATTAAGTGTCCATAGTGGATTCTCCACACTCTGGCTCCAGCCAGCGAACACAAATCACTGTGGTGCTTCCTGCAGCCTCCAGCCCTCTCCAGCCAGGCTGCAGTATTTTTCCCCAGTCATCACCGGGACTGATTTCCAGGAGTCTCTCTTCAGTCTTCACACAGACTGAGATCTCCAGCACACATCCTCCATGTGCAGCACTCTCAGGCTTCCCTCTGTTTCTAAAACTAACAGTCTCTTAAAACCCAACCGGACACACCCACAGGTGGAGGTATGTGATTCTCCAGCTCTGTCCATCACACTGGTCACAGTTTAAAGGGAACCTAACCCTTAATTACAACCCAAGTTCTGTGGAACTACAAGTCCCACAGTCACACCTTCAGTTTAATATCACAGGGGGATCCTTCTCCACTGCGACCATCCACAACATTGGTGGTCGCTACCTCACATATCCCCCCCCTCTGTTCACACTTGTAGGGTTGAACATTTGATAACCCACAGGGGCCCTGAGACAGGGCATTAGTGTCACCTTGCCCTACAAGTCGAGAGGGCCCTCTCTGATAAATTTGAGCTTGAGCTCCTGACAGAAAGTCGGTCATTGCCACCAGACTCGTCTCAGTCAACCTCCTTGTCAGGTACGCCCCCCGGTCAGACCTATCTCTCCATGACTGTCTCCAACGGCTAGTGTAGTAGCGAAAGTCTCTTCCAGTTGAAACTGTCTGGTCTGACTCTGAGCTAGCTAATCCACTAGAAGGGCTACTGTCTGGGCACCTCAGCACTGAGCGGATAGACGATCTGCTATATCTAGACCGTCTGCATTCTCTTTTTGCAGATTTACTATGGCTTGTTCTGCCATGGCGTCTTTGGTTGTCATCGCTCTGTTGGTGTGTTCTCTCAAGACCATCCTTCGCTGTAGATACATCACTCCCTTCATCCATTCCTTTGGAGTTTAGAGTAGAGGACTTGGACCATTCAGAGTCTATGCAATATCCCAAAGTGTAGTTAGGTCTTCCATGACCTTGATTCCTTTCATTATAGGACCTACTTTCTGTGCCAACTGAAGCAACACCTTTATCAGGTGGGCAACCCTTCTCCTGGCCCCAGCCTGAAAGCGGTCTCCACTTCATACCCACTTGATGGAGTTGTTCTGCAATATTCTGCCTTTTTAGGTTCAACTGCCTTAGTTCTTCCAGGTAACCCAGGCGGTACTCTAGTAGGACTCGTACATTTCCAACACACTCCTTTGTTCCCACAATGACACATGGGACCATACCGACTTCACAGAGTATCTTGGCTTCATTATGAATATCAATTCTTACTCTCGTCACACCGGACTTGTCAACCATCTCCTGCATGACTCTTCCATTTCTTCCAATCAGCTTCTTAACCAGTTCTCTGGGCACTTGTGTGACCTCCTCCACAAACTCCAACAACCTTCGAGCTGTCTTGACTGCTCCTGCAGTTTTCCCATAGATTCGGAATGTTCCACTGGTTTTTTCCACTTCAATAGCTGTAATACCTGGAACCTTCCTGGCTTGCTGAATGTTACTTCTCAGTGCTCTTATTGCAAGCCCAATTAATGGTTTCTTCACAACCACCACTTCCTGAAACGCTGCGGCGAGCCGCTTCATATGCTCCAATCGTCTGGTGTCTTCTTCCATCCTTGTAGAGATGAGCCACTTCGTGCGAAGACACTGTAGGTGCATGCCACTCAGGATAGCCACCCGCTTCTTTGTGACATCACTTACAGAGCACACCACCAACCGACAAGACTCTGGGGCAAAGTACACTTTATAGGCTCCTACGGCCGTCTTGAATTTTTCATGTACCGCCTCACTGGCACAGGCTTTTCTCAAGTCTGCAGGGACTTCTACCATGCACGTAAAGACTGGCCGAATTTCTTTACCTGTAAGGCCATCGGACCGTTCCTTGGGTCTTCCATATCCATCCTCTTTTCTTATCACAGGCTCCACCTTTGGAGTTGCATTCTCCTCAGGTTTTTCCATAGCCTCAGAGCCTTTGAATTTTTCCTCATCTTTGGGCTCAAGATTCTCAATCTTCTGTACCAAGTCCATCTTTATGGCCTCCATCTTGGTCTTACCAGTAAGTCCAGTTAGGCTCTCAGCTGCTGATGGGACTTCTGGGCTAAATTTCCCTCCTTTAAGGGTTCTCTCAATTTCTGCAGCTTCAGCCATCTCTTGGGACTCTGCAGAATCTCCCTCAATTTCCTCTTGATTCTCTGCAACTTCAGAGGCTTTCTTGCACTCCATACCTTCAACCTCAGATTCTCTGGGGCCTACAACAGCTTTTGTACCGTTTGCACTATTATTCACGCCAGCACTGGTTGGATCACTGGTCTGCTCACCATGACCTTTGTGGATTTTTCCTCCACCAACAGCCTCCATGATTTCTTCTCCTATAGGGTTTTCACTCAACAGACCATCAGCCTCACACCAGGAAATCATAGGGGACATCACCACTACTGTTTTGGTCGGCTCCTTTTCTGCACTTTCACCCTGCTGATTTCTGCCGTTACAATGTGTCAGTTCCAGCTCAGACTCATCTTTCTTTTGCGTGATTTTGCTGTCCAACACTACAGTAGCGGTTGCTATTGGCAACGTGCCTTTCTCAACCTTCTCTGCACACTCAGATTCTGGAAGGGAATCCACCCTTTTGGCAGAACTACATGACACTGTCTCTACCTGGACCATATTTTCAGAGGTTGTAGCTCGCTCCGCCTCTCTACGCCTGTTGCGCCTTCGGCGACGGGAGGAGGTTTTTCCCTGTTCGCTCATCAGTACGTCACTGTACTCGTTTGTCACTTTAGTAGAGTTAGTGTATTTACTGGAGTCATCGTCACTCGCCCTGGTGTCCTGGACTAACATGTTCCCACCTAACCAGGTGTTGGCTCCCTTTTCTGGAGCTCCCCTGTCACTAACGGTCATATTGTCATTTATTTTCTTACACATCATGTCACTAAGTTGGGCATGTCCACCTTTTTCTTTGCTCCCCACTAACTTAGGACAGTCACCTTTAGGGGGTGCTATCTTCACCTTACCACACACAGCCACCCCACAATGACTCTTTTTAATCTCCCACTGTGGTGGAGCTTCCTTTGGACTGTTACGGCTCTTACACAAGCAACCGTATACGTCCCCCTGCTTCCACAAGTGCACAAATAATTTAGAGTCCCAACCTATAATAATTGGGTGCAGTAAATCTGAGACTACTCCAACATCATGAGAACCACTGTCCCAGGCTGTCTTAATGACCACGCTGGATACCGGGTATTCCGTCTCATTATTGTGGGTGCAGCCGACGTGGATCTTCCTTCCAGGAATCAAGTTGACATCAGAAGTGGCCCTCACCAGGGTCACCAAGCTCCTTGAGTCTACGACCCCTGTTACAGATTCCCCATCCACTTCCACGGAACACAGACGTGGCTTCTCGTCGGATGGGTGGTCTATATTGCAAACAGGACACTTGTGGCATGAACACTGTTGTCCCTGGCTACAGTCCATCTGTGCCACTTCACCCTTGGATTTGGGATGCTTCGCACCCTTTTGGGGGACCACCCCTTTATGGGACTCCACCCCCTTATGGGCAACCACCCCTTTATGGGACTCCACCCCCTTATGGGCAACCACCCCTTTATGGGACTCCACCCCCTTATGGGCAACCACCCCTTTATGGGACTCCACCCCCTTATGGGCAACCACCCCTTTATCTCCCTGGGCACCCAGTGTCCATACTGGCCCCTGAAGGGAACGCTCAAACTGGTCCATGGCTGTGACATCGCTACACACCGACAGCTCCTGCTGTCCCCGGACCAGGAACTGGTACAGCTCCTCCACAACGTCCGCAGGGACCATTCCCTCTTTTTGGCTTTTAGCCCCCACTGCTGTCACTGGACCTCCAGGCACATGCTGTTGGTGCTGCTGGCTCTGCAGCAGCTGGTTCAGGAGCTCCTCCATGCTGTAACGAAAAAGAGGCACAGGAGGGGCGCTCCAATGGGTAATACCCGGTGGTCAAAGACAGGGGGGGGTTAGAGAACCACTAACCTTTCCGGGTTGTACCGCCCGTACAACCAGGATCTCCATCCTGTGGTGTATCACTGCTCACCAAGCAGGGCCTTGCAATTCCGGCTGGCCTGGAACCTCCAGTCGCTGGACTCTCGCCACTGCAGCACGGGTCCCCAACGACCGGCTGATTCACCACCAGGTGCTTGAGAGCGCTGTCCCTGTTCGTGGACCCGCCGATCCACCGCCAGCTGCTTGAGTGCGCAGACAATTTTCGTGGACCCGCCGATCCACCGCAAACCGCTTCAAAAAATTTTCGTGGACCCGCCGACCCACCGCAAGCAGTCCGTATCCTCAGGAATATGTCCTAGGCCGTTGCCCCTAGCAACCAGACCGCATGCCCGCATTCGAGACACCATATGTGAACGTTGCTTACCGCAACCCGGGGTTTTACTCGCTTGCAGCGATGCAGGGTAGCTTAGGCATACACAGGCAACGCAGTCTCTCAAAAATGCAGCAGTTTATTAGTACAACATAAACTGCCCTTCCAAAACACAATGAAGCCTCTCCTGGCTTAAAGGAAAATATAACATCCACATACCGTGGGCTTCCAGTCCAATTAAGTGTCCATAGTGGATTCTCCACACTCTGGCTCCAGCCAGCGAACACAAATCACTGTGGTGCTTCCTGCAGCCTCCAGCCCTCTCCAGCCAGGCTGCAGTATTTTTCCCCAGTCATCACCGGGACTGATTTCCAGGAGTCTCTCTTCAGTCTTCACACAGACTGAGATCTCCAGCACACATCCTCCATGTTCAGCACTCTCAGGCTTCCCTCTGTTTCTAAAACTAACAGTCTCTTAAAACCCAACCGGACACACCCACAGGTGGAGGTATGTGATTCTCCAGCTCTGTCCATCACACTGGTCACAGTTTAAAGGGAACCTAACCCTTAATTACAACCCAAGTTCTGTGGAACTACAAGTCCCACAGTCACACCTTCAGTTTAATATCACAGGGGGATCCTTCTCCACTGCGACCATCCACAACATTGGTGGTCGCTACCTCACACCTTGTTCAGTTCCCCTCCCCCATGCTCAGACATCACCTTAAACCCAGTCAGTAATTTCATTCCTGACCAAACCTCCCTGGAATTATTGTGGGACAGTTTCTTTTCAAGTTTAATTCTGAAGACTTCTTGGGCCTCTTTTATTTTATACTTCAAGTCATGTTCTATCATTTTAATTTCCTCTTTGTCACCTAATTTAAATGCCTTTTTTTTTCCTGTTGAGCAAATGCTTCAATTCTTTTGTTATCCATGCTTATTTGCAAAACACCTAATCTTTTTTAACAGGCACCAACATATCAATTGATGCAATTTTTTTGGCCTCTCATCCTCTCTGATCTGTTCACCCACAAGTCAAATTCTGCCTTCTCTTTTATCCACTTGTTTCAATTGCCAATAGATGGCTTATTAATGTGTTGTGTGTACTATTCTCTAGTCCTTCCCCGCTGGCTTCAGTGTATGCTTTAGTTGTTTTGTTTCGCAATGCCTTCACATATACCCATTATTCTTCCCCTTAGTACTGCCTTAGCTGTGTCCCAGTATAAATGTGAGTTCTCCTCATGCGCCTTATTGTCCCATGTACATTCCTGCCACCACATTCTCACCAATTTTTGGAAATTTTCATCTTGTGCTAAGTGTAAAGGGAATCTCCACAATATGTCTGTTCCCTTAGGATAGGTATCTTCAGGTCTAAAAGTAATGGGGTGTGATCTGAGATCACTAGATCTTGTATGTCAATCCTCCTAATTTTGACTTGGTGTTCGTAGAAAATAATCTATCCTTTTACCATGTGCTATGGACGTGGAAGAAATTAGTGTTCTCTCAGTCGTCCGGGTGTGAGTTTCGCCAAGCATCTATTATGCTAGTATGTTCTATGAATGCATCCAGAACCCTATTGTGTCCTGGCCACCATGCTTTTGTGTCCTGTGCCCAATCTATCTTCATTTACGCCCATTACCGTATTAAGATCCCCTCCTATTATAATGTTCCTCTCAGGGTCCTCCAGAACTTTCCTCTCCAACTCCTGGAAAAAAATTGTATTACTCTCATTTGTGCATACATGTTATAGATTTTGAGTCATCCCCATAAGGTATCAAGCAAAATTATTTGTTCTCTCCCATCTCCATCATTTTTCTTTATTACCTTAAATTTGCTTGCTTATGGAATAGTAACACCCCTGGTTTGTTATTTTGGGCTGAGGATCCCATCACTTCTCACACCAACATTTTGCGCATTCTGGTGAAATCCTGAACTTTCAAATGAGTAGCCTGAAGTAGGGCGATGTCTACTTTAAGCTTCTTTAAGTGCTTTTTGTGTGGTGACTGCAGGCCCTTCACGTTCCATGACAGTATTCGCATCCTTTTCTATTTTTTGAAATCTTACTTCTTGTCCTATCTTAACTAGAATGTTATTAAAACCTGTCCACCGAGTCTCTATCTGAAGTTTCTATCTGGTGCTACAATAGAAATGTCAATCAAACCAACAAAATAACACCACTATCCTATATACCGTGTAGGATAACACAGTTGCTGACTTAACTATAAATTTACAAAAATTTCTACATTTGTTTTTTTTTCTGTCCAGATGGGGTGCAGAGTGTACAGTAATCAGAAAAAAAAATGAACTTTTTTTAATTTACCAATTGGTTGCAATGAAACATGTGCAGCAAAACATTTAAAGGGGTCTGAATATTTTCTGTACCCACTGTATATGACTCAAGGCTGTCTGGTTAATATATATTAAACACATCGCCCCAAAAACTGTAAACGTGCACATTTACAAAATATGAGCACACACAAGTTCACATTTGGATCTTCACTTTTAATACCAGCATTCCTTTCAGATTAAGGCTATGTGCCCCTCATGTGTGCGCTCTGCACCGCAGCGTAAAGTCACTGCATGTCCGCTTCAGAGCGCAGCTGAAAAGCTCCATTCTGAAACTTTGGTGACTGCAGAATTTGTGCACTCTGGCTGCTGCATCTCCCTATAGACAGAATGGAGACAGCATGCAAAGCGCACGAAAGAAGTGACATGTTGCTTTTCAGAACACAGCAATTTGGCAGCATGCAAATATCTGCGTTTTAAAATGCCACGTTGGCATGGATTATGCACATTCAGAGATTGTGCAGGGGACGCAGGACGCATGCAGTTACGCTGCAGTGCCATACGCAGCGTAACTGCATGCAAATACGCAACATGGGCACATAGCCTAAACATTAACCTTTTCACCACCCAGCCTGTTTTTACCTTCCTGACCAGGCTAATTTTTTCAATTCTGATCAATGTCACTTTATGATCTAATAACTAGAGTTGAGCGTGGTTCGTGGTTCTCCAGTTCGCGGTTCGAGTGATTTTGGGGGGTGTTCTAGATCGAACTAGAACTCGAGCTTTTTGCTAAAAGTTCGTTAGAACCGTTCTCGAACGTAACTTGAGCTATCAGCAAAAGCCTAGCTAATTACTAGCTGGCTTTTCACTGTAATAGTGTGAGTCACTCTGTGAGTCACACTTTTATCAAATTTCAGCGTATAGTGTGCGAGTGCTGCGCGTTCAGATCACTGCTGCTGGGATAATCGCGATCACCATTTTTTTTTTCTTCTTCCTTCCCTAAGCGCGCGTGTAGTGGGGTGGGCCATCATGTCAGCCAATCCCAGACACACACACGGCTAAGTGGACTTTTTGCCAGAGAAGCAAGGGCATGTGTCATAGGCTGTCCATGTCACATGTCCTTGCATTATAAAAATGGACATTTTCTTTCAGCACGCCATAATCTGCCTTCTGCGTCTGGGTGTCAGTCACCTCTCACGCAGCAACTGTCCTGCTGTGTACGCTACACACACAGCGTTCTACAGATTAGGGCCAGAATTTTATTTCAGCCCTTTTAAGGGCTAATTCCAGCTGTCTCAGAGCCATAGGTGACAGTCAGGTCCGTGGAAACGCTGTATACAGCAACAGATAACAGCGTCTGTGTAGCTAAGTTTAGGGACTTCCTTGCTGCATTTCACCATTAGAAGGGATAGAAAGTGAGGCTTCCTTTCCTCTACACTGACCCACAACCCGGCCACTGTATCCTCCAGCCCTTTTTTGCAAAGGCATTTTAATTAAAGAGTGCTGCCAGTTAGTGCCATCCAAAGAGTGGCTGCTGTCAACCATTATTGTGCCACTTTTGCCAAGCAAGTCCCACCACCTCTGCATTCTCCCCTCCTGCCAATTTTTGCAAAGCCATTTTAATTTAAACGCGTGCTGCCATTTAGTGGCATCCAAAAAGTGGCAGTTGGACTCCATTATTGTGCCACTTGTGCTAAGCAATTTACAGCACTTATGCATTACACCCTCCTGCTCATTTTTACTAAGCTATTATTTTAGCAAACACTGAGTACACTTAGTGGCATCCTAAAAGTGGCTGTTGGACTCCATTAGTGTCCCACTGGTTCCAAGCAATTTCCAGCACCTCTGCATTACACCCTCCTGCTCATTTTTACTAAACTATTATAATGGCAAACACTGAGGAAACTTAGTGGCATCCAAAAGGTGGCTGTTGGACTTCATTAGTGTCCCACTGGTGCCAAGCAATTTCCAGCACCTCTGCATTGCACCCTCAAGCTCATTTTTACTAAGCTATTATAATAGCAAACTGTGCTGCCAGTTTAAGGGCCATAGTTGCATTGTCTGGGATAGTCAGTGTTGTTTCTTCTGCTGTCAAAGCTAGACCACCTCTGCAATCTACACCACCTCTCAATTTTTACTACCACATTTTAAGTGCACAATCTTGTCGCAATCAAAATGAGTGGAAAAAGAAAGATGCGGATAGAAAGGGGAACAGGCGTGTTGGAAAAGGAAAAAAAGTTTGTGTCCGTGGGGAAGGTGGCAAAGCTCCATTAACATCTGCTGAAGATAGGCCATCTTCCAGCAAAAGTAAGATGTCTACTACTTTCTGTGGACAATCCGATGTGCTCCCTTTTTTACGGACACGAACAACTGGAACAAAGGTAGATGATCCCCAAAAAAAGAACATGCTTGAATGGATCTCAAGTGGTCCAACAAGTGCCCTCTCCTCCACCTCAACTAACGCATCCAAAAAAAACAGTCCTCGGAGTTGTCATCCCAATCACACTTGCTTTCTCCCAGCTCTCAAGTCTCCATCCGCCCTGCACAGTATGGTGGAACAGAGATGGCTGAGTCTGCAGAGCTGTTCAGTCACACTATAGCCTGGGAATCAGAGGTCTGCTCCCAAGCTACAGTGAGTACAGACCAGGAAATGGTCTGCAGTGATGCCCAGAACCTTTGTGACTCAGATTCAGGCCGTGATGACCAGGTTTCTGGGCATAATGTTGACCCTTATTCACAAACTGTAACACCTGTAGTTATAGACAATGAGGAACATACTGATGACGATGAGACGCAGATACCAGATTGCGATGACAACTTAAATATTCGGTCAGGGCAGGAAGAGGCTCGGTGTGAGGAAAGTGCAAACACAATGCTAGATGAGTAAGTTCTAGATCCCACCTACTGTCAACCCACAGTCAGGCACTCGAGGAGGTCAACAGAGGCGGTGGAGGAGGATGCATCTGACGACGAAGTTACCTTTCGCCTTCCTGGACAGAGGAGGACAACTGGAAGTACGTCTACAACTGCATCCTCAGCCACCACTCTTCCTCTGAGTACTAGTCGGGGTGGCTCAGCAGGTCGCATGTCCGCTAAGCCTTACCTAGCCTGGTCCTTTTTTGACCTTGCAAAGGATCGCCCAAATCATGTGATCTGAAAAATTTGTCGGGAATCCCAGTGGGAAGCTCACCGTGCTGCAATGCGGCCTAGCGGAGCGGACTATCCACCGCCTGCCCCTTCCAGTGCATCCGTGCGCTCTTCATCTTGTAAGACAGTGGGGACAGCTGTCACACCTGGTTTTCCACGCACACCTTCCACCACTGTAACAGGAACAGGCAGTTTACTTGGTAGGTCGTCAGTTGGTTTGGAAGGGGAAACAAGTGCGTGTGTACAGCTCTATCAGACATAGATAGCACCAACGTTGGATGAAGGCAACTTTCCTCACAAACCTGCATTTTTCAAGGGACACCCTACTCACCACCGTCTACACACAGCAGCCAGATCTCTGTCCCTCAGATGTGGACAAATAAAAGGCCATTTCCTGTGACCCATGACAAAGCTAAGAGGTTGACTTTATCCCTCTATAAACTCTTGGCTACGGAAATGCTGCCTTTCCGCCTGGTGGACACAGAGGATTTTCAAGACCTTATGTCCGTTGCTGTGCCCCGGTACCAGATGCCCAGTCGCCACTACTTCTCTAAGAAAGGCGTGCCTGCGCTACACCAGCATGTTGCACACAACATCACCACTTCCTTGAGAAACTCTGTGTGTGAACGGGTGCATTTCACCACCGATACTTGGATCAGTAAGCATGGACAGGGATGTTACATGTCGCTGACTGGGCACTGGGTAACTATGGTGATAGATGCTGAAGGGTCTGCTGCACAAGTCTTGCCGTCCCCACGACTTGGGCGTCAATCCTCTGTCTGTCCAAGTTCCTCCACTGCTTCTGCCTCCTCAACCTCGTTTGGTTCCTCCACCTCCACCCCAAGCCTGCCTGGTCAGGCCACCAGCGTTGTAAGAGCGCAGAAGGAATAACGCATCCCTCATTACTATGCTGGCAGCAGAGCGCAACGGCATCAGGCGGTCTTTATCTTGAAATGTCTTGGAAATAAGAGTCACACAGTGTCTGAGTTGAGGGCAGCTCTGGAGACTGAGTTTGGTAAATGGTTGTCTCCACTCAACCTGCAGCCTGGTAAGGCCGTGTGCGACAATGCTGCAAACCTGTGTGCGGCCCTTCGCATGGGCAAGGTGACACACGTGCCTTGTATGGCTCACGTGTTGAACCTTGTTGTCCAGCAATTTTTAACACACTATCCCGGCCTAGATGGCCTTCTGAACAGGGCACGAAAACTGTCTGCTCACTTCCGCCATTCAACTGCCACAGCTGAGCGACTTGCATCGCTCCAGAAGTCTTTCGGTCTGCCGGTTCATCGCCTGAAATGCGATGTGCCGACACTCTGGAATTCTACTCTCCACATGTTACAGCGACTGTGGCAGCACCGCCGAGCACTGGTGCAATACGTTATGACGTATAGCCTGGGCCAACGAGATGCAGAGGTGGGGAAGATCACCCTCAAGGAGTGGTCTCAGATCAAGGACCTATGCACCCTTCTGCACAGTTTCGACATGGCGACGAATATGTTTAGCGCTGACAATGCCATTATCAACATGACAATTCCAGTCAATTACATGCTGGAACACACAATAAACACTATTCGGAGTTAGGGTGTGGGACAACAGGAAGGGGAGGAACTACAGGAGGATTTGGCGGAGGAGGGAACGCTGCGCTCTCCCACTGCTCGGGTCCGGCTGCTGCTGCTGTTGCTGCTGCTCGGCGGTGGCTCGAGCGGTGGGCCGGATCCCGAGGACTCGAGCGGCGCTCCTCGCCCGTCAGTGAAAAGGGGGTTGATTTTGGTGATTTGGTGTTGTCCGTGACGCCACCCACGGTTGTGGTGAGATTGGTGACACCACCGCTGCTCTGGACGGGGATCCCGGGAGCGATGACTGGGAGCAGCTTGGATGTTGGTTCTCCCCTCCGTGGGTAGGGGGGTTGGTTGTCCCGGGGCCCGGTGAGGGGTAGGGATGGATGGCAGGCGGGTTACGGGGCCTGGTGAGGTGCAGGGTCGCGGGGGAAGCGCTGTGCTGCACGGCACGGTGGTACTCAGCCAATGATGAACACAAAGTCTCCGGTAAAACAAACGGCTGGATGGACGGGTCCCACAGACAGCTGCGGTGTTTCTCCTCCCAGCAGGTTGATGGTAACTGCCTTTCCCTGCACCTGTGTAGTGTGTACGGTTCCAATGGGTTCCCACCGGTAACCCGCTCCCCAGCTTGGATGGGTGCTGAAGGAGCCCCTTTTGCCCACAGGCTCTGGCCCTGGGAACTTTAGCCTTGGTGGTGACTGTGTTTCCCTTCACGGTTTGAGCTGTCGCCTTCTATCGGGACTTGGCTGCTGGGAAACCCAGGAGGTTCCCTTCGCTAATGGATTTGACAAATTGCACGGCGACTCCTAGCCTTGTCGGGGTCTGTAAGCCCTGCCGGATGGTGCTGGCTTCTCTTTGTTCACCGGTCCGGTACCACCGGGCCACTGCCCATCCACGGTCCTTACGGCTCACTCCAATCGGCCTCTCCTGCAGACGGCCACCACCGTCTGCCAACCTTGCTGATCCGTCCGGGCCACACACCCGGACCACCTTCAGTCTGCTCCTCTCCCACCTTCCTCCAACTTCAAACTCCACAACTGCCTCCTTTTCCCGCCTCCAGGACTGTGAACTTCTCGGTGGGCGGGACCAGGTGCCTGGCCCACCCCCTGGTGTGGACATCAGCCCCTGGAGGAAGGCAACAAGGATTTTATGTCTGGCTTTGGTGTGCCTAGCCGGGGTGTGGGGTGTGTTGGTGTTGCTCTGTGATGATCTGGCTTGTCCAGGGCGCCACAGATTCATATGCGCAAGGGACAAAAACATCACCAAGGTCCAGACGTTCATCATCACCAAGGCGGCAGGCATGGGACCATGGGGGACAGGGATCAACATGGGCGCATGGTAGTAGGCGAAATGTTGAGGAAGATGCAGGAGAACATGAAGAAATGGAGGACGAACTGTCCATGGACATGGAAGACTCAGCGGATGAGGGAGACCTTGGTCAAATTTCAGTTGAAAGAGGTTGGGGGGAGATGTCAGAGGAAGAAAGAATGGTTAGCACCTCTATGCCACAAACACAGCGTGGACTTGGTCCGCATGGCTGCGCAAGACACATGAGCGCCTTCTTGCTGCACTACCTCCAACATGACCCTCGTATTGTCAAAATTAGAAGTGATGATGACTACTGGCTTGCCCCACTATTAGATCCCCGGTACAAGTCCAAATTTTGTGACATAATTCCAGCCATAGAAAGGGACGCACATATGCAGGAGTATCAGCAAAAGCTGTTACTCGATCTTAGCTCGGCTTTTCCACCAAACAACCGTGGTGCAGGGAGTGAATCTACCAGGAGTATCTCCAAATGAACATGACTTTGCAAATGGAGCCTTGCTCATTTTGGGCTTCAAATCTTGGAAAAATGGCCAGAGCTCTCCACTTACGCCTTGGAGATCTTGTCATGTCCAGCTGCCAGCGTTGTCTCTGAACATGTCTGCAGTGCTGCAGGGTGTGTGCTGACAGATAAGCATGGAAGGCATCCACAATCCAAATGAAGAAAAAGACCGGCACTCCTTCTTTATGAAGACACATCTTTTAATCGTACAATTCCATGTACAGGCGTCCCAATATTGTGACGCATTTCGGCTTGAGCCTTTCTCAAACAAAAAATATCTTTGTCTTCATAATGAAGGAGTGTCGGTATTTTTCTTCATTTACATATCTTTGAAGACTAGTGACCGGTTCAGGACTAGAGTCACTCATTACCATCTTAGTGTCACGGGGTAAGAAATGACGGGACAGGGGACCCTAGACTGGCCTTCTGAATGGGGTCCCTACGCTGTCCCTTATCTCGAAGGTAGAGTTGATGGTAACTGGGTCCAAGCCCCCAACGTGACCCTAACTCCTGTTTGAGCCCTGATCTTACTCCCTCTCTCCCACACCCTCGGGGCGGGCGAGAAAATACGAAGACAAAACCTCACAAAATGACATGGAAAAGGGAGATTGGAAACTCGTACGCATAGCACTCAAAACACAAAGGACAAACAATATGTGTACTGGGAAACAACGAAAAAAGAGGGTAAGTAACGCATAACAAGGGAACGCACACACCACTCAGAAGCGCAACACTTATCACCATAAACCAGAAAATCACCAAGACCAGAAATTGCTGGAGCAAAAGCTGAAGCTTTTATCGTCACATACAGGAAGTCGGGAGGAGACAGCTGGTCTAGGCAATTAGCAACCTGAGCTCTTAGGTCCTGCTCAACAGTCCCCAGTAATTAACTCCTGCAGAGGTGAAGACCAGTAACCCTGAACTAGCTGACGCCCGACTTTGGCTGAACAATACAGAAACCTCAGGTTGCTTGTCAGGCTCTGTGGTATGAACAGAGTCCGACAACACCATGCCCACAAATGTGTGCAGTCATAGGGTCAGCTTAGGAACACCCTGCATAAGGTATACTCCAGGACACGCTAGAACATACTGGGACAGATGGATGGACTTTTTGAAAAATTGGGAAAAGGTTTTTTGGCTATCTTCAAAAGGGGGGACTGTTATGGATGTTAGTTAATACATATTACATATTGAATATAACCAAAAATGCTGGACTAATAAAAAGGCGCTTGATTTCATCTAACACACCCATGTCTGGTTATTTCAGTCATTGGGACTTTCCCTTCTTGATCATAAGACATACTTTTATTTTAATACATGCTGAATTAGCTTAATATAACATTATGAAATGCATACATATATATATATATATTACTCGACATAAGCTCTTTTTGCTACTTAACCAATGGGATAATAGTAGGCACCCCTGGCCCTCAGCTAAGGGTCTTCGTATATTGTTCCTTGTACTTTTTCAATAAATTCAGAATTCTGCATCGATCGTGACTGGCTATCTTTGGTTTGTGTAGATATATATATATAATCGCATACGATAAATGTCTTTAATTACTAATTTAGAGTGCAGGTGTCAAATGGATAGATGCGTATCATGTGAATGGCATTAACCAAAATTTAATTAAATATCATTTGGCGTCCCAGCACGGGGCTAGGGCGGAATAGTCCGGACCGAGGGAAGCCGTGACATCACCTTCACTCTACCTCCACCACAGCAGGCTCGGCGATTGCAACTCCAAGGAGGTGAGAAAATCTGTGTTATCTTATCTTATCCTCCTTTGTTAATTGTTTTTCGGGGGGAGAGTGAGGTGTCGGCTACCAGAGTCCAGACACTTGATGACCGACCTGTGTGAAGTCCTAGCTCCTGAACCCGGTCATATTAACACTTTGACACCTATCATCGTGCTTATCTGTTGAAATATCTGTTTGTTTGGAAAAACGGGAAGTTCTGTGCTTTGGTGGCGTACAGCAGAAATGAGGAAGTGTCACGGTACTGTACTATAGAGCTGTTTTTTTGAGGGAAAAAAACCCAAAACCCAGAAGCTTGTACTTTGTAAAGTTAACTGTTTGTGTGTCGAAAGGAATACTTTGGATATACACCGATGGATGACGTGTCTGGTCGATAATCGATAATTGATAAGGTCTGTGGGACCAGGTACAGAGTTATGGTAAGAGCCCTGACTGTATCCTGGTACGTCTCCCACAGAGAGGAGACGGTAAGGGGGATTTTCTTTGGTTTCTGCCAGTACAGAGTTATGGTGAGTGCCTTGATAGTGCCTTCAGAGCCCTGACTGTATCTGGTGGAATGTAATGTGTTCTCCGTGAGCCTAGGTAGGAGGAGCATTAGGGAAAAGAATCCTTTTTTTCTTGGTCTTAATCACTGTTATTGAGTCTTGGATGGACCTTCCTTATGAGGTGTATGTAGTGTGAACAGGTTTTACTAGTACTGAGGTATCGATGTCAGCGGATACATAGGGTGAATTTAGTTTCTTATCACCCACGTGACACTTCTTCCTGGAAGCGGTAGGACAACCTGTTTGTGTTGTGGATTGAGATAGAAATCTGTGTATTCTGTGGATGTGCATAGTTGCTGGTCCAGAAGAGAAATGTATTACGGCACAGACCAGACATCCAGGTTGAAGTGTTAGGTTTACGTTGTTTGACCCTTTGAAGATGGGGTCTAATCAGTCCACACCTGTTACGGGGGGCTGTCTGATAATAAACGAAAGGAGTATCAGACAGTCAGGGTCCACCGTGCAAAGACTTTGCTGCAGACTATGGCAGAGTGCAATACCTCTGTTAACTCACAGAAGGATATAATAAGTAAGTAAAGCAATTCCTCCCTTACTTGGAGGGTGTGTGGAATGATCTCTGTTAATAATCACAGAGACAAAGGCAATGTGTGCGAAATGGCACCTACCTAGGTCCGCTCTTCTAGTGGTGCAAAAGAGACGAACAGCAGCGTAAGCCGCACAAAGCTCCTACCTGCGTTCGCTCCACTAGTGTGCGAGGACACGAACCACTAGATATGGCACCTGCCTAGGTCCGCTCTTCTAGTGGTGCAAAAGAGACGAACAGCAGCGTAAGCCGCACAAAGCTCCTACCTCTGTTCGCTCCCCTAGTGTGCGAGGATACGAACAACTGCCAGACGCAGTATAAGGAACGTTACCCTAGCGGCAACGTCCACCTACGAGTAGAATCACAAGGCCCAGCCAGACCATGTGCCTCAGGCACCTGCCTATGTCCGCTCCCCTAAGAGGTAAGGATACGGACAGCAGCCGAAGCTGTAAGGTATAAGAACGCTACCCTGCCGGTAGCGCTCACCTAGCATAGACAGAGGAATGCCTAGAGGAACGCGCACAGAGCGTCTACTCATATGCATGAACCAAGAGGACTGAGCACCATGCGGCGTGTGTCAGGGTCTTATATAGACTCTGTGCCTCATCCAAGATGGAGGACACCAGAGCCAATCCGCTGCCAGAACGACAGGAGTGACGTCATGCTGGCCTATCACCGAGCAAGACGTCACAAGCACATGACCAGCGACCAATCGGCATAGAAGGTGTCAGAGACATGTGACCTCGTGTCAGCGATGATGTCACCCGCACATGTGCAATGGCTCCAAGATTGGACTTAGTCTCCGGCGCTCGCACATGTGCAGTAGCAAGAAATCTGGACTTAGTCTCCAGCGCTCGCACATGTGCAGTAGCAAGAAATCTGGACTTAGTCTCCAGCGCTCGCACATGTGCAGTAGCAAGAAATCTGGACATAGTCTCCAGTGCTCGCAGCAACCGTAACAACACCTGTCAAGCTCACGGCAAAGGAATTAGTAAGTGAGCGAGAAGGGAGGAAGTATGTTAAAAATATGAAGTCTCTCCTCAAGGTGGCAGGGATTACTGCCAGGAAAGGAAGATTAGAGGAGCAGGAATGGAAAGATGTCTTGTTGAATAAGCGAGGGGTTTTGAAAGATAAAGATCTCCTTATGGATGCTGAGGCATGGTATAGAACGTCTAAAGATGTTAGAAAATTGGCATGGAAAGAGGAATGGGATGGAGAAGATAGATATTTCTATATTACACCAGCTCAGAAAATGGCACCTTATGAAGTGGCCAAGCCCATTAGAAAGCAACGCCCACCACCCTATAAGTCGTCCCCAGAGGGTTGGACTTGTGTAATTTGTCTAACTCAAAATCCCGATTGGCATGAAACTTGTGCAGTGTGTGGGGCCCCACATCCACGTAAGCCCACCCCATTATTTCCTGTCGTGACTGCGGATGGCATGCCCTATATCCCGCCCTCCCTAGCTTCTCCAGACGCCATTTCAGGTCGGGCCGCACCTAGTTCCTCTTCAACAGCCATTTTAAGACCCAAGCCACTGGCCTATTTGTTGATGGAGCAACAGAAGCCACCGAGGGGGGGCAGGAAGATGACAATGATTTTACATCCACACCACCACCAAAACTGTCCCCAGTAGAGACCAAACCCTCAATCTCCAACTATAGAGAAAAACCACAGGTGCTGTCCTTATTTGAGGACGTCAGCCCACACACTGCATCACACCGTGATCACGATAGTCCCAGACAAGAACGCCCCAAATATGTGACATGGAAGCCCCAGGAGGCTGCAGTCCTTGTGAATTCCCTCCCTGATCCTGATTTGCATCGCATGCCTTTTTATAGGAAGATGTGCCAAATCCAGAAAACCCACTCTGCCACATATGCTGATTTGTGTGGGCTCACCCAAATTAAAGCTGGGCATTCTTTCTGGCCAGTAATGGAACCAGGTTTAGCGTTAGGGTTTGGGGCCTTTTCAGCTTATTTGCAGACCTATGAGTCAGGGGAACAATTCTGCCACAGGCTCTGTGAGTGGGCAAAAGAACGTCTTACACACCAGTCTGTCTCTCTACAAGACATGGTACAGGAGAAGGGAGAGACGGTGGAGAAATTCTATCACCGACTCAACCACATGTTTTTAGATTTGGGGTTTAGCTACAGAGAGAAAGCCCATACACAGACCTGGGTACAATCCTTTGTCTCCGGTCTCCAAGAGCCCATACGCAAACAACTGCAGCTGGTAACTCCTGACTACAGAGTGAAAGACCAAGACACCCTCTTTCAAGTGGCAAGAGGTGTGGAGATGAATCTAGCAGTGTCTAAGACCACCCCACGTACAAATGTGTTACTCGCACAGTCAACCAAAGAGAATCAGGGACCCCCCCCCTACAAGAAGGGTAGGACATGCTACAGTTGTGGACAGCCTGGTCATATGCGAAGAAATTGCAGAGCAGTCCTTCAGCACAATGACAGTCAACAGCAATCAACATTCGATCTGCCTCCACCACCTCCCCCTCCTCTCCAATAGGAGATTGGCAAGCTGGATCCACCACCGCCTTTTAACCTGCTGTACACTCATGCTCCCAAGCAAGCTAGCGGTCCTACTCCTACCATTCAAGTGGAAGTAGAAGTGAAATCCATTCCCTTTTTGGTGGACACCGATGCAGTCAGAAGTGTCATTAGGTTTGCAGACTTACCTGACCCAGATTGCCTCACAGATGAAGTTGTCCCGTGTGTGGGTATTGATTGGACCACCCGAAGTACCCCAATGACACATCCTTTAAATCTCAGCTTGCAACCTACGCTTTCACAACTTATCGTATCAACCCCATGTCCAGTCAATCTATTAGGCACAGATCTGCTCAGGAAATTACATGCACGTATCTCTTTCAACAATGATGGTACTGTCTATTATACTACCCCCCTGGATCAGGATGAAGTGACACAAGTGTTCGGTCTCTTCTGTATATCTGAAGATGTGAAGCCCACCTCTGACACCTGGCTGTCACAGGTCCCTGATACACTCTGGTCACAAGGCCCGGAAGATATTGGAAGACTTCCAGTCCAGCCAGTGGAGGTGAAGCAAGATATCTGGGCACCTCTGCTGCTACTTGATTTCTGGCTTTAAATTCATCTGGCACTCCTCTAGGAACACCAATTGAATCTACATAAACATGGGGGTCAAAGGATCCTTTTATTTCTGATTCCCTTTTCTGTCTGTTTAGGGGTGGCGTTCCTGAATGGCCTTGTTCCATTCAGGCAAATCAAATATGTGGAATGGCATGAGTACTTTTACTAGGGCACATTGCCCGGTCCAGGGTAATTGTAAGCGGGGTCTTATTTTCATGTCTCCACAAAGCCAGTATACATCGGGTAATTAACTATGTTGATTGGTAAACAGGGAATCATCATAAGGGCCATTGTATATTTTTATGATATCGTTACAGAAATTTGGTGGCAATTTACCTACTGTAAAGCGGGCTTTACACGCTGCGACATCGCTAATGCGGAGTCGTTGGGGTCACGGATTTTGTGATGCACATCCGGCCGCATTAGCGATGCCGTTGCGTGTGACACCGATAAGCGATTTTGCAAAATCGCTAATCGGTGACATGGGGGTCCATTCTCAAAAAATCGTTACTGCAGCAGTAACGAAGTTGTTCCTCGTTCCTGCGGCAGCACACATCGCTGCGTGTGACGCCGCAGGAACGAGGAAGCTCCCCTACCTGCCTCCCGGCCGCTATGAGGAAGGAAGGAAGGAGGTGGGCGGGATGTTACGTCCCGCTCATCTCCGCCCCTCCGCTGCTATTGGGCGGCGGTTCAGTGACGCTTCAGTGACATCGCTGTGACGCCGCACGGACCGCCCCCTTAGAATGGAGGCGGTTCGCCCGTCACAGCGACGTCGCCGGACAGGTAAGTATGTGTGACGGCTGTTGTGCGGCACGGGCAGCGATTTGCCCGTGTCGCGCAACAGATGGGGGCGGGTACCCACACTAGCGATATCGGGACCGATATCGCAGTGTGTAAAGTAGCCTTTAGTCCCTGGGCAGTGCGTTCAAAACAGGCATAGTTTCCGGGATAGCAGGTGATTCCATGCCCAACAGGTTCTTTCCACTGGTAAGGAGGGTACATATGTGCTATATGTTGGCATCTTTTTAAAAGGGCTGTGGTGTTAGAGAAAAGAGACAGTACGCAATAAAAACTCTTTTAGTCTGTTCTGGGATCTATGGGAAAAGGAACAGAACCAAGTGAGGCCTAGCTGTGGCACACACAATACATGATGACCTGTTGTTACTTGTTGCGGTGTACTTTAACCACTAACGAGAGATTTGAGTCTGAATACCCGGTCTCCAGAGCAAGTTTGTCCTCATAAGTCATGTTCGTCATGTATCTTGCCCCCCTTATCAGTTCCCTTAGTTGTATTTTCCCAGTGTGGTGTGAAGGCTTGTTCACTATATCTGAGCCAAAACTTTCCTGTCGCAAGAGGTACATGTATGTCCCCATATGTGCTTAGTACGTACAGTCCTTGGTCACCTTCAGAGGGATTCTCGATGTTTAAAAACATAGTCATGCACCCATGTATTGGACAGTAGATGTCTGTGTATTCTCCACCTCTTATACCCCTCTTTCCCCTAAATCTGCCCTTGGTCAGTATCATGCGAGCCAGTAAGTTTTTCCCAAACTTGTCTTTGCGTTCTACAGCTTGAGCGGGCATGTATCCTCAGTTTACATTGCCAGTGGTCCACCCGACAAAGAACCACTTTTCACAATTTGAACCCCATCCAGTTTCAGCAGTGGTTATACATATGTAATGTATACCCAGTTGGTGTAGAAGATATTGGTTAGTGGGAGTAGGGAATGTCACTATGCCTCAGTAATCAAACTGATATGAGGCAGAGGGAACGGACACATTAAACCAGAAAGTAACCACACCATTTTCTCTGGATATTGCCCCTTAACCAGTCACCAACCCCAAGAAAATGAAATGTATCAGACTCAGGTAGAAGATGGGAGACAGCCGTCTCCTGCTCCCGGGTCTGGCATCTTTTTGCAGTGGGATGCGTGGATCCATGTGGGTCTTCCTTCAACTTTGACAGTGGTAGTAGTCGTCAGAAGGACCTGGAATGGCCCGTCGTATCTGGGCTCAAGGGCACGTCTGGTGAATTTCCTGATGAGGACCCAGTCACCTGGTTGGATCTGGTCTTGTGCCTTCTAGGTCCTGAGGATCTGGAATGGAAGAGAAAACTCGAGATTGTACTTTAGTCAAATGTTTAGCCAACTCAACAACAAACTTAGTCAGAGTATCATACTGCAAGGACAGCTGTTGTGGAAAATACAACCCTAATCTGGGGGCACTACCAAACAGGATCTCATAGGGGCTCAACCTGTGAACTCCTGTTGGGGTGTGTCTGACACTGATCAATGCAAGGGGAAGACTCTCATGCCATGGCTTCCCTGTCTCCTGCGCTGCCTTAAGCATTTTTGCCTTCAGTGTCCCATTTAACCTCTCAACTTTCCCACTACTCTGAGAATGATACGGGGTGTGTAGAGCCAATTCAGTACCCAAGGCCTGCCATATCTCTTTGGTCAAGTTTGCGGTGAAGGCAGGCCCCTGGTCACTTTCTATGGTCTCCGGGAGTCCATATCTGCACACTATCTCCGTGAGAAGTTTCTTCATAGTTGTCTTTGCTGATTGGTTCTTGACGGGAAATGCTTCTGGCCATCCGGAGAAGATATCTATCACCACCAAGACGTATTCGAATCCTCCTGAGTGAGGCATCTGGATGTGATCTATCTGTATGCGCTGAAAGGGGTACAAAGGCTTGGGTATACACTTCTGGGGTGTCTTCTCAGTTTTTCCAGGGTTGCATCGGGCACAGACCAGACATCCTTTCGTGTAATTTGTTGCTGTGGTTGAAAAGCCAGGTGCATGATAGTATTCTCTCACAAGATTGTGCATCTTCATTTTTGACTGATGTGTAATGCCATGGGCTCATCTAGCCACCATCGGATAGAGAGCACGTGGGAGGCATGGTTTCCCTTTTTCCAGTATCAGAAGTTTCTCATTCTGTACCGCTCCATCTTGGATCCATTTTTCCTTCTCTTCCTTCGAGGCCTGCTTCTGAAGGATGCGGACCATGTCTTCCCAAGATTTTCCATGTTTCCCCTCTTCTTGTTATTCAGGATTGGTTAGGGAGCACAACTTGGTCACTTCAGTGATAAGTGCTTGCATTGCTGCTTCTTTGGCTGTTCTGTCAGCAAGGGTATTTCTCAGTGCTTCCTTTGAAGTTCCCCCAGTGTGGGCCTTGACCTTGATCACCGCGACTGTTTCTGGCAATAGCAAAGACTCCATCAGTTCTTTTATGGCCTTGTGGTGGCGTGCATGTGTTCCATTTGCAGTGATGAAGTCTCTTGCCTTCCATATTGGTCCATAATCGTGAGCGATTCCCCATGCATAGTGGGAGTCAGAATAAATGTTCACCTTTTTTCCCGCTGCCATCTTGCAGGCTTCAGTGAGAGCGCGTATCTCAGCTTCTTGAGCAGACAAGGATGCGGGTAGCGCCTGTGCCATCAGCACAGCATCTTCTGTTACCACAGATATACCCGTGCGAAACTGCCCCTCTTCATCTGCATATCTTGATCTGTCCACAAAGAGGGTTAAGTCAGGGTCTTCTAAGGGTGTTTCTGTCACGGTATCGAATCCAGAGGTTTCCTGCCTCATGTGAGCAAGGCAATCGTGTTGTGCTATGCCTGAGTCGACTACCTCTTCCACCAAGGTGTCAGAGGTGGGATACTCCCCCCATGGAAGAGGGAGGAGAGTAGCAGGGTTAAGGACCGCACACCGGGAGATGGTGATGTTGTCAGGAAGCAGTAGGGAGCACTGTAGCCGCATATGACGGACGGCAGATAGATGTTTCTGCTGAGTCTGTGCCAGGATGGCAGTAATGTCATGCGGAGGTTTGATCTTTAACTGATGGCCTAAGACGATGTCAGGTCTTGTCCAACAGTAGGTGGGTTGCAAACACAGCTCTCATGCAGGATGGTGCTCCTCGGGCGACAGGATCCAGTCTGGCTTAATAGTATCCAATGGGCCGCTGTCTTTCTCCGTGGGACTGCGTCAAAACCCCCGCTGCATGTCCTACTTTTCCATGACTAACAGGCAGAATGTTTTTTGATAGTCTGGCAAGCCCAGGGCTGGAAAGGATGATATGATATTCTTCAGCTTGTAGAATGCATCTATAGCCGCCTCTGTTAAACTGAATGGCTTACTTTTCAAATAATCATACAAAGGTTCCATATATATAGAAGCATTCATGATCCAGGGCCGACAGTATGACGCCATTCCTAGGTAGGATTGCAGTTGATTGTGGTTTTGGGGGAGTGGTATTTGTTCAACGGCTGCTTTCCTGTCTGCTGTTAGATGCTTAGTCTGATGGGAGATGCAGTGTCCTAGGAACACGACTTTGTCCAGACAGAATTGCAATTTGTTTTTTGACGCTTTACATCCATTTAGTGCAAGGAATTTTAACAGTGAGATCGAGTTTTCCTGGGCCTCTTCCAGAGAATCACAGCAGAGGAGCAGATCATCAACATACTGAAGCAGAACTACATTGGGGTGAGTCATTCTCCATGGTTTTAATACATCAGTCATTGCTTGGCTGAACATTGATGGGCTGTTCTGGGCCCCTTGGGGCATCACTGTCCATGTATACTGTTGGCCTTCATGGGTAAAAGCAAAAAGATGTTGACAATTTGAACTTATTGGGACACTGAAAAAGCATTAGCTAGATCCACAACCGTAAAGCAGGATGCAGTAGGAGAGATTCATGCTAGCAGAGTATGTGGGTTAGGCACAATTGGAGTGTCGAGCACTGTGGCTTCATTAACTGCACGCAAGTCTTGTACGATCCTGTACTTGGCTGGTTCTCCCTTCTGTGTTTTCTTTTTCACTGGAAACAACAGTGTGTTGCAGGGAGATTTGGTGGGGATGATTGCTCCATTCTTGAGATTGCATTCTAACTGATGAAAGATAGCAGCTGACTGCTGAATGGATAGCGGGTATTGTGGCTTACGGGGAAGTAGGGCTCCCGGTTTTAGCTTCACCTCCACTGGCTGGACTGGAAGTCTTCCAATATCTTCCGGGCCTTGTGACCAGAGTGTATCAGGGACCTGTGACAGCCAGGTGTCAGAGGTGGGCTTCACATCTTCGGATATACAGAAGAGACCGAACACTTGCGTCACTTCATCCTGATCCGGGGGGGGGGGTAGTTAAAGAGACAGTACCATCATTGTTGAAAGAGATACGTGCATGTAATTTCCTGATCAGATCTGTGCGTAATAGATTGACTGGACATGGGGTTGATACGACAAGTTGTGAAAGCATACTGTGTGTAGGTTGCAAGCTGAGATTTAAAGGATGTGTCATTGGGGTACTTCGGGTGGTCCCATCAATACCCACACACGGGACAACTTCATCTGTGAGGCAATCTGGGTCAGGTAAGTCTGCAAACCTAATGACACTTCTGGCTGCACCGGTGACCATTAAAAAGGGAATGGATTTCCCTTCTACTTCCACTTGAATGGTAGGAGTAGGACCGCTAGCTTGCTTGGGAGCATGAGTGTATAGCAGGTTAAAAGGCGGTGGTGGATCCAGCTTGCCAATCTCCTATTGGAGAGTAGGGGGAGGTGGTGGAGGCAGATCGAATGTTGATTGCTGTTGACTGTCATTGTGCTGAAGGACTGCTCTGCAATTTCTTCGCATATGACCAGGCTGTCCACACCTGTAGCATGTCCTACCCTTCTTGTAGGGGGGGGGTCCCTGATTCTCTTTGGTTGACTGTGCGAGTAACACATTTGTACGTGGGGTGGTCTTAGACACTGCTAGATTCATCTCCACACCTCTTGCCACTTGAAAGAGGGTGTCTTGGTCTTTCACTCTGTAGTCAGGAGTTACCAGCTGCAGTTGTTTGCGTATGGGCTCTCGGAGACCGGAGACAAAGGATTGTACCCATGTCTGTGTATGGGCTTTCTCTCTGTAGCTAAACCCCAAATCTAAAAACATGTGGTTGAGTCGGTGATAGAATTTCTCCACCGTCTCTCCCTTCTCCTGTACCATGTCTTGTAGAGAGACAGACTGGTGTGTAAGACGTTCTTTTGCCCACTCACAGAGCCTGTGGCAGAATTGTTCCCCTGACTCATAGGTCTGCAAATAAGCTGGAGAAGCCCCAAACCCTAACTCTAAACCTGGTTCCATTACTGGCCAGAAAGAATCCCCAGCTTTAATTTGGGTGAGCCCATACAAATCAGCATATGTGGCAGAGTGGGTTTTCTGGATTTGGCACATCTTCCTATAAAAAGGCATGGGATGCAAATCAAGATCAGGGAGGGAATTCACAAGGACTGCAGCCTCCTGGGGCTTCCATGTCACATATTTGGGGCGTTCTTGTCTGGGAGTATCGTGATCACGGTGTGATGCAGTGTGTGGGCTGACGTCCTCAAATAAGGACAGCACCTGTGGTTTTTCTCTATAGTTGGAGATTGTGGGTTAGGTCTCTACTGGGGACAGTTTTGGTGGTGGTGTGGATGTAAAATCATTGTCATCTTCCTGCCCCCCCTCGGTGGCTTCTGTTGCTCCATCAACAAATAGGCCAGTGGCCTTGGGTCTTAAAATGGCTGCTGAAGAGGAACTAGGTGCGGCCCGACCTGAAATGGCGTCTGAAGAAGCTAGGGAGGGCGGGACATAGGGCATGCCCTCCGCAGTCACGACAGGAAATAATGGGGTGGGCTTACGTGGACGTTGGGCCCCACATACTGCACAAGTTTCATGCCAATCGGGATTTTGAGTTAGACAAACTACACAAGTCCAACCCTCTGGGGACGACTTATAGGGTGGTGGGCGTTGCTTTCTAATGGGCTTGGCCACTTCCTAAGGTGCCATTTTCTGAGCTGGTGCAATATAGAAATATATATCTTCTCCATCCCATTCCTCTTTCCATGCCAATTTTCTAACATCTTTAGACGTTCTATACCATGCCTCAGCATCCATAAGGAGATCTTTATCTTTCAAAACCCCTCGCTTATTCAACAAGACATCTTTCCATTCCTGCTCCTCTAATCTTCCTTTCCTGGCAGTAATCCCTGCCACCTTGAGGAGAGACTTCATATTTTTAACATACTTCCTCCCTTCTCGCTCACTTACTAATTCCTTTGCCGTGAGCTTGACAGGTGTGGACTGATTAGACCCCATCTTCAAAGGGTCAAACAACTTAAACCTAACACTTCAACCTGGATGTCTGGTCTGTGCCGTAATACATTTCTCTTCTGGACCAGCAGCTATGCACATCCACAGAATACACAGATTTCTATCTCAGTCCACAACACAAACAGGTTGTCCTACCGCTTCCAGGAAGAAGTGTCACGTGGGTGATAAGAAACTAAATTCACCCTATGTATCCGCTGACAGCGATACCCCAGTACTAGTAAAACCTGTTCACACTACATACACCTCATGAGGAAGGTCCATCCAAGACTCAATAACAGTGATTAAGACCAAGAAAAAAAGGATTCTTTTTTTTAATGCTCCTCTTACCTAGGCTAGCGGAGAACACATTACATTCCACCAGATACAGTCAGGGCTCTCAAGGCACTAGCAAGGCACTCACCATAACTCTGTACTGGGAGAAACCAAAGAAAATCCCCCTTACCGTCTCCTCTCTGTGGGAGACGTACCAGGATACAGTCAGGGCTCTTACCATAATTCTGTACCTGGTCCCACAGACCTTATCAATTATCGATTATCGACCGGACAAGTCATCCATCGGTGTATATCCACAGTATTCCTTTCGACACACAAACAGTTAACTTTACAAAGTACAAGCTTCTGGGTTTTGGTTTTTTTTCCCTCAAAAAAACAGCTCTATAGTACAGTACCGTGACACTTCCTCATTTCTGCTGTACGCCACCAAAGCACAGAACTTCCCGTTTTTCCAAACAAACAGATTTCAACAGATAAGCACGATGACAGGTGTCAAAGTGTTAATATGACCAGGTTCAGGAGCTAGGA
Organism: Anomaloglossus baeobatrachus; assembly: GCF_048569485.1. Taxonomy (NCBI): domain Eukaryota; kingdom Metazoa; phylum Chordata; class Amphibia; order Anura; family Aromobatidae; genus Anomaloglossus; species Anomaloglossus baeobatrachus. The sequence goes on from NC_134357.1 coordinate 215,874,422, forward strand.
CTTCACACAGGTCGGTCATCAAGTGTCTGGACTCTGGTAGCCGACACCTCACTCTCCCCCCCGAAAAACAATTAACACAGGAGGATAAGATAAGATAACACAGATTTTCTCACCTCCCTGGAGTTGTAATCTCCGAGCCTGCTGTGGTCGAGGTAGAGTGAAGGTGATGTCACGGCTTCCCTCGGTCCGGACTATTCCGCCCTAGCCCCGCGCTGGGACGCCAAATGATATTTAATTAAATTTAGGTTAATGCCATTCACATGATATGCATCTATCCATTTGACACCTGCACTCCAAATTAGTAATTAAAGTCATTTATCGTATGCGATTATATATATATATATCTACACAAACCAAAGACAGCCAGTCATGATCGATGCAGAATTCTGAATTTATTGAGGAAGTGCAAGGAATATACGAAGACCCTTAGCTGAGGGCCAGGGGTGCCTACTATAATCCCATTGGTTAAGTAGCAAAAAGAGCTTACGTCGAGTAATATATATATATATATATATATATATATATATGTATGTATGCATTTCATAATGTTATATTAACCTAATTCAACGGGAAACGGGAACGGGAAAGAGAGCAAGAGGTGAGGGAGAGTACGGGGGAGAGAGCAGGTTAGGGAAAGCATAGGGAAGAGAGCAGGAGGTGAGGGAGAGCACAGGGGTAGAGAGCAGGAGGTGAGGGAGAGCATGGGGAGAAAGCGCAGGAGGGGAGAGAGCACGGGGAGAGAGCAGAAGAAGAGGTAGAGCAGTGGGAGAGAGAGCAGGATATAAGGTAGAGCAGGAGATGAGGGAGAGAGCAGGAGATGAGGGAGAGATGCCGATGGAGAGAGAGCACAGGGGGGAAAGGAGGTAGGGGAGAAAGGAGGTGCGGGAGCGCATGGTGGGAGAGAGCAGGAGGTGAGGGAAAGCACGAGGGAGAAAGCAGGAGGTGAATGCAGGAAGTGAGGGAGAGCACGGGGAAGAAAGCATTAGGTGACGGAGAGCACGGGAGAGAGCAAAAGGTGAGGGATACATGGGGAGCATGGGGGAGAGAGCAGAAGGCGAGGGAGAGCACTGGGGGAAAGAGCAGGAGATAAGGGAGAGCACGGGGTTAGAAAGCAGGATATGAGCGATAGCACGGGAAGAGAGCACAGGATGTGAGGGAGAGCACTGGGAGAGAGGGAGCATGGGGGAGAGATCACAAGGCGAAGGAGAGCACGGAGGAAAGAGCAGGAGGTGAGGGAGAGCATTGGGGGAAGAGAACAGGAGGTGAGGTAGAGCACGGGGGAGAAAGCAGGAGGTTGGGGAGAGCACAGGGGAAAGAGACCAGGAGGTGAGGGAAAGCATGGGGTAGAGAGCAGGAGGTGAATGAGCACAGGGCAGAGAGCAGGAGGTGAGGGAGAGCAGGAGATGGAGAGAGGAGGAGGTGAGGGACAGCACAGGGGGGAGAGAGCAGGAGGTGAGGAAGAGAGCAGGAGATGAGGGAGGGAGCAGGATGTGAGGAAAAAGAGGAGATGAAAGAGAGCAGGAGGTGAGTTAGAGAAGGAGATGAGCAGTGGATGATGAGAGAGCACGGGAGAGAAAGAAGGTGAGGGAGAGCATGGGGGAAAAGAGCAGGAGGTGATGGAGAGCACGGGGGAAGAAAGTAGGAGGTAAGGGTAAACACGGGGGGAGAAAGTAGGAGGTGAGGAAGAACATGGGGAGAAAGAGCAGGAGGTGAGTGAGAGCACGGAGAAGAGAAAGCAGGAGGTAAGGGAGAGCATGGAGAAGAGAAAGCAACAGGTGAGGGAAAACACGGGGGGGAGAGAAGGAGGTTAGGGAGAGTACGGAGGAGAGAGCAGGAGGAAGGGGAGAACACTGGGAGAGAGCAAGAGGTTAAGGATAGCATGGGGATAGAGTGCAGGAGGGGAGAGAACACGGGGACAGAGAGCATGAGGTAGAGCACGGGGGAGAAAGAGCAGGAGATGAGGGAGAGAGCAGGAGGTGAGGGAGAGGACGGGGGAGAGAGTAGGAGGTGAGGTAGAGCACGAGGGTAAGAAAGCAGGAGGTGAGGGAGAGCACGGAGGGGATAGCAGGAGGTCAGGGAGAGCACAGGGGGAGAGAGCAGGAGATGAGGGAGAGAGCAGGAGATGAGGGAGAGTGCAGGAGATGATTTAGAAAACAGGAGATGAGGGAGAAAGCAGGAGATGAGGGAGAAAGCAGGAGATGAGGGAGAAAGCAGGAGATGAGGGAGAAAGCAGGCGGTGAGGGAGAGAGCAGGAGGTGAGGGAGAGAGCAGGAATTGAGGGAGAGAGCAGGAGGTGAGGTAGAGCGGAAGATGAGGGAGAGAGCAGGAGGTGAAGGAGAGCAGGAGATGGAGAGAGAGCATGGGGGAGAAAGGAGGTGAGGGAGAGGACGGGGGAGAGAGCAGGAGGTGAGGTAGAGCTTGGGGGTAAGAAAGCAGGAGGTGAGGGAGAGCACGGATGGGAGAGCAGGAGGTGAGGGAGAGAATAGGGGGAGAGAGCAGAAGGTGAAGGAGAGCATGAAGAGACAGCAAGAGATATGGTAGAGCACGGGGGAGTAAGCAGGAGATGAGGTAGAGAGCAGGTGGTGAGGAAGAGCAAAAGATGGAGAGAGCAGGTGGTGAGAGAGCACGGGGGAGAAAGAGCAGGAGATGAGTGAGAGCAGGAGATGGAGAGAGAGCACGAGGGAGAAAGGAGGTGAGGGAGAGGATGGGGGAGTGAGCAGGAGGTGAGGTAGAGCACAGAGGAGAGAAAGCAGGAGGTGAGGGAGAGCATGGGGGAGAGAAAGCAGGAGGTGAGGGAGAACATAGGGGAGAAAGCAGGCGGTAAAAGCAGGAGGAGAGGGAGAGCACGGGAGAGCACAGGGGAGAAAGCAGAAGGTTAAGGAGAGCACGGTGTGAGAGCAGGAGGTGAGGGATAGCACAGGGGAAAGAAAAAAGGAGGTGAGGGAGAGAGCAAGAGGTGAGGGAGAGTGGGAGATGAGGGAGAGAGCATGAGGTGAGGGAGAGAGAGCAGGAGATGAGGAAGAGAGCAGGAGATGAGGGAGAGCACAGGGGGAGAGAGCAGAAGGTGAGGGAGAAAGCAGGAGGTGAGGGAGAGAACAGGAGGTGAGGGAGAACGCAGGAGGTGAGGAAGAGAGGAGGAGGTGAGGGAGAGAGCAGGAGATGGAGATAGCATGGGGGAGCAAGGAGGTGAGGGAGAGCATGGGGGAGCAAGGAGGTGAGGGAGAGCATGGGGGGAGAGAGCAGGAGGTGAGGGAGAGGACGGGGGTAAGAAAGCAGGAGGTGAGGGAGAGCACGGAGGGGATAGCAGGAGGTGAGGGAGAGCACAGGGGGAGAGTGCAGGAGATGAGGGAGAGTGCAGGAGATGAGGGAGAGTGCAGGAGATGAGGGAGAGTGCAGGAGATGAGGGAGAGTGCAGGAGATGAGGGAGAGTGCAGGAGATGAGGGAGAGTGCAGGAGATGAGGGAGAGTGCAGGAGATGAGGGAGAGTGCAGGAGGTGAGGGAGAGTGCAGGAGGTGAGGGAGAGTGCAGGAGGTGAGGGAGAGTGCAGGAGGTGAGGGAGAGTGCAGGAGGTGAGGGAGAGTGCAGGAGGTGAGGGAGAGAGCAGGAGGAGAGGGAGAGAGCAGGAGGAGAGAGAGCAGGAGATGAGGGAGAGAGCAGGAGGTGAGGGAGAGAGCAAGTGGTGAGGTAGAGCGGAAGATGAGGGAGAGAGCAGGAGGTAAAGGAGAGCAGGAGATGGAGAGAGAGCATGGGGGAGAAAGGAGGTGAGGGAGAGGACGGGTGAGAGAGCAGGAGGTGAGGTAGAGCTCGGGGGTAGGACAGCAGTAGGTGAGGGAGAGCACGGAGGGGAGAGCAGGAAGTGAGGGAGAGAATAGGGGGAGAGAGCAGAAGGTGAAGGAGAGCATGAAGAGACAGCAAGAGATAAGATAGAGCACGGGGGAGAAAGCAGGAGATGAGGGAGAGCAGGAGATGGAGAGAGAGCACGGGGGAGAAAGGAGGTGAGGGAGAGGGTGGGGGAGTGAGCAGGAGATGAGGAAGAGCACAGAGGAGAGAAAGCAGGAGGTGAGGGAGAGCATGGGTGGGAAGAGAGCAGGAGGTGAGGGAGAGCATGGAGGAGAGAAAGCAGGAGGTGAGGGAGAACATAGGGGGATTAAGCAGGCGGTGAAAGCAGGAGGAGAGGGAGAGCACAGGAGAGAAAGCAGGAGGTGAAAGCAGGAGGAAAGGGAGAGCACGAGGGAGAAAGCAGGAGGTGAAGGAGAGCACAAAGGGAGAAAGCAGGAGGTGAAGGAGAGCACAGGGGGAGAGAGCAGGAGATGAGGGAGAGTGCAGGAGATGAGGGAGAAAGCAGGAGATGATTTAGAAAGCAGGAGATGAGGGAGAAAGCAGGAAATGAGGGAGAAAGCAGGAGGTGATGAAGAAAGCAGGAAATGAGGGAGAAAGCAGGAGGTGATGAAGAAAGCAGGAGGTGAGGGAGAAAGCAGGAGGTGAGGGAGAAAGCAGGAGGTGAGGGAGAAAGCAGGAGGTGAGGGAGAAAGCAGGAGGTGAGGGAGAAAGCAGGAGGTGAGGGAGAAAGCAGGAGGTGAGGGAGAGAGCAGGAGGTGAGGGAGAGAGCAGGAGGTGAGGGAGAGAGCAGGAGGTGAGGGAGAGCACAGGGGGAGAGTGCAGGAGATGAGGGAGAGTGCAGGAGATGAGGGAGAGTGCAGGAGGTGAGGGAGAGAGCAGGAGGTGAGGGAGAGAGCAGGAGGTGAGGTAGAGCGGAAGATGAGGGAGAGAGCAGGAGGTGAAGGAGAGCAGGAGATGGAGAGAGAGCATGGGGGAGAAAGGAGGTGAGGGAGAGGACGGGGGAGAGAGCAGGAGGTGGAGGGTGAAAGCAGGAGGTGAGGTAGAAAAGGGAGGAGAGAGCAGGAGGTGGGGGGAGAGAGCAGGAGATGAGGGAGAGCACGGGGGAGAGAGCAGGAGGCAAGAGAGCACGAGGGAGAGAGCAGGAGTTGAGGGCGAGCACGGGGGAGAGAGCAGGAGGTGAGGGAGAGCATGGGGGGAGAGCAGGAGGTGAGGGAGAGCACGGGAGAGAGAGGAGATGAGGTAGAGCACGGGGGAGAGAGCAGGAGATAAGGAAGAGAGCAGGAGGTGTGGGAGAGTAGAAGTTGAGGGAGGGAGTAGAAGGTGAGGGAGAGAGTAGGAGGTGAGTTAGAGCAGGAGGTGAGGGAGAGCACGGGGGGAGAAAGCAGGAGGTGAGGGAGAACACGGAGGGAGATAGCAGGAGGTGAGGGAGAGCACGGGGGAGAGAGAGCAGTAGGTTAATGATAGCATGGGAAGAGATCACAGGAGGGAGAGAGCTCAGGGTCAGAGAGCAGGAGATGAGGTAGAGAGCAGGAGAAGAAAAAGAGCAGGAGAAGAGAGAGAGCACAGAGGGAGAGAGCAGGAGGTGAGGGAGAAAGCAGGAAATGGAGAGAGCATGGGGAGCAAGGAGGTGAGGGAGAGCATGGGGGAGAGAGCAGGAGGTGAGGGAGAGGAAGGGGGAGAGAGCAGGAGGTGAGGTAGAGCACGGGGGTAAGAAAGCAGGAGGTGAAAGAGCACGGAGGGGAGAGCAGGAGGTGAGGGAGAGAATGGAGGGAGAAAGCAGGAGGTGAGGGAGAGCAAGGGGGGAGAGATCTGGAGGTGAGGGAGTGCACGGGGGGAGAGAGCAGGAGGTGAGGAAGAGCACAGCGTAGAGAGCAGGAGGTGAGGGAGAGCATGGGGAGAGAACGCAGGAGGGGAGAGAGCAGGAGGTGAGGGAAAGCACGGGGGGAGAGAGCAGAAGGTGGGGGAGAGAAAGCAGGAGGTGAGGGAGAGAATAGGGGAAGAAAGCAGGAGGTGAGGAAGAGCTCAGGGGGAGAAAGCAGGAGGTGAGGAAGAGCACAGGGGGAGAGAGCAGGAGGTGAGGGATAGTACAGGGAAAAGAAAGCAGGAGGTGAGGGACAGCACAGGGGAGAGATTGCAGGAGGTAAGGGAGTATGGGGGTAGAGAGCAGGAGGTGAGGAAGAGCATGGGGTAGAGAGCAGGAGGTGAGGAAGAGCATGGGGTAGAGAGCAGGAGATAAGGTAGAGCTCGGGGGAGAATGGAGGTGACAATATGGGGGACAGCAGGTGGTGAGGGAAAAATGGGTGAGAGCAGAAGAGGTAGTGCATGGAGGAGAGAAAGCAGGAGGTGAGGGAGAGCACAGGTGGGAAGAGAGCAGGAGGTGAGGGAGAGCGTGGAGGAAAGAAAGCAAGAGGTGAGGGAGAATATAAGGGGAGAAAGCAGGCGGGGAAAGCAGGAGGTGAGGGATACCACATTGGAGAAAGCAGGAGGTGAAAGCAGGAGGAGAGGGAGAGCACGGGGGAGAAAGCAGGAGGTGAGGGAGAGCACAGGGCGAGAGAGCAGGAGGTGAGGGAGAGCACGGGGGGAGAAGGCAGGAGGCAAGCGAGAGCACGGGGGGAGAGGAGGAGGTGGTAAGGGAGAGCATGGAGTGTAGAGCAGGAAGTGAGGGAGAGCACGGGGTAGAGAGCAAGAGTTGAGGGAGAGAACAGGCGGAGAGAGCAGAAGGTGACGGACAGCACGGGGGAGAGAGCAGGAGGAGAGGGATAGCACGGGGGAAAGAGCGCAGGAGGTGAGGGAGAGTACGGGGGAATATAGCAGGAGGTGAGGGAGAGCACGGGGTAGAGAGCAGGAGGTGAGGGAGAGCACGGGGGAGAGAGGAGGTAAGGGAGAGCATTGGGAGAGATCACAGGAGGAGAGAGAGCACGGGCAGAGAGCAGGAGATAAGGTAGAACACAAGGGAGAAAGAGCAGGAGGTGAGGGAGAGCACGGGGGAAGAAAGCAGGAGGTGAAAGAGAACACGAGGAGAGAGCAGGAGGTGAGGAAGAGCACCCAGAAGAGAAAGCAGGAGGTAAGGGTAAACACGGGGGGAGAAAGTAGGAGGTGAGGGAGAACACGGGGAGAAAGAGCAGGAGGTGAGGGAGAGCACGGAGAAGAGAAAGCAGGAGGTAAGGGAGAGCACGGAGAAGAGAAAGCATCAGGTGAGGGAGAACACGGGGGGGGGGGAGCAGGAGGTTTAGGAGAGTAAGGAGGAGAGAGCAGGAGGCAAGGGAGAGCACGGGGGAGAGAGCAAGAGGTTAAGGATAGCATGGAGAGACAGCGCAGGAGAGGAGAGAACACGGGAACAGAGAGTAGGAGATGAGGTAGAACACAGGGGGGAGAAAGAGCAGGAGGTGAGGGAGAGAGCAGGAGATGGAGAGAGCACGGCGAAGCAAGGAGGTCAGGGAGAGCATGGGGGGAGAGCAGGAGGTGAGGGAGAGGAAGTGGGAGAGAGCAGGAGGTGAGGTAGAGCACGGAGGTAAGAGAGCAGGAGGTGAGGGAGAGCACAGAGGGGAGAGCAGGAGGTGAGGGAGAGAATGGGGGGAGAAAGCAAGAGGTGAGGGAGAGCACAGGGGGAGAGAGCAGAAGATGAGGGAGGAAGCAGGAGATGATTTAGAAGCAGAAGATGAGGGAGAAAGCAGGAGATGAGGGAGAGAGCAGGAAGTGAGGGAGAGAGCAGTTGGTGAGGTAGAGCAGGAGGTGAGAGCAGGAGGTGCGGTAGAACGGAAGATGAGGGAGAGAGCAGGAGATGGAGAGAGAGCACGGGGGAGAAAGAAGGTGAGGGAGAGGACGGGGGAGAGAGCAGAAGGTGAGGTAGAGCACGGGGGTAAGAAAGCAGGAGGAGAGGGAGAGCATGGAGGGGAGAGCAGGAGGTGACGGAGAGAATAGGGGGAGAGAGCAGAAGGTGAAGGAGAGCGCGGGGGAAAGAGCAGAAAGTGAAAGATAGAACGGGGGAGAGGGCAGGACATGAGGGAGAGCAGGAGATGGAGAGAGAGCACGGGGGAGAAAGGAGGTGACTGAGAGCATGGGGGAGAAAGGAGGTGAGGGAGAGGACGGAAGAGAGAGCAGTAGGTGAGGGAGAGCAGGAGGTGAGGGAGAGCAGAAGATGGAGAGAGAGCATGGGGGAGAAAAAAGGTGAGGAAGAGGATGGGGGAGAGAGCAGGAGGGGAGGTAGAGCATGGAGGAGAGAAAGCAGGAGGTGAGGGAGAGCACGGGTGGGAAGAGAGCAAAGTGAGGGAGAGCATGGAACGAGAGAAAGCAGGAGGTGAGGAAGAACATGGTAGGAGAAAGCAGGCGGTAAAAGCAAGAGGAGAGGGAGAGCACAGGGGAGAAAGCAGGAGGAGAGAGAGAGCACGGGGGAGAAAGCAGGAGGTGAAGGAGAGCACAGAGGGAGAAAGCAGGAGGTGAGGGAGAGCACAGGGGAAGAGAGCAGGAGGTGAGGGAAAGCACAGGGGAGAGAGCAGGAGGTAGGGGGTGAAAGCAGGAGGTGAGGGAGAGCATGGGGGAGAGAGGGCAGGAGGTGATGAAGAGCACGGGGGGAGAGAGCAGGAGATGAGGGAGAGCACTGGGGGAGAGAACAGGAGATGAGGGAAAGCACTGGGGGAGAGAGCAGGAGATGAGGGAAAGCACTGGGGGAGAGAGCAGGAGGCAAGAGAGCACGAGGGAGAGAGCAGGAGTTGAGGGAGAGCACGGGGGAGAGAGCAGAAGGTGAAGGAGAGCATGGGGGAGAGAAGGAGGTGAGGGAGAGCACGGGGGAGAGCAGGAGATGAGGGAGAAAGCAGGAGATGAGGGAGAAAGCAGGAGATGAGGGAGAAAGCAGGAGATGAGGGAGAAAGTAGGAGGTGAGGGAGAAAGTAGGAGGTGAGGGAGAAAGTAGGAGTTGAGGGAGAAAGTAGGAGGTGAGGGAGAAAGCAGGAGGTGAGAGAGAGCAGGAGGTGAGGGAGAGAGCAGGTGGTGAGGTAGAGCGGAAGATGAGGGAGAGAGCAGGAGGTGAAGGAGAGCTCGGGGGTAAGAAAGCAGGAGGTGAGGGAGAGCACGGAGGGGAGAGCAGGAGGTGAGGGAGAGCATGGGTGGGAAGAGAGCAAGAGGTGAGGGAGAGCATGGAGGAGAGAAAGCAGGGGGTGAGGGAGAACATAGGGGGAGAAAGCAGGCGGTGATAGCAGGAGGAGAGGGAGAGCACAGGGGAGAAAGCAGAAGGTTAAGGAGAGCACGGGGTGAGAGCAGGAGGTGAGAGCACGGGGGAAAGAAAGGAGGTGAGGGAGAGAGCATGAGGTGAGGGAGAGAGCAGGAGATGAGGAAGAGAGCAGGAGATGAGGGAGAGCACAGGGGGAGAGAGCAGAAGGTGAGGGAGAAAGCAGGAGGTGAGCGAGAGAACAGGAGGTGAGGGAGAACGCAGGAGGTGAGGAAGAGAGGAGGAGGTGAGGGAGAGAGCAGGAGATAGCATGGGGGAGCAAGGAGGTGAGGGAGAGCATGGGGGAGCAAGGAGGTGAGGGAGAGCATGGGGGGAGAGAGCAGGAGGTGAGGGAGAGGACGGGGGTAAGAAAGCAGGAGGTGAGGGAGAGCACGGAGGGGATAGCAGGAGGTGAGGGAGAGCACAGGGGGAGAGTGCAGGAGATGAGGGAGAGTGCAGGAGATGAGGGAGAGTGCAGGAGATGAGGGAGAGTGCAGGAGATGAGGGAGAGTGCAGGAGATGAGGGAGAGTGCAGGAGATGAGGGAGAGTGCAGGAGGTGAGGGAGAGTGCAGGAGGTGAGGGAGAGTGCAGGAGGTGAGGGAGAGTGCAGGAGGTGAGGGAGAGTGCAGGAGGTGAGGGAGAGTGCAGGAGGGGAGGGAGAGTGCAGGAGGTGAGGGAGAGAGCAGGAGGAGAGGGAGAGAGCAGGAGGAGAGAGAGCAGGAGATGAGGGAGAGAGCAGGAGGTGAGGGAGAGAGCAAGTGGTGAGGTAGAGCGGAAGATGAGGGAGAGAGCAGGAGGTAAAGGAGAGCAGGAGATGGAGAGAGAGCATGGGGGAGAAAGGAGGTGAGGGAGAGGACGGGTGAGAGAGCAGGAGGTGAGGTAGAGCTCGGGGGTAGGACAGCAGTAGGTGAGGGAGAGCACGGAGGGGAGAGCAGGAAGTGAGGGAGAGAATAGGGGGAGAGAGCAGAAGGTGAAGGAGAGCATGAAGAGACAGCAAGAGATAAGATAGAGCACGGGGGAGAAAGCAGGAGATGAGGGAGAGCAGGAGATGGAGAGAGAGCACGGGGGAGAAAGGAGGTGAGGGAGAGGATGGGGGAGTGAGCAGGAGATGAGGAAGAGCACAGAGGAGAGAAAGCAGGAGGTGAGGGAGAGCATGGGTGGGAAGAGAGCAGGAGGTGAGGGAGAGCATGGAGGAGAGAAAGCAGGAGGTGAGGGAGAACATAGGGGGATTAAGCAGGCGGTGAAAGCAGGAGGAGAGGGAGAGCACAGGAGAGAAAGCAGGAGGTGAAAGCAGGAGGAAAGGGAGAGCACGAGGGAGAAAGCAGGAGGTGAAGGAGAGCACAAAGGGAGAAAGCAGGAGGTGAAGGAGAGCACAGGGGGAGAGAGCAGGAGATGAGGGAGAGTGCAGGAGATGAGGGAGAAAGCAGGAGATGATTTAGAAAGCAGGAGATGAGGGAGAAAGCAGGAAATGAGGGAGAAAGCAGGAGGTGATGAAGAAAGCAGGAAATGAGGGAGAAAGCAGGAGGTGATGAAGAAAGCAGGAGGTGAGGGAGAAAGTAGGAGGTGAGGGAGAAAGCAGGAGGTGAGGGAGAAAGCAGGAGGTGAGGGAGAAAGCAGGAGGTGAGGGAGAAAGCAGGAGGTGAGGGAGAAAGCAGGAGGTGAGGGAGAGAGCAGGAGGTGAGGGAGAGAGCAGGAGGTGAGGGAGAGAGCAGGAGGTGAGGGAGAGCACAGGGGGAGAGTGCAGGAGATGAGGGAGAGTGCAGGAGATGAGGGAGAGTGCAGGAGGTGAGGGAGAGAGCAGGAGGTGAGGGAGAGAGCAGGAGGTGAGGTAGAGCGGAAGATGAGGGAGAGAGCAGGAGGTGAAGGAGAGCAGGAGATGGAGAGAGAGCATGGGGGAGAAAGGAGGTGAGGGAGAGGACGGGGGAGAGAGCAGGAGGTGGAGGGTGAAAGCAGGAGGTGAGGTAGAAAAGGGAGGAGAGAGCAGGAGGTGGGGGGAGAGAGCAGGAGATGAGGGAGAGCACGGGGGAGAGAGCAGGAGGCAAGAGAGCACGAGGGAGAGAGCAGGAGTTGAGGGCGAGCACGGGGGAGAGAGCAGGAGGTGAGGGAGAGCATGGGGGGAGAGCAGGAGGTGAGGGAGAGCACGGGAGAGAGAGGAGATGAGGTAGAGCACGGGGGAGAGAGCAGGAGATAAGGAAGAGAGCAGGAGGTGTGGGAGAGTAGAAGTTGAGGGAGGGAGTAGAAGGTGAGGGAGAGAGTAGGAGGTGAGTTAGAGCAGGAGGTGAGGGAGAGCACGGGGGGAGAAAGCAGGAGGTGAGGGAGAACACGGAGGGAGATAGCAGGAGGTGAGGGAGAGCACGGGGGAGAGAGAGCAGTAGGTTAATGATAGCATGGGAAGAGATCACAGGAGGGAGAGAGCTCAGGGTCAGAGAGCAGGAGATGAGGTAGAGAGCAGGAGAAGAAAAAGAGCAGGAGAAGAGAGAGAGCACAGAGGGAGAGAGCAGGAGGTGAGGGAGAAAGCAGGAAATGGAGAGAGCATGGGGAGCAAGGAGGTGAGGGAGAGCATGGGGGAGAGAGCAGGAGGTGAGGGAGAGGAAGGGGGAGAGAGCAGGAGGTGAGGTAGAGCACGGGGGTAAGAAAGCAGGAGGTGAAAGAGCACGGAGGGGAGAGCAGGAGGTGAGGGAGAGAATGGAGGGAGAAAGCAGGAGGTGAGGGAGAGCAAGGGGGGAGAGATCTGGAGGTGAGGGAGTGCACGGGGGGAGAGAGCAGGAGGTGAGGAAGAGCACAGCGTAGAGAGCAGGAGGTGAGGGAGAGCATGGGGAGAGAACGCAGGAGGGGAGAGAGCAGGAGGTGAGGGAAAGCACGGGGGGAGAGAGCAGAAGGTGGGGGAGAGAAAGCAGGAGGTGAGGGAGAGAATAGGGGAAGAAAGCAGGAGGTGAGGAAGAGCTCAGGGGGAGAAAGCAGGAGGTGAGGAAGAGCACAGGGGGAGAGAGCAGGAGGTGAGGGATAGTACAGGGAAAAGAAAGCAGGAGGTGAGGGACAGCACAGGGGAGAGATTGCAGGAGGTAAGGGAGTATGGGGGTAGAGAGCAGGAGGTGAGGAAGAGCATGGGGTAGAGAGCAGGAGGTGAGGAAGAGCATGGGGTAGAGAGCAGGAGATAAGGTAGAGCTCGGGGGAGAATGGAGGTGACAATATGGGGGACAGCAGGTGGTGAGGGAAAAATGGGTGAGAGCAGAAGAGGTAGTGCATGGAGGAGAGAAAGCAGGAGGTGAGGGAGCACAGGTGGGAAGAGAGCAGGAGGTGAGGGAGAGCGTGGAGGAAAGAAAGCAAGAGGTGAGGGAGAATATAAGGGGAGAAAGCAGGCGGGGAAAGCAGGAGGTGAGGGATACCACATTGGAGAAAGCAGGAGGTGAAAGCAGGAGGAGAGGGAGAGCACGGGGGAGAAAGCAGGAGGTGAGGGAGAGCACAGGGCGAGAGAGCAGGAGGTGAGGGAGAGCACGGGGGGAGAAGGCAGGAGGCAAGCGAGAGCACGGGGGGAGAGGAGGAGGTGGTAAGGGAGAGCATGGAGTGTAGAGCAGGAAGTGAGGGAGAGCACGGGGTAGAGAGCAAGAGTTGAGGGAGAGAACAGGCGGAGAGAGCAGAAGGTGACGGACAGCACGGGGGAGAGAGCAGGAGGAGAGGGATAGCACGGGGGAAAGAGCGCAGGAGGTGAGGGAGAGTACGGGGGAATATAGCAGGAGGTGAGGGAGAGCACGGGGTAGAGAGCAGGAGGTGAGGGAGAGCACGGGGGAGAGAGGAGGTAAGGGAGAGCATTGGGAGAGATCACAGGAGGAGAGAGAGCACGGGCAGAGAGCAGGAGATAAGGTAGAACACAAGGGAGAAAGAGCAGGAGGTGAGGGAGAGCACGGGGGAAGAAAGCAGGAGGTGAAAGAGAACACGAGGAGAGAGCAGGAGGTGAGGAAGAGCACCCAGAAGAGAAAGCAGGAGGTAAGGGTAAACACGGGGGGAGAAAGTAGGAGGTGAGGGAGAACACGGGGAGAAAGAGCAGGAGGTGAGGGAGAGCACGGAGAAGAGAAAGCAGGAGGTAAGGGAGAGCACGGAGAAGAGAAAGCATCAGGTGAGGGAGAACACGGGGGGGGGGAGCAGGAGGTTTAGGAGAGTAAGGAGGAGAGAGCAGGAGGCAAGGGAGAGCACGGGGGAGAGAGCAAGAGGTTAAGGATAGCATGGAGAGACAGCGCAGGAGAGGAGAGAACACGGGAACAGAGAGTAGGAGATGAGGTAGAACACAGGGGGGAGAAAGAGCAGGAGGTGAGGGAGAGAGCAGGAGATGGAGAGAGCACGGCGAAGCAAGGAGGTCAGGGAGAGCATGGGGGGAGAGCAGGAGGTGAGGGAGAGGAAGTGGGAGAGAGCAGGAGGTGAGGTAGAGCACGGGGGTAAGAGAGCAGGAGGTGAGGGAGAGCACAGAGGGGAGAGCAGGAGGTGAGGGAGAGAATGGGGGGAGAAAGCAAGAGGTGAGGGAGAGCACAGGGGGAGAGAGCAGAAGATGAGGGAGGAAGCAGGAGATGATTTAGAAGCAGAAGATGAGGGAGAAAGCAGGAGATGAGGGAGAGAGCAGGAAGTGAGGGAGAGAGCAGTTGGTGAGGTAGAGCAGGAGGTGAGAGCAGGAGGTGCGGTAGAACGGAAGATGAGGGAGAGAGCAGGAGATGGAGAGAGAGCACGGGGGAGAAAGAAGGTGAGGGAGAGGACGGGGGAGAGAGCAGAAGGTGAGGTAGAGCACGGGGGTAAGAAAGCAGGAGGAGAGGGAGAGCATGGAGGGGAGAGCAGGAGGTGACGGAGAGAATAGGGGGAGAGAGCAGAAGGTGAAGGAGAGCGCGGGGGAAAGAGCAGAAAGTGAAAGATAGAACGGGGGAGAGGGCAGGACATGAGGGAGAGCAGGAGATGGAGAGAGAGCACGGGGGAGAAAGGAGGTGACTGAGAGCATGGGGGAGAAAGGAGGTGAGGGAGAGGACGGAAGAGAGAGCAGTAGGTGAGGGAGAGCAGGAGGTGAGGGAGAGCAGAAGATGGAGAGAGAGCATGGGGGAGAAAAAAGGTGAGGAAGAGGATGGGGGAGAGAGCAGGAGGGGAGGTAGAGCATGGAGGAGAGAAAGCAGGAGGTGAGGGAGAGCACGGGTGGGAAGAGAGCAAAGTGAGGGAGAGCATGGAACGAGAGAAAGCAGGAGGTGAGGAAGAACATGGTAGGAGAAAGCAGGCGGTAAAAGCAAGAGGAGAGGGAGAGCACAGGGGAGAAAGCAGGAGGAGAGAGAGAGCACGGGGGAGAAAGCAGGAGGTGAAGGAGAGCACAGAGGGAGAAAGCAGGAGGTGAGGGAGAGCACAGGGGAAGAGAGCAGGAGGTGAGGGAAAGCACAGGGGAGAGAGCAGGAGGTAGGGGGTGAAAGCAGGAGGTGAGGGAGAGCATGGGGGAGAGAGGGCAGGAGGTGATGAAGAGCACGGGGGGAGAGAGCAGGAGATGAGGGAGAGCACTGGGGGAGAGAACAGGAGATGAGGGAAAGCACTGGGGGAGAGAGCAGGAGATGAGGGAAAGCACTGGGGGAGAGAGCAGGAGGCAAGAGAGCACGAGGGAGAGAGCAGGAGTTGAGGGAGAGCACGGGGGAGAGAGCAGAAGGTGAAGGAGAGCATGGGGGAGAGAAGGAGGTGAGGGAGAGCACGGGGGAGAGCAGGAGATGAGGGAGAAAGCAGGAGATGAGGGAGAAAGCAGGAGATGAGGGAGAAAGCAGGAGATGAGGGAGAAAGTAGGAGGTGAGGGAGAAAGTAGGAGGTGAGGGAGAAAGTAGGAGTTGAGGGAGAAAGTAGGAGGTGAGGGAGAAAGCAGGAGGTGAGAGAGAGCAGGAGGTGAGGGAGAGAGCAGGTGGTGAGGTAGAGCGGAAGATGAGGGAGAGAGCAGGAGGTGAAGGAGAGCTCGGGGGTAAGAAAGCAGGAGGTGAGGGAGAGCACGGAGGGGAGAGCAGGAGGTGAGGGAGAGCATGGGTGGGAAGAGAGCAAGAGGTGAGGGAGAGCATGGAGGAGAGAAAGCAGGGGGTGAGGGAGAACATAGGGGGAGAAAGCAGGCGGTGATAGCAGGAGGAGAGGGAGAGCACAGGGGAGAAAGCAGAAGGTTAAGGAGAGCACGGGGTGAGAGCAGGAGGTGAGAGCACGGGGGAAAGAAAGGAGGTGAGGGAGAGAGCATGAGGTGAGGGAGAGAGCAGGAGATGAGGAAGAGAGCAGGAGATGAGGGAGAGCACAGGGGGAGAGAGCAGAAGGTGAGGGAGAAAGCAGGAGGTGAGCGAGAGAACAGGAGGTGAGGGAGAACGCAGGAGGTGAGGAAGAGAGGAGGAGGTGAGGGAGAGAGCAGGAGATAGCATGGGGGAGCAAGGAAGTGAGGGAGAGCATGGGGGAGAGAGCAGGAGCTGAGGCAGAGGACGGGGGTAAGAAAGCAGGAGGTGAGGGAGAGCACGGAGGGGATAGCAGGAGGTGAGGGAGAGCACAGGGGGAGAGAGCAGGAGATGGGGGAGAGAGCAGGAGATGAGGGAGAGTGCAGGAGATGAGTGAGAAAGCAGGAGATGAGGGAGAAAGCAGGAGGTGATGAAGAAAGCAGGAGGTGAGGGAGAAAGTAGGAGGTGAGGGAGAGAGCAGAAGGTGAGGGAGAGAGCAGGAGGTGAGGGAGAGAGCAGGAGGTGAGGGAGAGAGCAGGAGGTGAGGGAGAGAGCAGGAGATGAGGGAGAGAGCAGGTGGTGAGGTAGAGCGGAAGATGAGGGAGAGAGCAGGAGGTGAAGGAGAGCAGGAGATGGAGAGAGAGCATGGGGGAGAAAGGAGGTGAGGGAGAGGACGGGGGAGAGAGCAGAAGGTGAGGTAGAGCTCGGGGGTAAGAAAGCAGGAGGTGAGGGAGAGCACGGAGGGGAGAGCAGGAGGTGAGGGAGAGAATAGGGGGAGAGAGCAAAAGGTGAAGGAGAGCATGAAGAGACAGCAAGAGATAAGATAGAGCACGGGGGAGAAAGCAGGAGATGAGGTAGAGAGCAGGTGGTAAGGAAGAGCAAAAGATGGAGAGAGCAGGTGGTGAGAGAGCACGGGGGAGAAAGAGCAGGAGATGAGGGAGAGCAGGAGATGGAGAGAGAGCACGGGGGAGAAAGGAGGTGAGGGAGCGGATGGGGGAGTGAGCAGGAGGTGAGGTAGAGCACAGAGGAGAGAAAGCAGGAGGTGAGGGAGAGCATGGGTGGGAAGAGAGCAGGAGTTGAGGGAGAACATAGGGGGAGAAAGCAGGCGGTGAAAGCAGGAGGAGAGGGAGAGCACAGGGGAGAAAGCAGGAGGTGAAAGCAGGAGGAAAGGGAGAGCATGGGGGAGAAAGCAGGAGGTGAAGAAGAGCACAGAGGGAGAAAGCAGGAGGTGAAGGAGAGCACAGGGGGAGAGAGCAGGAGATGAGGGAGAGTGCAGGAGATGAGGGAGAAAGCAGGAGATGATTTAGAAAGCAGGAGATGAGGGAGAAAGCAGGAAATGGGGGAGAAAGTAGGAGGTGAGGGAGAAAGTAGGAGGTGAGGGAGAAAGTAGGAGGTGAGGGAGAGAGCAGGAGGTGAGGGAGAGAGCAGGAGGTGAGGGAGAGAGCAGGAGGTGAGGGAGAGAGCAGGAGGTGAGGTAGAGCGGAAGATGAGGGAGAGAGCAGGAGGTGAAGGAGAGCAGGAGATGGAGAGAGAGCATGGAGGAGAAAGGAGGTGAGGGAGAGGACGGGGGAGAGAGCAGGAGGTGGAGGGTGAAAGCAGGAGGTGAGGTAGAAAAGGGAGGAGAGAGCAGGAGGTGGGGGGAGAGAGCAGGAGATGAGGGAGAGCACGGGGGGAGAGAGCAGGAGACAAGAGAGCACGAGGGAGAGAGCATGAGTTGAGGGAGAGCACGGGGGAGAGAGCAGGAGGTGAGGGAGAGCATGGGGGGAGAGCAGGAGATGAGGGAGAGCACGGGAGAGAGAGAAGGAGGTGAGGGAGAGCATGGGGAAAGAGCACAGGAGATGAGGTAGAGCATGGGGGAGAGAGCAGGAGATAAGGAAGAGAGCAGGAGGTGTGGGAGAGAGTAGAAGGTGAGGGAGAGAGTAGAAGGTGAGGGAGAGAGTAGGAGGTGAGTTAAAGCAGGAGGTGAGGGAGAGCACGGGGGGAGAAAGCAGGAGGTGAGGGAGAGCACGGAGAAGAGATTATCAGGTGAGGGAGAACACGGGGGGGAAAGAGAGCAGGAGGTTAGGAGAGTACAGAGGAGAGAGCAGGAGGCAAGGGAGAGCACGGGGGAGAGAGCAGTAGGTTAATGATAGCATGGGAAGAGATCGCAGGAGGGAGAGAACACAGGGTCAGAGAGCAGGAGAAGAGAAAGAGAGCAGGAGAAGAGAGAGAGCACAGGGGGAGAGAGCAGGAGGTGAGGGAGAAAGCAGGAAATGGAGAGAGCATGGGGAGCAAGGAGGTGAGGGAGAGCATGGGGGAGAGAGCAGGAGGTGAGGGAGAGGAAGGGGGAGAGAGCAGAAGGTGAGGGAGAGAATGGAGGGAGAAAGCAGGAGGTGAGGGAGAGCAAGGGGGGAGAGATCTGGAGGTGAGGGAGAGCACGGGGGGAGAGAGCAGGAGGTGAGGGAGAGCACAGGGTAGAGAGCAGGAGGTGAGGGAGAGCATGGGGAGAGAACGCAGGAGGGGAGAGAGCAGGAGGTGAGGGAAAGCACGGGGGGAGAGAGCAGAAGGTGGGGGGGAGAAAGCAAGAGGTGAGGGAGAGAATAGGTGAAGAAAGCAGGAGGTGAGGAAAAGCACAGGGGGAGAAAGCAGGAGGTGAGGAAGAGCACAGGGGGAGAAAGCAGGAGGTGAAGGGGAGCATGGGGGGAGCGAGCATGAGGTGAGGGAGTATGGGGTAGAGAGCAGGAGATAAGGTAGAGCACGGGGGAGAAAGGAAGTGACAATATGGGGGAGAGCAGGTGGTGAGGGAAAAATGGGTGAGAGCAGGAGAAGAGGTAGTGCACGGAGGAGAGAAAGCAGGAGGTGAGGGAGAGCATGGGTGGGAAGAGAGCAGGAGGTGAGGGAGAACATAGGGGGAGAAAGCAGGCGGTGAAAGCAGGAGGAGAGGGAGAGCACAGGGGAGAAAGCAGGAGGTGAAAGCAGGAGGAAAGGGAGAGCATGGGGGAGAAAGCAGGAGGTGAAGAAGAGCACAGAGGGAGAAAGCAGGAGGTGAAGGAGAGCACAGGGGGAGAGAGCAGGAGATGAGGGAGAGTGCAGGAGATGAGGGAGAAAGCAGGAGGTGAAGGAGAGCAGGAGATGGAGAGAGAGCATGGAGGAGAAAGGAGGTGAGGGAGAGGACGGGGGAGAGAGCAGGAGGTGGAGGGTGAAAGCAGGAGGTGAGGTAGAAAAGGGAGGAGAGAGCAGGAGGTGGGGGGAGAGAGCAGGAGATGAGGGAGAGCACGGGGGAGAGAGCAGGAGACAAGAGAGCACGAGGGAGAGAGCAGGAGTTGAGGGAGAGCACGGGGGAGAGAGCAGGAGGTGAGGGAGAGCATGGGGGAGAGCAGGAGATGAGGGAGAGCACGGGAGAGAGAGAAGGAGGTGAGGGAGAGCATGGGGAAAGAGCACAGGAGATGAGGTAGAGCATGGGGGAGAGAGCAGGAGATAAGGAAGAGAGCAGGAGGTGTGGGAGAGAGTAGAAGGTGAGGGAGAGAGTAGAAGGTGAGGGAGAGAGTAGGAGGTGAGTTAAAGCAGGAGGTGAGGGAGAGCACGGGGGGAGAAAGCAGGAGGTGAGGGAGAGCACGGAGAAGAGATTATCAGGTGAGGGAGAACACGGGGGGAAAGAGAGCAGGAGTTTAGGAGAGTACGGAGGAGAGAGCAGGAGGCAAGGGAGAGCACGGGGGAGAGAGCAGTAGGTTAATGATAGCATGGGAAGAGATCGCAGGAGGGAGAGCACACAGGGTCAGAGAGCAGGAGAAGAGAAAGAGAGCAGGAGAAGAGAGAGAGCACAGGGGGAGAGAGCAGGAGGTGAGGGAGAAAGCAGGAAATGGAGAGAGCATGGGGAGCAAGGAGGTGAGGGAGAGCATGGGGGAGAGAGCAGGAGGTGAGGGAGAGGAAGGGGGAGAGAGCAGAAGGTGAGGGAGAGAATGGAGGGAGAAAGCAGGAGGTGAGGGAGAGCAAGGGGGGAGAGATCTGGAGGTGAGGGAGAGCACGGGGGGAGAGAGCAGGAGGTGAGGGAGAGCACAGGGTAGAGAGCAGGAGGTGAGGGAGAGCATGGGGAGAGAACGCAGGAGGGGAGAGAGCAGGAGGTGAGGGAAAGCACGGGGGGAGAGAGCAGAAGGTGGGGGGGAGAAAGCAAGAGGTGAGGGAGAGAATAGGGGAAGAAAGCAGGAGGTGAGGAAAAGCACAGGGGGAGAAAGCAGGAGGTGAGGAAGAGCACAGGGGGAGAAAGCAGGAGGTGAAGGGGAGCATGGGGGGAGCGAGCATGAGGTGAGGGAGTATGGGGTAAAGAGCAGGAGATAAGGTAGAGCACGGGGGAGAAAGGAAGTGACAATATGGGGGAGAGCAGGTGGTGAGGGAAAAATGGATGAGAGCAGGAGAAGAGGTAGTGCACGGAGGAGAGAAAGCAGGAGGTGAGGGAGAGCATGGGTGGGAAGAGAGCAGGAGGTGAGGGAGAACATAGGGGGAGAAAGCAGGCGGTGAAAGCAGGAGGAGAGGGAGAGCACAGGGGAGAAAGCAGGAGGTGAAAGCAGGAGGAAAGGGAGAGCATGGGGGAGAAAGCAGGAGGTGAAGAAGAGCACAGAGGGAGAAAGCAGGAGGTGAAGGAGAGCACAGGGGGAGAGAGCAGGAGATGAGGGAGAAAGCAGGAGATGATTTAGAAAGCAGGAGATGAGGGGGAAAGCAGGAAATGAGGGAGAAAGCAGGAGGTGATGAAGAAAGCAGGAGGTGAGGGAGAAAGTAGGAGGTGAGGGAGAAAGTAGGAGGTGAGGGAGAGAGCAGGAGGTGAGGGAGAGAGCAGGAGGTGAGGGAGAGAGCAGGAGGTGAGGGAGAGAGCAGGAGGTGAGGGAGAGAGCAGGAGGTGAGGTAGAGCGGAAGATGAGGGAGAGAGCAGGAGGTGAAGGAGAGCAGGAGATGGAGAGAGAGCATGGAGGAGAAAGGAGGTGAGGGAGAGGACGGGGGAGAGAGCAGGAGGTGGAGGGTGAAAGCAGGAGGTGAGGTAGAAAAGGGAGGAGAGAGCAGGAGGTGGGGGGAGAGAGCAGGAGTTGAGGGAGAGCACGGGGGAGAGAGCAGGAGGTGAGGGAGAGCATGGGGGGAGAGCAGGAGATGAGGGAGAGCACGGGAGAGAGAGAAGGAGGTGAGGGAGAGCATGGGGAAAGAGCACAGGAGATGAGGTAGAGCATGGGGGAGAGAGCAGGAGATAAGGAAGAGAGCAGGAGGTGTGGGAGAGAGTAGAAGGTGAGGGAGAGAGTAGAAGGTGAGGGAGAGAGTAGGAGGTGAGTTAAAGCAGGAGGTGAGGGAGTATGGGGTAGAGAGCAGGAGATAAGGTAGAGCACGGGGGAGAAAGGAAGTGACAATATGGGGGAGAGCAGGTGGTGAGGGAAAAATGGGTGAGAGCAGGAGAAGAGGTAGTACACGGAGGAGAGAAAGCAGGAGGTGAGGGAGAGCACAGGTGGGAAGAGAGCAGTAGGTGAGGGAGAGCGTGGAGGAGAAAAAGCAGGAGGTTAGGGAGAATATAAGGGGAGAAAGCAGGCGGTGAAAGCAGGAGGAGAGGGAGAGCATGGGGGAGAAAGCAGGAGGTGAGGGAGAGCACAGGGGGAGAGAGCAGGAGGTGAGGGAGAGCACTGGGGGAGAGGGCAGGAGGCAAGAGAGCACGGGGGGAGAGAGCATGAGATGAGGGAGAGCACGGGGTGAGAGAGCAGGACGTGAGCGAGAGCACGGGGGGAGAGGAGGAGGTGGTGAGGGAGAGCATGGAGTGTAGAGCAGGAAGTGAGGGAGAGCACGGGGTAGAGAGCAAGAGGTGAGGGAGAGAACAGGCGGAGAGAGCAGAAGGTGACGGAAAGCACGGGGGAGAGAGCAGGAGGAGAGGGATAGCACGGGGGAAAGAGCGCAGGAGGTGAGGGAAAGTACGGGGGAAGAGAGGAATAGGTGAGGGAGAGCACGGGGTAGAGAGCAGGAGGTGAGGGAGAGCACGGGGGAGAGAGGAGGTGAGGGGGAGCATGTGGAGAGATCACAGGAGGAGAGAGAGCACGGGCAGAGAGCAGGAGATAAGGTAGAACACAAGGGAGAAAGAGCAGGAGGTGAGGGAGAGCACCGGGGAAGAAAGCAGGAGGTGAAAGAGAACACGAGGAGAGAGCAGGAGGTGAGGAAGAGCACCCAGAAGAGAAAGCAGGAGGTAAGGGTAAACACGGGGGGAGAAAGTAGGAGGTGAGGGAGAACACTGGGAGAAAGAGCAGGAGGTGAGGGAGAGCACGGAGAAGAGAAAGCAGGAGGTAAGGGAGAGCACGGAGAAGAGAAAGCATCAGGTGAGGGAGAACACGGGGGGGAGAGCAGGAGGTTAGGAAGAGTACGGAGGAGAGAGCAGGAGGCAAGGGAGAGCACGGGGGAGAGAGCAAGAGGTTAGGGATAGCATGGAGAGACAGCGCAGGAGAGGTTAGAACACGGGGACAGAGAGTAGGAGATGAGGTAGAGCACGGGGGGGAGAAAGAGCAGGAGGTGAGGGAGAAAGCAGGAGATGGAGAGAGCACGGCGAAGCAAGGAGGTCAGGGAGAGCATGGGTGGAGAGCAGGAGGTGAGGGAGAGGAAGTGGGAGAGAGCAGGAGGTGAGGTAGAGCACGGGGGTAAGAAAGCAGGAGGTGAGGGAGAGCACAGAGGGGAGAGCAGGAGGTGAGGGAGAGAATGGGTGGAGAAAGCAAGAGGTGAGGGAGAGCACAGGGGGAGAGAGCAGGAGATGAGGGAGGAAGCAGGAGATGATATAGAAAGCAGGAGATGAGGGAGAAAGCAGGAGATGAGGGAGAAAGCAGGAGATGAGGGAGAAAGCAGGAGGTGAGGGAGAGAGCAGTTGGTGAGGTAGAGCAGGAGGTGAGAGCAGGAGGTGAGGTAGAACGGAAGATGAGGGAGAGAGCAGGAGATGGAGAGAGAGCACAGGGGAGAAAGGAGGTGAGGGAGAGAACGGGGGAGAGAGCAGAAGGTGAGGTAGAGCACAGGGGGAAAGAGCAGAAAGTGAAAGATAGAACGGGGAAGAGAGCAGGAGATGAGGAAGAGCACGGGTGGGAAGAGAGCAGGAAGTGAGGGAGAGCATAGAGGAGAGAAAGCAGGAGGTGAAGAAGAACATGGTAGGAGAAAGCAGGCAGTGAAAGCAGGAGGAGAGGGAGAGCACAGGGGAGAAAGCAGGAGGAGAGGGAGAGCACGGGGGAGAAAGCAGGAGGTGAAGGAGAGCACAGAGGGAGAAAGGAGGAGGTGAGGGAGAGCACAGGGAGAGAGAGCAGGAGGTGAGTGAAAGCACAGGGGAGAGAGTAGGAGGTAGGGGGGTGAAAGCAGGAGGTGAGGGAGAGCATGGGGGGGAGAGGGCAGGAGGTGATGGAGAGCACGGGGGGAGAGAGCAGGAGATGAGGGAGAGCACTGGGGGAGAGAACAGGAGATGAGGGAAAGCACTGGGGGAGAGAGCAGGAGATGAGGTAAAGCACTGGAGGAGAGAGCAGGAGGCAAGAGAGCACGAGGGAGAGAGCAGGAGTTTAGGGAGAGCACGGGGGGAGAGAACAGGAGGTGAAGGAGAGCATGGGGGAGAGCAGGAGGTGAGGGAGAGCACGGGGGAGAGCAGGAGATGAGGGAGAGAGCAGGAGGTGAGGGAGAGAATAGGAGGTGAGGGAAAGAATAGGAGGTGAGGGAGAGAGCAGGGGGTGAGGGAGTGAGCAGGAGGTGAGGGATAGAGTAGGAGGTGAGTTAGAGCAGGAGGTGAGGGAGAGCACGGGGGGAGAAAGGAGGTGAGGGAGAACACGGGGGGGGAGAGCAGAAGGTAAGGGAGAGCACGGAGGGGAGAGAGCAGGAGGTGAGGAAGAGCATGGGAGAGAGAGCAGGAGGTAAGGGAGAGCATGGGGGGAGAAAGGAGGAGGGGAGGGAGTGGATGGGGAGAGAGCAGGAGGTGAGGGAGAGGACGTGGAGAGAGCAGGAGGTGAGGTAGAGCACAGGGGAACGAAAGCAGGAAGTGAGTGAGGGCACGGATGGAGAGAGCAGGAGGTGAGGGAGAACATGGGGGGAGAAAGCAGGAGGTGAGGAAGAGCACGGTGGAGAAAGAAGGAAGGTGAGGGAGAGCACGGGGGAGAAAGCAGGAGGTGATGGACCGCACGGAGGAGAGAAAGCAGGAGGTGAGGGAGAACATGGGGGAGAGAGCTCAGTAAGTGAGGGAGAGCACGGGGGAGAGAGCAGGAGGTTAGGGAGAGCACGGGGAGAGAGCAGGAGGCAAGGGAGAGCACGGGGAGAGAGCAAGAGGTTAAGGATAGCATGAGGAGAGAGCGAAGGAGGTGAGCGAACACGAGGAGAGAGCAGGAAAGGAGGTAGAGCATGGGGGAGAGAGCAGGAGATGAGGGAGAGAGCAGGAGATGAGGGAGAGCAGGAGGTGAGGGAGAGAGCAGGAGGTGAGGTAGAGCAGGAGATGAGGGAGAGAGCAGGAGGTGAGAGAAAGCAGGAGATGAGGGAGAGGATGAGGAAGGGAGCAGGAGGTGAGGGAGAGCACTGAGGGGAGAGCAGGTAAGGGAGAGAATGGGGGGAGAAAGCAGGAGGTAAGGGAGAGCACGAGGGAAAGAGCAGGAGGTGAGGGATAGCACGGAGGAGAGAGCACAGAAGGTGAGCAAGAGCACGGGGGAGAGAGCACAGAAGGTGAGGAAGAGCACGGGGGAGAGAGCAGGAGGTGAGGCAGAGCACGGGGTAGAGAGCAGGAGGTCGGAGAGCATGGGGAGAGAGCGCAGGAGGTGAGGTAGAGCACGGAGGAATGAAAGCAGTAGGTGAGGGAGAGTACGGGGAGAGAGCACGGGGGAAGAGAGCAGGAGGTGAGCGAGAGCACGGGGGAAGAGAGCAAGTGGTGAGGGAGAGCACAGAGTGGAGAGCAGAAGTTGAGTGAGAATGGGAAGGAGAAAGAAGGAGGTGAGGGAGAGCTTTGGGGAGAGAGCAAGAAGGTAGGGAGAGAACGGGGAGAGAGCAGAAGGTGAGGGAGAGCATGGAGAGAGAGCACTGGGTGAGAGAGCAGGAGATCATGTGGAGCACGGAGGCAGAGAGCAAGAGATGAGGCAGAGAGCAGGAGATGAAGGCGAGAGCAGGAGGTGAGGGAGAGAGCAGGAGGTGAGGGAGCAGGAGGTGAGGTAGAGCTGGAGATGAGGGAGAGAGCAGTGGATGGCGAGAAAGCACGGTGGAGAAAGGAGGTGAGAGAGAGCATGGTGGGATTGAGCAGGAGGTGAGGAAGATGACTGGGAGAGAGCAGGAGGTGAGATAGAGCACGGGGGGAAGAAAGCAGAAGGGGAGGGAGAACACGTGGGGAGGAAGCAGGAGGTGCGGGAGAGCACGGGGGAGAAAGCAGGAGGTAAGGTAGAGCATGGGGGAAAGAAAGCAGGAGGTGAGGGAGAGCACGGGGGGAGAAAGCAGGAGGTGAGGGAGAGGACGGGGGGAGAAAGCAGGAGGTGACTGAGAGCACAAGGGGGAGAAAGCAGGAGGTGAGGGAGAGCACGGGGGGGGGGGAAAGGAGCTAAAGGAGAGCACGGAGGGAGCGAGCAGGAGGTGCGGGAGAGCATGGGGAAGAGAGCAAGAGGTAAGGGAGAGCGCAGGAGGGGAGAGAGAGCAGGAGATGACGTAGAGCACAGAGGAGAGAGCAGGAGATGAGGGAGAGAGCAGAAGGTGATGGAGAGAGCAGAAGGTGATGGAGAGAGCAGAAGGTGATGGAGAAAGCAGGAGGTGAGGGAGAGAGCAGGAGGTGAGGGAGAGAGCAGGAGGTGAGGTAGAGCAGGAGATGAGGGAGAGAGCAATGGATAGAGAAAGAGCATGGGGGAGAAAGGAGGTGAGGGAGAGCATGGGGGGATTGAGCAGGAGGTAAGAGAGATGACGGGGAGAGAGCAGAAGGTGAGGTAGAGCACGGGGAGAAGAAAGCAGGAGGGGAGAGAGAGCATGGGTGGGGAGAGAGCAGGAAGTGAGGGAGAGCAGGGGGGAGAAAGCAGGAGGTGAGGGAGAGCACGGGGGGAGAAAGCAGGAGGTAAGGGAGAGCACGGGGTGAGAGAGCAGGAGGTGGGGGGGAGAAAGCAGGAGGTGAGGAAGAGCACGGGGGAGAGAGCAGGAGGTGAGGGAGAGCACGGGGGGAGAAAGCAGGAGGTGAGGGAGAGGACGGGGGGAGAAAGCAGGAGGTGACTGAGAGCACAAGGGGGAGAAAGCAGGAGGTGAGGGAGAGCACGGGGGGGGGGAAAGGAGCTAAAGGAGAGCACGGAGGGAGCGAGCAGGAGGTGCGGGAGAGCATGGGGAAGAGAGCAAGAGGTAAGGGAGAGCGCAGGAGGGGAGAGAGAGCAGGAGATGACGTAGAGCACAGAGGAGAGAGCAGGAGATGAGGGAGAGAGCAGAAGGTGAAGGAGAGAGCAGAAGGTGATGGAGAGAGCAGAAGGTGATGGAGAGAGCAGAAGGTGATGGAGAAAGCAGGAGGTGAGGGAGAGAGCAGGAGGTGAGGTAGAGCAGGAGATGAGGGAGAGAGCAATGGATAGAGAAAGAGCATGGGGGAGAAAGGAGGTGAGGGAGAGCATGGGGGGATTGAGCAGGAGGTAAGAGAGATGACGGGGAGAGAGCAGAAGGTGAGGTAGAGCACGGGGAGAAGAAAGCAGGAGGGGAGGGAGAGCATGGGTGGGGAGAGAGCAGGAAGTGAGGGAGAGCAGGGGGGAGAAAGCAGGAGGTGAGGGAGAGCACGGGGGGAGAAAGCAGGAGGTAAGGGAGAGCACGGGTGAGAGAGCAGGAGGTGGGGGGGAGAAAGCAGGAGGTGAGGAAGGGCACGGGGGAGAGAGCAGGAGGTGAGGGAGAGCACTGGGGGAGAGAGCAGGAGGTGAGGGAGCACGGGGGAGAGAGCAGGAGGTGAGGGAGAGCACGAGGGGAGAGAGCAGGAAGTGAGCGAGAGCACGGGGGAGAGGAGGAGGTGAGGGAGAGCATGGAGTGGAGAGCAGGAGGTGAGGGAGAGCACAGGGTAGAGAGCAAGAGGTGAGGGAGAGAACAGGGGGAGAGAGCAGAAGGTGAGGGAGAGCACGAGGGGAGAGAGCAGGAAGTGAGCGAGAGCACGGGGGAGAGGAGGAGGTGAGGGAGAGCATGGAGTGGAGAGCAGGAGGTGAGGGAGAGCACAGGGTAGAGAGCAAGAGGTGAGGGAGAGAACAGGGGGAGAGAGCAGAAGGTGAGGGAGAGCATGTGGGAGAGAGTAGGAGGTGAGGGATAGCACGGGGGAAAGAGCGCAGGAGGTGAGGAAGAGCACGGGGGAAGAGAGGAGGAGGTGAGGGAGAGCACGGGGGTAGAAAGCAGGAAGTGAGGGAGAGCACGGTGGAGAGAGAAGGAGGTGAGGGAGAGCATGGGGGGAGAGCGCAGAAGGGAAGAGAGCACGGGGAGAGAGCAGGAGATGAGGGAGAGAGCAGGAGATGAGGAAGAGCACGGGCGAAGACAGCAGGCGAGGGAGAGCGCTGAAGGAGAGAGCAGGAGATCAAGGACTACACGGGGGGAGAGGGCTGGGGGAAAGAGGGAGCACAGGGCAAAGAGAGATAACAAAGGGAGAGAGAGCACTGTAGAAGAGAGCATGTGGAAGAGTCGACGGGGATAGCGGGGGGAGGAAAAGTGGGGGGAAGCGGGTAGATAGAGTGGGGGGAGAGAGCACAGGGCACAAGAGAGAGTCTGGGGAAGAGACTGCACAGGGGCAGATTATAGTGCACAGGGGAGGAGAAACAGCACATGGGTGGGGAGAAACAGCCCACAAGGGAGGATTATAGTTACAGTGCTGGCCAAAAGTATTGGCACCCCTGCAATTCTGTCAGATAATACTCAGTTTCTTCTTGAAAATGATTGCAATCACAAATTCTTTGGTATTATTATCTTCATTTATTTTGCTTGCAATGAAAAAACACAAAAGAGAATGAAACAAAAATCAAATCATTCCTCATTTCACACAAAACTCCAAAAATGGGCCAGACAAAAGTATTGACACCCTTAGCCTAATACTTGGTTGCACAACCTTTAGCCAAAATAACTGCGAACAACCGCTTCCGGTAACCATCAATGAGTTTCTTACAATGCTCTGCTGGAATTTTAGACCATTATTCTTTGGCAAACTGCTCCAGGTCCATGAGATTTGAAGGGTGCCTTCTCCAAACTGCCATTTTGAGATCTCTTCACAGGTGTTTTATGGGATTCAGGTCTGGACTCATTGCTGGCCACTTTAGTAGTCTCCAGTACTTTCTCTCAAACCATTTTCTAGTGCTTTTTGAAGTGTGTTTTGTGTCATTGTCCTGCTGGAAGACCCATGACCTCTGAGGGAGACCCAGCTTTCTCACACTGGGCCCTACATTATGCTGCAAAATTTGTTGGTAGTCTTCAGACTTCATTATGTCATGCACACGGTCAAGCAGTCCAGTGCCAGAGGCAGCAAGGCAACCCCAAAACATGAGGGAATTTCCGCCATGTTTGACTGTTGGGACAGTGTTCTTTTCTTTGAATGCCTCTTTTTTTTCCTGTAAACTCTATGTTGATGGCTTTTCCCAAAAAGCTCTACTTTTCTCTCATCTGACCATTGTGAGACTGTGACCGGGGTTATCTATGACGGCCGGTATGTCTCGCCCCGGTTGTGCTCACTCCATGATAGAAAGCAACTCCACTCCAGGGTTAATGCTGTTTCCCTACAGGCTGAACGAAGGGTTAAAAGGAAACAGGAACAAGGGCGGGGGTGCCGGGTGTGAGGGAGTGAACACAACTCCCTGAGTTCTCTGCCGGAGAGGCACATGTGTACTGTTGTGGACTTTTGTTTGGATAATAAACCGTGTGCTGTGACCCTTGGTGCCTGGATCCCGTGTCTTCTGCTGCGCAGCCGACCACGCTACCTCACATATGGTGGAGAATCGGCAGGCATGCCAGCCCGATGAGGTGTAGCTTCCATTTCTGGTGACCCGGTAGCACATGTCCTGGATTCAAGCGGCTATACTACAGCCCAAACCCGGCGACGCCATGGAGGAAATACTAAAGCAGCAGCAACAGATCAATGCACACCTGCTCCGGTCGTTGGATCATCAGCAGCAATCTTTGAAAGTGCAGGAACAAAGGCACCAAGAACAGATGGTTCTCCTGGCCAAGTCGATCCGTGCCGGACCGGCAGCAACAACCCCGGGACCGGGTGACGACGGCAGCGTCCGGAAAGTGGTGAGACAAGCGTTGCAAAAGATGACCCCGGGGGATGATGTGGAAGCGTTCCTGGCGGTGTTTGAGCGGGTGGCTGAGCGGGAAAAGCTGCCGACCCCCCAGTGGGCTGAGGTATTGTCGCCCTATCTGACGGGGGAGCCCCAAAAAGCGTACCTGGACCTCTGTACCGAGGACGCCATAGAATATGCGACTTTGAAAGCCGAAATACTTGCTCGGTTGGGGGTGAATACCTATGTACGGGCTCAGCGGGTAAATCAGTGGTTCTATGAGGAAGCCAAACCCGTACGCTCCCAGGCCTATGACTTGTTGCATCTCGTGAAAAAGTGGTTGCAGCCTGACGCTCTGAGCCCGGCGCAAATGGTGGAAAGGGTAGTAGTTGATCGTTTTGTGCGCACTTTACCCGTCACCATTCAACGGTGGGTAGGACAGGGCGACCCGAGTACCCTGGACCAATTAGTGTCCCTGGTAGAGCGGCATGTGGCTACGCAGGACTTGATACGGGACACTGAGACTTTGCGTACCGCCCGTCGGTCCGGCCCCTCCAAGCCTAGGGCCAAGGACCCACCGCTGACACCGGTGCGGGAGTCCGCTACCGTCCCGTCTAAGGCCGCGCCCGACGTCCCTGAGGTCCGGAAGGTTCTGTACCCTAAACGACAACTCGTCAAGGGGGTTTCCTTCCCTATTAGATGATGGCGGTGCCAGCGGGTGGGACATATGGAAGCCCAGTGTCCACTCACCACGGAGCCCATGGATTGTGGGGTTACCCGGCGGGGTTCAATGTATGCTCAGGTGGTGTGTACCGCTGACCTGGTCTCCCCAGAGACTGAGCCCCACTTGTGCCAAATACAGGTGAATGGATGTCCGGTTACAGGCTTGTTGGATTCCGGAAGCTTAGTGACCCTTGTGCGATCAACCCTAAGGGCTAAAGTAAAGGCCACAGGACGTACCGTGGGGGTGGTCTGCATACATGGGGACCGCCGAGACTATCCCACGGGGATTGTCACCATCACAGCACCTTGCGGTCAGGTGCAACATGAGGTGGGACTTATTAACACTCTTCCCTATGACGTGATCCTAGGAAGGGATCTGCCCTATTTTTGGACTTTATGGAAGGGGCCTCCTAAGTCCCCTCAGATATTGGTCAGTCCGGGACCTGAGCCCTACAATCCTGAATCCGGGACGCCTGCCGTAGGGGTCCCCATGATAGGGACAGAATGTGAACCCGATAGGTCGCCCCTAGAGGTATTGGCAGGAGAGGCTGAGACGGTCGAGCCCATCCCGGAGTTGGAGGAGTCCCCGGATACGTTTGGGACAGCCCAACTCCAGGACCCTACATTAATACATGCCCGGAGTCGGGTGACAGTAGTTGATGGGGTGGCACAGCTGCCCGGTGCCCAGGTAAGTTACCCCCATTTCGCTCTTAAGCAGGATTTACTCTACCGGGTAGATGAAATACGGGGCGTGGGGGTAGAGCAGTTGGTGGTGCCCCAGCCGTATCGCCGGCGGGTCCTCGACTTGGCTCATAAACACCTGATGAGTGGCCACCTAGGGGTCAAGAAAACGCAGGAGCGAATATTGCAAAGGTTCTATTGGCCCGGGGTCTTTGGGGAGGTAAAACGGTTCTGCGAAACCTGCCCGGAGTGTCAGCTTACCGCACCCCTGACCCACTTTCGCAGTCCGTTGGTACCGTTACCCATTATAGAAGTCCCTTTTGAACGGATAGGGATGGATCTGGTGGGGCCCCTCGTAAAGTCTGCTCGAGGGCACCAACACATCCTAGTAATCGTTGACTATGCTACCCGGTATCCAGAGGCGATACCTCTCAGACATACTGCGGCGAAGCTTATAGCTCGGGAGTTGTTTGCTGTGTTCTGCCGGGTGGGGTTGCCCAAGGAGATCCTTACGGATCAGGGGACCCCATTCATGTCTAAAGTGACCAAAGAGCTATGCCGGCTACTCCAGATCAAGCAGTTGCGTACGTCTGTGTATCATCCTCAGACGGATGGTTTAGTAGAACGATTCAATAAAACCCTGAAAACCATGCTCAAAAGGGTGATTTCCAAAGACGGGAAAGACTGGGATATGATGCTTCCCTATTTGATGTTTGCCATACGAGAGGTGCCACAGGCATCCACGGGGTTTTCGCCTTTTGAATTGTTATACGGGCGACATCCCCGGGGATTGTTGGACCTGGCAAAGGAAACATGGGAGCAAGAGCCCACCCCCCATAAAAGTGTGATTGAACACATTTTAGGAATGCAGAACCGCATAAGCGCGGTCATGCCAATTGTGAAGGAGCATTTACAGGAGGCTCAGGCCGCGCAAAGCGGCCGCTACAATAGACAAGCCACCGTGCGGACCTTTAAACCCGGGGATCGGGTGTTGGTTTTAATCCCCACGGCGGAGAGTAAATTCCTGGCTCAGTGGCAAGGCCCCTACGAGATAAAGGAAAGAAGCGGGGTGGTCAACTATAAGGTATTGCAGCCCGGTAGGCGGAAACCTGAACAAATATACCATGTCAACCTATTAAAACCTTGGCAGGAACGGGAAAGCCTGATGGTTGTCTTTTCCCCATCTCCCTCCTCTTCGGGTCGTTCACATCCGGCTCCAGCGACCTCCGGAGAGGACGAACCGGAAGTAAGGATTGGAGAAGCCCTCACCAAGCAACAGAGGCGAGAGGCCAGACTGCTGGTTCAGCAGAACCCTGATGTCTTCTCCGAGCTGCCTGGTAGGACCAGTCTGATACGACATGACATTGTCACCGAGCCTCACCTGAAGGTACGCCTGAAGTCATACCGGGTGCCGGAGGCTCGAAGACAAGCCATATCAGAGGAAGTGAAGACAATGCTACGCCTAGGGGTCATCGAAAAATCCCGGAGTGAATGGGCTAGTCCCATTGTCCTAATACCAAAACCCGATGGCTCCTTAAGGTTCTGCAATGACTTTAGGAGATTGAACGAAATATCCAAGTTCGGTCTCTACCCCATGCCCCGGGTGGATGAGCTGATTGATAGGCTGGGACAGGCGCGATATTTCACCACGCTCGACCTGACTAAGGGGTACTGGCAGGTGCCACTGACGGAGTCCGCCAAGGAGAAAACCGCTTTTGTTACGCCGGAGGGTCTCTTCCACTATGTTGTCTTGCCTTTTGGGTTACACGGCGCGCCGGCCACGTTCCAGAGGTTGATGGACTTGGTGCTGGAACCCCACCAGGCGTATGCATCAGCGTACCTTGATGACATCATTATTTACAGCTCTGAGTGGCAGACCCACTTGGAACAGGTACAAGCGGTGGTGAACGCGCTCCGAACAGCCGGATTGACAGCCAATCCCAAGAAATGTGCGTTGGGGCTCACGGAAGCCCGCTACTTGGGCTACGTAATCGGCCAAGGAGTGATTAAGCCCCAAATTAACAAGGTTGAGGCGATCCAGAAGTGGCCTAGACCCCTGACCACGAAGCAGGTTAGGGCCTTCCTGGGTATCGTGGGGTACTACAGGAGGTTTGTAAAAAATTTTGCAGGACTATCAGCCCCCTTGACGGACCTTCTCAAAGGCAAGAAGTCCGTCATGGTGCGCTGGACTCCGCAGGCCGAGGACTCCTTCCGGGCCCTGAAGGGGGTCCTGTTCGGACAGCCCGTTCTGGTAAACCCTGATTTCCGGAAGGAGTTCATAGTACAGACTGACGCCTCGGAGGTCGGCCTGGGGGCAGTGCTGTCTCAGGTGGTTCAGGGGGAGGAACACCCCGTCACCTTCTTAAGTAGGAAGCTCACCCCTCCCGAGCGGAATTATAGCGTAGTGGAGAAGGAGTGCCTGGCGATCAAGTGGGCCTTGGAGTCCCTACGCTATTACCTGCTGGGACGGCAGTTTCGCTTGGTGACGGATCACTCTCCACTGGTCTGGATGAGGTCCGCCAAGGAACGGAATGCCCGGGTTACCCGGTGGTTCCTTTCTCTGCAGAACTTCCGGTTTACGGTTGAACACCGGGCCGGTAGGTTGCTGGGCAATGCCGATGCCTTGTCCCGCGGCCCGTGTTTGATGGCGGGAGTTCAACCCCGCACGCTTGAACTGAGGGGGGGGGGGGTATGTGAGACTGTGACCGGGGTTATCTATGACGGCCGGTATGTCTCGCCCCGGTTGTGCTCACTCCATGATAGAAAGCAACTCCACTCCAGGGTTAATGCTGTTTCCCTACAGGCTGAACGAAGGGTTAAAAGGAAACAGGAACAAGGGCGGGGGTGCCGGGTGTGAGGGAGTGATCACAACTCCCTGAGTTCTCTGCCGGAGAGGCACATGTGTACTGTTGTGGACTTTTGTTTGGATAATAAACCGTGTGCTGTGACCCTTGGTGCCTGGATCCCGTGTCTTCTGCTGCGCAGCCGACCACGCTACCTCACACCAGAGAACATTCTTCCAAAACGTTTTAGGCTTTCTCAGGTAAGTTTTGGCAAACTCCAGCCTGGCTTTTTTATGTCTTGGGGTAAGAAGTGGGGTCTTCCTGAGTATCCTACTATACAGTCCCTTTTCATTCAGATACCGACGGATAGTACGGGTTGACACTGTTGTACCCTCGGACTGCAGGGCAGCTTGAACTTGTTTGGATGTTAGTCGAGGTTCTTTATCCACCATCCGCACAATCTTGCGTTGAAATCTCTCGTCAATTTTTCTTTTCCTTCCACATCTAGGGAGGTTAACCACAGTGCCATGGGCTTTAAACTTCTTGATGACACTGCGCACCGTAGACACAGGAACTTTCAGGTCTTTGGAGATGGACTTGTAGCCTTGAGATTGCTCATGCTTCCTCACAATTTGGATTCTCAAGTCCTCAGACAGTTCTTTGGTCTTCTTTCTTTTCTCCATGCTCAATGTGGTGCACACAAGGACACAGGACAGAGGTTGAGTCAACTTTAATCCATGTCAACTGGCTGCAAGTGTGATTTAGTTATTGCCAACACCTGTTAGGTGCCACAGGTAAGTTACAGGTGCTGTTATTTACACAAATTAGAGAAGCATCACATGATTTTTCAAACAGTGCCAATACTTTTGTCTACCCCCTTTTTTATGTTTGGTGTGGAATTATATACAATTTGGCTTTATGACAATTTTTTTTTTTTCATTGAAGACAAATTAAATGAAGATAATACCAAAGAATTTGTGATTGCAATAATTTTCAAGAAGAAACAGAGTATTATCTGACAGAATTGCAGGGGTGTCAATACTTTTGGCTAGCACTGTATGGAAATTGTATTATATATACAGTATCTACATACATAATTGCCAGTTGTGTCTGTCTCCCTATTCTGGCATGCACCGCAGTATGTCAGTTGCGCAGGCACAGTTCGAACTGCGCTTGTGCAAGTGACATCCACGTTACCGGTCTTCCCACACACGCTATAGACATATACACTGAACACAGACACACATGTCTTCACCTACACACACCTGTATACTCACCTGTCCCCAGTGACGCGGTCACCGACAGTGAAGTCCCCAGCGCTGCTCCTGCTTCCAGCTCTTCAGTGCAGTGAATATTCAGTGAGTATAAGGACTGTCTGTCAGGAGTGGTAGGCAGCAGAGCCGAAGACAGCATCGCTGGATACAGGTAAATATAGAAACAATTTTTACTTAAAACACCAGTGTTTTCTCCGGGGGGAGGGGGGGTTGAGAGAGAGACAGAGAGAATACATACACACACACACACACACACACACACATACACAGTCGACATGTACACACAGCGTACAGCCATATACACACACGTATACAGACGACACGTACACACAGCATACAGCCATATACACACAGTATACAGATATATACACACACACACACGTAGACACAGGGTACATCCGTATCCATACACCTGTACACAGCGTACAGCCATATACACCCACATATACACAGTGTATGGCAGGCGAGGGAGAGCGCTGGAGGAGAGAGCAGGAGATCAGGGACTACACGGGAGGAGAGGGCTGGGGGAAAGAGGGAGCACAGGGCAAAGAGAGATAGCAGAGGGAGGGAGAGCACTGTAGAAGAGAGCATGTGGAAGAGTTGACGGGGATAGCGGGGGGAGGAAAAGTGGGGGGAAGCGGGTAGATAGAGTGGGGGGAGAGAGCACAGGGCACAAGAGAGAGTCTGGGGAAGAGACTGCACAGGGGCAGATTATAGTGCACAGGGGAGGAGAAACAGCAC
Source organism: Anomaloglossus baeobatrachus (assembly GCF_048569485.1). Taxonomy (NCBI): domain Eukaryota; kingdom Metazoa; phylum Chordata; class Amphibia; order Anura; family Aromobatidae; genus Anomaloglossus; species Anomaloglossus baeobatrachus. The sequence continues at coordinate 215,909,035 of NC_134357.1, forward strand.
ATAGGTGGGGAGAAACAGCCCACAAGGGAGGATTATAGTTACAGTGCTGGCCAAAAGTATTGGCACCCCTGCAATTCTGTCAGATAATACTCAGTTTCTTCTTGAAAATGATTGCAATCACAAATTCTTTGGTATTATTATCTTCATCTATTTTGCTTGCAATGAAAAAACACAACAGAGAATGAAACAAAAATCAAATCATTCCATATTTCACACAAAACTCCAAAAATGGGCCAGACAAAAGTATTGGCACCCTTAGCCTAATACTTGGTTGCACAACCTTTAGCCAAAATAACTGCGAACAACCGCTTCCGGTAACCATCAATGAGTTTCTTACAATGCTCTGCTGGAATTTTAGACCATTCTTCTTTGGCACATATACACAGACATGCACACAGTGTACAGCCATATAGACACACGAACACACAGTGTACAGTCATATACACACACATGTACACAGCATACAGCCATATACACACACACACATGTAGACACAGGGTACAGCCCTATCCATACACCTGTACACAGAGCGCACAGCCATATAGACACGCACACACAGCGTACAGCCATATACACACACACACACATGTACACAGATGACACGTACACACTGTACAGCCATATACACACACATGTACACAGACAACATGTACACACAGCGTACAGCCATATGCATGCACACATGTACACAGACAACATGTACACACAGCGTACAGTTATATACACACGTACACACAGCGTACAGCCGTATACACACACATGTACACACAGCATACAGCCATACACACATACACATACACTGACGATACGCACACACAACGTACAGCCATATAAACACACACACGTACACAGACGATACGCACACACAGCGTACAGCCATATATATACACACACACACACACGTACACTGATGACACGTACACACAGCTTACAGCTATATACACACATGTACACAGACAACACGTACACACAGCACAGCTCAAGAAACAATACCAGATAGCAATATACAGCACACAACAAGGAAGAGACAGTGCACAAGGGTGGAAGATGTCAAATAATGCAACACATACAATACACAAATGCGGAACGATGACATACAACATATATGTTGGAAAGTGCAAACAGTGTGACACATGCCCAGTGTTCATTTCTCCACACTCCCGATGCGATATATACTAGCTGTAGTAGTACCCATGAGGTCATCTCGGGTCACTCCAGTGGATATCACACAGTACTGTGTGAGCCTCCAGTCACTGCTCTCCAAGCCACTGTTCTTCATTGACTGACTGTGACAGCGAGTATGGGATCGTCAGGGGATCCCCAGATTGGATTGCGCCGGACCCGGATTAGGGATTTAGCAGAAAAATAAATTGGTGAATGAGGGTGTCTTAGGTCTTTATTTCTTTACTATTTTTTTTTATGTCTTTTGGGTTCTCTTTTGGGGAACATCATGGTGGGACCTCACTATTAATTACGACGGACAGTTTTTGTGAAAAAAATTAAAAGTAGTGTTTGTCCATTTAAAAATGTATTTTTCTTTGCTCACTTACTGGATTAATAATGGGAGGTATCTATTAGACGCCCACCCATTATTCGTACCAGAGCTTGATGTTAGCTGACAATTCACAGCTGACATCAAGCTTATTTATTACCTTGTTTGCCACCGCACCAGGGCAACTGGAAGAGCCAATGCGAAACACCAGGATTGGCACCCACAGCTGTCTGCTTTACCTTGACTGGTGATCCAATTTGGGGGAGCACCTCACATTCTTTGTTTTCAATTATTTATTTAATTTTAAAATAACAGCATGGCGTGAGCGCTGTTTTGGATCACCAGCCTAGGTAGAGCTGCCTGCTGCGTTCAGCAGACTGCAGCTGTCTGCTTCACCTTAGCTGACTACTAAAAATAGGGGGGACCCTACGTGTTTTTTTGGGGGGAAAATATTTAATTTGGTGCTAAAAACAAGGCTAAACACCATTTAGGTGCCACATCAAAGACAGGGTACAAGCTTTCTATGTGCAGGGGTATAGGACATTATATACAGATCCTCAATGAACTTCTGGAGTGAGTTTAATGCACTGAAAGTAAAGGGGACTAATAATATTGCATGCCCCACTTTTCATTTATTTTTTTAAAAAAGTTTAAAATAAGCAATAAATTTCATTCAGCTTCACAATTGTGTCCCACAACTTGTTGATTCTTCACCATAACAATAAAATTTTTATCTTTATGTTTGAAGCCTGAAATGTGGGAAAAGGTTGAAAATTTCAAGGGGACAAATACTTTCGCAAGGCACTGTATATTTCACATCTCCCTATCTTTCTACCTATCCCTCTATTTATATTTCTTACTTTTGACTGCATGTAATTGAAACATGTGAAAAACAGTCCATGTACCGTGGGTTTTTCTCGCACCCAATGACTTGTATTGATGAGGTACGGAGCCACTCGCAGCATGCAAACATTTTCAGAGGAAAAACTAGCAGATGTGCTCTGCTCTATTGCTTTACATTGATGCGAGTGCAATGCAATGTTTTCTCGTATTGCACTCACACATTTTATATGCAGATGTGATGTGATTAAACCCTAAGCGTACATGCCCACGACCAGCACCCGCTGCGTTCTGGATGTGGCGGGTCCTGACTTGCAGGGCTGCGAGTCTCCTTTTCAAAAGAACGCAAGAGACCGCAGCTGCTCATGCCCACTATCAGGGTTCGGGGGGGCTGCGGTCTCTTACCTGTGTTCTCCCAACGAAGGTTGCTTGCAACTACAACAGCGAGTGGGCCCCCTGTTTGTTCAGGGCCCCAGGCACTTGCCCGGCTGTGTCGAGTGGTGACGCTGGCCCTGCCCAACACTATACATACACACACACACACACACACACACACACACACACACATCTATCTCCATTTATGTACAACATTTGAAATTACTCACCTTTCTCCATTTCCCTGTTGCTCCATTTTCTGCAGCATGCGTTCTGATGCTCAACACAGGGGGTGCGACATATTGATATCATCATGCACACTGTGATGAGGCTCAGATGCACAGGGTGAAAGATGCAACAGGGAACTTATGGATTTATGATCGATTCTTGTTTTCAACTGTATGTGCATCCAGAATGCAGATGCCATTGAAAGCGTGATGCTGTGAGTCTTTGATGGATGCAAAGGAGTCTGGAAGAAATCAGTGAAAATGAGAATAACAGATCAAGAAATTGAAAGAACTGTCAACTACTGTGGAGGAAGCTTGATGATATGGGTTTTATTCACAGCCAAAGGCATTATATACTTCACCAGGATCGATGTTGGTCTCAATACTGAGCTATATGTGAGTATCCTTCAAGACATGTTCCTTCATAAACTCGAGTACAGGGTACTTATGTATTTACGATCCATTCTTGTTTTCAACTGTATGTGCATCCAGAATGCAAATTACATTGAAAGAATGATGCTGTGAGGCTTTGATGGGTGCAAATGAGTCTGGAAGAAATCAGGGAAAATGGGGATAACAGATCAAGAAATTGAAAGAACGTTCAAATACTGTGATCTCAATGCTGAGCTATATGTGCGTATCCTACAAGACATGTTCCTTCATAAACTCGAGTACTATGGGTTTGAAAAGGATGAGACAGAGTTGCAGCAGAACAACGACCCAAAGCATACATAGAGATTGGTGAAAAAATGGTTCAATGTCAATGAAGTAGAGGTGCTGGATTGGCCTCCACAGTCCACAGACCTCAACCTGATGGAACACTTTTGGGTAGAGTTGAAGAAATAGATTATACAGTAGATACCCAAGTGAGCCGACCACTATGCACCAATGTTGGGAATATGGAGAAGAGACCTGGGATCATATTTTGGTCGAAACATGATTTGAATCTCACAGGAAGATTCAGTCAGTGTTGAAAGGCAAAGTTGGATTTAGAAAATACTAACAAAATAATAAAGTTAATTTAACATTTTTAGGAGCAAAACAGTAACAATACAGTGACATGACAAGAATCTGCATAACTAATCATATGCTAAATAGTTGCAAGTCAAATTTATGTATGAGATAGCCAAGGTGATTGTCTATAAAATGAAGGTAGTTTTACGCTCAAAGCTGTAGTGGAGTGTGAGATATAGAGCCTGAAAGTCAAAAGTTCAAAACATGGTTATCCTTTTGCTTGTAACAAATTCTGAGCACCAAGTTTTTTTCTGGATTTAATTACATTATTAATCAGATAGCCTTGTCATTTATGCAATTTTAATCATCCAATTTACTTGCCCGTATGTTACCCTTCCTTTACAAAAATTGTTTTACAGGTGCAATTGCATGACATTTTGATAAGTGTATTGCAAGACTGAGAACATTATTACTTTTGAAACACATTGATTTTCACTTTTACACTGTATCACTGTTTTATTTGGAACCAATAAATCATATATTTTAATCATTAATGGCTTCAAACTTAAAGCTGGACTATCCACGGTTTTCTCTGACTTACGAGCTAAGACTGTATCTCACATCTTCATCACTTCATACAAGTATTGCATGGGTACATGGAGAAGGTGTTTTATTTAGCGATTAGGGACGAGCAGACTTGTGGGTGTTCCAGTTCGCTGAGTTCGGTCAAACTTAAGTTAAAAGTTTGGTTTGCTACCCGGACCCTGAACCCCATAGAAGTTAATGAGGACCCGAACTCTGGTGCTTAAAATGGTTGTAGTAAGGCCTGGCTAGAGGGCTGAAAAATAAAACAAAATGGGGGTAAGAACAGGACAATTGCCCTGCAAACACATGTGGATAGGGAATAAATAAGCTAACCTCTTTAAGATACATGACGTACTGGGTACATCATGGCTCGTGTCAGGGTGACGTGCAGCTGATTTGAACAGCTGACGTGTAGCTATCAGGCTCGGGTGATTCTGCGATCCACCCGCGCCTTTTAACGTCTTAGATTGCGCTGACAAAATGACAGCACAATATAAATGCCCGGCATTTACCCATTGCCATCGGAAGCCCCGTGATGTGATCATGTAGAGCCGATGATAGGCATGGAAGCACAGGGTCATGTAGCTATCATTACTTACTTCCTCTCATTGTCGGGAGAGCGCCGTCTGTGAGTGTAGAGCAGCATTTCTGAAGATCAGAGCGATGCAACTGTGATCTACAGAAATGAATGAGCAATCAGACTGCTGATCCTTATAGTCCCCTAGGGGGACTAGTAAGATAAAAAAAAAAAGTTGAAAAAAAAGTTTTAAAAAAAATTAATAAATTTTGGCACTTTGCACATCTTTTCCCGATTGCCCTGGTGCAATGGCAATCGGTAATATTTTTGGGGTTGATCTTAGCTGTGAATTGATAGCCGACATCGAACCCAGAGGTAAGTAATGGAGAAGTGTCGATCAGACATCCATGGCTACACGGTCAGTGTACAGTTAAATCAATGCACACACATTGGAAAAAATAGTTGATTTGAACAAACTCTCCCCCACACTCCCTTGTTCATTAATTTAGTCATTAAAATAAAAATCCTCGATGTTTTAACTTAATCCAATGGTGTAATGTCTTACGACGTCCATAGTATCCTGTGGAGTGTGAGAGATCACTAGCAGTCAGCAGCAGGCACAAAATTTCTCATAGAAATATAAACAAGTTGATTTCAGCTCACCTCGTCCTGAAGGATAACTCCAGATTGTAGTCAGCGATGCACGGACAATTCATGGGCTATTTCCCAGGCAGCAATGGAAAACGCAATCCATGCCCACTGTGCTTCTGTTCTCCATAGCTTAAACTGACGCACAGCTTCCCAAGGCGCAGCATATCAATTTATTGTTGCGGAGACACGAGTGTTCTTCGCTGGGAGAACAGAGCAAAAGTCCACAGCTCCCCGAACCCTGATTGTGGGTACAAGCCGCTGCTTTCTCCTATGCAGAACACTCACATGTCCGCAGGACAGCTGACGCAGCATCTAGAACGCAATTTCCACGGATCGTGGGCACATACCTTTAAGCTGTAAAGCAGAGGCTGCATGTTGGGGCTTGATTACAGCACCCACTGTATTGTAATTGATGGCTGTAACCATTCTCTGCTCCACCTAAATTACTGTAAGTGTATAGAGGGAGAATCAGGGTATGTTCCCACATTGCTTTTTTTCTACAGCAAAATCTGCTCTCTTGGCAGTAAAAAAGCTGCTTCCAAAAAGCAGGTTTTTCTGTTTTGTTTTGTTTTTTCTGAGTTTTGGTGCTTTTGTGGTGAATAAAACTAAGTTTAGTTAAACATATACTGTAGACCCACCAAAACACAGCTAAAAAACGCGTGATATGTCTATAGTATATGTTTAACACTAGAACTACTGAGGTAGTCATTTTGACTACTTTGCACTATGTATTTCTATATAGGTGTCACGAGTCCAGTAGTTCTAGTGTTAAATATAGTTAGTGTCGTTCATCACAAAAGCAGCAGCAAAAAAACTCAGTTGCGTTTTTGCACTCTCATTGCTTTCAATGGTGTCAAGTTTCAAAAACGCTGAAAGAATTGACATGATGCTTTTTTCAAAAACACAGTAGTTATCCAATATAGTTAGGAAAAAAAAGTCTGTGTGCATGAGATTTGTGAAAGCTTTTGCTTTTACTGTAAATAGCAGCTTTTACTGTAATTTGCATAGAACTAATGATAAAAACCATGCTACAAAGCAGCAAATAAGCTAAGTATGAACATAGCCTAAAACCTCATATTTTTCCTGTAGACACTGCTCCAGTATGTTAAACAGACAGGATTTAAAGGGAACCTTTCACTAGGCTTTTCCAATATGAGCTGCAGCTACCAATAGTGAGCTCTTATATACAGCATTCCAGAATACTGTATGTAAGAGCCCAGACCCCTCTGTAGAACATAAAAAACACTTTTTATACTCACCAAGGGGGCGGTCCTGTCCGATGGGTGTCGCTGCTCATGGGTCCAGCGCCTCTTCTGTTCGGCAATCTCTGTTCTCCCTCCTCCTTCTGAGGCTTGTGTGCATGACGTGTTGTAAGTCATCCACACTAACCGACATTGAGGTCCTGCACAAGCGCACTTTGATCTGCCCTGCTCATGGCAGATCAAAGTATTGTAGTGTGCATTACAGTACTTTGATCTGCCCTCAGCAGGGCAGATCAAAGTGCCCCAGCGCATGATCACAGTTCCATCCTGGGCTGGATAGACGGAGGATGGAGATCAAAGCAGAGAGGAGGCGCTAGACCAGAGAGCAGCCACACCCATCAGACCAGGCCACCCCCAATGTGAGCATAATAAAAGTGGTTTTTACATCCTACACCGCGGCCTGAACTCTTATATTGAGTTTTCTAGAATGCTATATATAAGAGTTCACTGATGGTGTCCGCAGCTTATAGTCACCAAATCTGATCACAGGTTCAGATTTTAAAGACAATTTACCTACAAATTACCACTTTATATGAAGGTAAATAGCATTTTATGGTGGCGACATGTTCTCTTTTAAATATACAATAGTCTCTCTCATATACACACACAAAGCAAGTAAACAAAGTTATTGTGAAATTCTTACCTGTAGTAAATGAGGACCGAATTCTAAGCAAAATAATAGGTAAAGGCTGCATGTGTGTTGCTAGGCGCAGACAATCATTGGGCAGTTTCTTATCACCATCTTGTACACCAGCAAAAAACCCGAACAAAGTTAGTGAACAACCCACGGTTTTTATAGATTTGCCAGGGCCCCGTGCAATGTCTGTGCATTTGCTGAAAATAAAAGAACGGAATTTTCTATCCACAATAACACTGTCCATAAAGTAGAGTCACTTATGAATTGTGAAACAGACCATGTAATTTATTGTATTCAGTGTTCACAGTGCAACGTATGTTACATAGGCTACATCTCTCGTAAAATAAAAATGGATAATAGAATATATTTATAATATAAATAGTGGAAATTCCTCGTAATCAGGGGCTTCCAAACATTTTTTTTGTTGCGTGTAAAGACAGCCTCTCCACTTTTTTTTTGCCATAGAAAGAGTTAAAGTGAGAGGGGGCAACTGGCAAAACAAAGTCTTGCCTTAAGAGAAGCCTATTGGATTGTTACCCTTAGCGCAAAACATCCACTAGGTGTGAATTATAGGAATGATCTTTATTATATAAGTGTATTATATTTAACATACATTAATCCTGTTGCAATCTTTGATGTTTTCTAGCATTTAGTTATTTATTTTTTGTTTGCTAATGAACTCATGTGTATAAATAACATTGTTCAGGTTTTTTTTCATTAATTTAGTTGTTTATCACTGCTGAATTCTTTTTGTTTCAACTGTTTGTCGTTAGTAATTGAATGTTGTTCACTAGCTTAAACAGTCACCCATTATTCTGTGGGCTATCCTAAAGCCCGTTTTACACGCTACAGTATATCTTATGATGTGTCGGCGGGGTCACGTCGTAAGTGAGACACATCCGGCATCGTAATGTACATTGTAGTGTGTGACAGGTACGTGCGATTGCGATTGAATGGTAAACCGTTCATCGCATACACGTCATTGAATCCTGATGAATTGCACGTCAGGTTGTTCAATGTTCCCGAGGCAGCACACATCGCAGTGTGTGACACCCCGGGAACATTGAACAGATCTTACCTGCCTCCCGCGGCTCCAGTCGGCAATGCGGAAGGAAAGAGGTGGGCGGGATGTTTACGTCCCGCTCATCTCCGCCCCTCCGCTTCTATTGGCCGACTGCCGCGTGACGTCGATGTGACACCGAACGTCCCTCCCACTCCACGAAGTGGACATTCGCCGCCCACATCGAGGTCGTATGGACGGGTAAGTACGTGTGACGGGGGTTAATCGTTTGTGCGGCACATTCAACAAATTGAACATGCCGCACATACGATGGGGGCGCTTACGATCGCATACGATATCGTATGTGAAATCGTAACATGTAAAGCAGGCTTTAGACTAGTTTGCTTATGTGCACTGGAAATACGTCAGGAATGTTGGATAGTTTGTGGCTCCACAGATTTTAATAATGTAAGAAGAATTTTTATCCTATCTCTGCCCCTCAAAAAATTATTTTGGATGTGCCAATAATTTTTTTTCTTGATTTACCACTTACGAATTCTTAAGCTGTGTGTGCATGTTTCGTTTTTTTTTTCCGTGTTTTTGTCGTGTTTTAAACGGCACTGTGTCAATGACAGACTTTGCTAGGGAAGCAAAGCATGCAGTTTATGAGAAATTAGAATTTCCGTGTGCACGTTTCAGTTTTTTGGCAGCGTTTTATTTGTCATATATTAGTCAAAATCTTTAACAAAAAAGCAGCCTGTCAATTCTTTTTGCGTTTTGGCCCGTTTTGTCACCCATAAAACTCAATGAGGGGATGAAAAATGGATGGCAAATCGCATGGTAACAAATGGGTTGCATTTTGTATGGAATGTACCTGCATTCTTGTCACAAAAAATGCTAGTCACCCACTTTGTTCCAAGATAAAAAAAAACAACATTGCAGGAGTAAATATCTCTCTCTCTCTCTCTCTCTCTCTTTCCACTTCATACTCACCGATCACCGACACGGCATGCGCCCCCCCCCAATTTTGATACCCAGCCAAGATAAAGCCTCACAGCTGGGGCCTGGTATTCTCAGGCTGGGAAGACCCACATTTTGGAGACCCTCAGCCTAAAAATATCAGCCAGCAGCCACCTGGAATTTCCACATCTATTAGATCCGACAGTCCCGAGACTTTACCCGGCTCTTCCCAATGACCTTGGTGCAGTGGCAATCAGGTTAATAAGGGGTTAATGGCAGCTCATTACTGCCACAAAGCCCTAGGTTAGTGATGTCAGGCGTCTATGAGACACCCCACATTACTAATCTGTAAGTGAAAGTAAATAACCACAAACAGCCAAAAAACCTTTATTTGAAATAAATAAGCAGCCTCTTTCACCACTTTATTAACCCCCAAACACCCCTTGAGGTCCGATGTAATCCACATGTGGTCCTATGGCGATTCAGATCTGTTACATTTCTGTCCTGTCACAGCGAGCGGCCATAGAGCACGACTGCCAGCTGTGAGTGGCGAATCTGAAGCAGTGGACTCCTGAGGCCAGAGATACTTTCCTTGCCTTAAAACAGGCATTCTCCACCGCTCAGTCCTGCATCGTCCACCTATGAATAAGCAATTCACTCTGGAGGTGGATGCCTCATCCTCCAGTGCTGGAGCTGTCCTCATGCAAAAATCCTCCACTGGATGACTGGTCACGTGTGGGTTCTTCTCTAAGGCCTTCACTGCTTCAGAACGCAATTATGCCAAAGGAGACTGGGAACTCCTTGCCACTAAGCTGGCCTTAGAGGAGTGGTGCTATTTGCTGGAGGGAGCTGTGTACCCTATTGTGATTTTATTCGGACCACAAAAACCTGGCATATTTGCAGTCAGCCTGAAGACTCAATCCTCGTCAAGCCTGGTGGTCTTTGTTTTTTGCCCGTTTTGATTTCCACTGACACATCCGACCAGCAGACAAGATTGTCAGGGCTGATGCTCTGTCCCAGTCCTTCCTCCCAGCGGACCAGGAGGAGGAGGTCCAGTTCATCATACCTCCTAGTAACATCATCCCTGTGCCTCCCGTCTCTTTGAATCAAATACCTCCTGGCAAGATATTTGTCGCAGAGACTGACAGACAAAGGGTTCTCCAGTGGGACCACTCTTCCAAGGTGGCTGGATATGCAGACTAGAAGACGATGTTTTTACTCCTTAACTGATATTATTGATGGCCGTCTCTTCACAAGGACGTAGTGAACTTCGTCGCATCTTGCCCCTCATGTGCCCGCAATAAGATGCCTAAACAGCTACCCTCTGGTCACCTGCTACCCTTGCCTATTCCTTCTGTTCCTTCATGGATCTACCCTTGTCCGCTGGTTGTTCCATTATCTGGGTTGTCGTTGATCGCTTTTACAAGATGGCTCACTTTGTTCCAATGTCCGGTCTTCCCTCGGCTCCAGAACTTACGGACACCTTCATTCAACACATCTTCCGGCTCCATGGTTTTCCGTCACACATGGGTATCCGACAGGTGGACTCCGTTTACATCACGGTTCTGGAGAGCTCTATGTAAGAGAGATCTTGGCCATGAAGAAGGTTAGGGGTAGGACTTTGTTTCTTGTGGACTGGAAGGGTTTTGGCCCTGAGGAATGCCCTTGGGAGACCCGGGAGAATATTAATGCCCCTGTTCTCCTATGCCAGTTCCTGTCCCAGGCCCATCACCCATCGCTCCAACCCCTGGGGTCCCCACTCCCCGCCGAGCCCGCTCTCCTGCTACCTCGTTCATACCTTTTCCCCGTCTGTCCCAGCTCCGCGCCGCACACTCACTGCAGCCACCTGCGCTCCAGCATCCTGCCTCTCCTCCTGTGGTCTCAGCTCTGACTTCTGGGTTGCGGTCCTCACACATGCACACTAGAGGGCACGCACGTGCACTCACCTAGACTTAAAGGGCCAGCACAGCTGTCCAGGATATGACTACTAATTAACCTTGGGTATTTAAGACTTCCTATTCCCCATGGCCAGTGCTTGTTCAATGCGTCCCTGTAGCTTGTCTCTTGTATAAGTTGTTCAGGTCCTTTTATGCCTGTGCTTGGTGTAACTCTGTCTCTGCTTGCAGATCCTGAGTACCGTTCTGAGCACACACTCCAGCCTGATCCCTGTAACCTGCACCAGTCTTCGGTTCTGGACTTCTGCCTGATCCCGTTGACCTGTACCTGGTTCAGATCGGATCCTGTATCTATAAGACTTTATCCTGTGACTCTTGCTGATCCCGGCTTCCGTGCATCTAGGCTCTCTGCGGTTACACCCAACAGTCCCTGTATAGGGGTTTGCTCGAGGCGGCGTCCCAAGGGAAGTCCATTGCACAGTCCAGTGGGTCCACTCCCAGGACTATCCTTAAGGGGTACTTTGCACGTTGCGACATCGCTACTGCGATATCGTCAGGGTCAAATCGAAAGTGACGCACATCCAGTGCCAGTAACGACGTCACAACGTGTAAAGCCTAGATGCACCGATAAACGATCGCAAAAGCGTCGTAAATTGGTGATCTATGCAGTGTTTGTCATTTCGATAATTTCGCTGCAGCGACAGGTACGATGTTCCTCGTTCCTGTGGCAGCATACATCGCTATGTACGAAGCCGCAGGAGCGAGGAACATCCCCTTACCTGCCTCCAGCAGCTATGCGGAAGGAAGGAGGTGGCCGGGATGTTTATGTCCTGCTCATCTCCGCCCCTCCACTTCTATTGGCCGCCTGCCGTGTGACGCAGGGCAGGTAAGTGCGTGTGAAGCTGCCGTAGCGATAATGTTCACTACAGCAGCTATCACAAGATATCGCATGTGCGACGGGGGCGGGTACTATCGCGCTCGGCATCGCTATCATCGGCTAGCGATGTCGCAGCGTGCAAAGTACCCCTTACTGTGTGTGTCTGTGTGTGTATATCTTGTTTTTACCTTTTAAAGGTGTTTTCCCATAAACAAAGTTTATTTTAAAGTTGGTTTTAACCCCTTTACCAGCCAGCCTATTTTTTTCGTTCATAAACCAGTTAATTTTTGAAATTTTGATCAGTGTCACTTTGAGGTTATAACTCTGAAATGCTTCAATTGATCACAGTGATTCCAAGACAGTATTTTTTCAAGACAGATTGGACTTCATGAAAGTGGTAAATTTAGGATATATTTGCGTTTATTTGTGAAAAAATTTGAACATTTGATGGAAATTTTAAGTATGTCGCAATTTTTTTCTAATTTTTATATAAGGGTGGAAAGTTTATTAGCAATTTCTCATTTTTCCAACAAAATTTCTAAAACAATTTTTTTAGGGATTACATCACGTTTGAAGTGACTTTGGGAGGCCTAGGTGATTGGGTATTTTCTAAGTAACACCATTCTAAAAACTGCACCCCGCAAAGTTTTCAGAAGCATGCCTAAAAAGTTTATTAAGCCCTTAACTGCTTCACAGGAACTAAAGAAATAAAAATGAAAATTTTACTTGTTCCCATAAAAATGTTACTTTAGCTCCAAATTTGGCATTTTTACAAGGGCATCAAAACAAAATGTATCATAAAATTTCTTGTGCAATTTTTCCTGATTACGCCGATACCCCTTATGTGGTGGAAATCTGCTGTTCGGGAGCATGGCAGGGCTTGGAAGGAGCACCATTTGAATTTTAGAGTGCCAAATTGTCTGGAATAGATAGGACGCCATGTCGTGTTTGGAGAGCCCCTGATGTGCCTGAACAGTGGAGCTCACCCAGAAGTGAGCACATTTCTGAAACTAGATCCATCAAGCATTTTTTTTTTTTATTTGGTGACCATCTTGAACCCCCAGGTGGTTCACAGAATTTCATGTTGAGCCATGCAAATAAAAAAAATGCGTTTTTACCACAAAAATATTGCTTTAATCCCAAATTTTTCAAATTTACAAGGGTAACAGGAGATAATGCGTCTTACAATTTGTTTTGCCATTTCTCCTGAGTACGCCAATACCCCATATGTGGTTGAAAACTACTTTTCAGTGTAAAGAGAGTGCTGTATTTGATTTCAGATTTAGTTGGAATGATTTGTGGGTGCCATATCACATTGGCAGAGCCCCCAAGGTGCAATAACAGCAGAAACCTCCATGATTGAACCCATTTTCCAAACTGTACCCCTCAATGAATTCATCCAGAGGTGCAGAGAGCATATTGGCACTACAGGTGCATCACAGAATTGTATACTATTGGGCAGTGACCAAAAAATAATTACATTTTTTCCACTAAAATGTTGTTTTAACCCCAGATTTCCAATTTTCTAAAGGGAAATAAGGAAAAAAAAAAAAAGCTCCATAATGCGTAACATAATTTATCGCGACTGTGGAAATTACCCACATGTGACTCTACTGTACTGTTTGACTGAAACTCAGGGCTCGAAAGGGAAGGAGCGCCATTTCATTTTTGTAGCACATTTTATTCTAGAATAGTTTTGTCATGATTCCATACATTTTGTAATGTTCTGCCATGCTCTCCTGCAGGGCCCGGTATATGTTTCCTAATGTGCAGATCGTTTTGCATGATGAATGCTCTGCTGCTTGTTTCATAGCACTGGGTTTCACGCTGGTTCTGGGAGTTACTCTTGCAGATACTTCTCGTTCCCGGTGATTGCTCGGCTTTTTAGGGAGCATGTTAGCTCAGTCAGGACACCTCCAATCTTACTTCCTATTTACAGTTGTGCTGTTGTCTCATGTGGTGTTCATGATTCAGATCTTTTACTCTCGACTTTGGACTGCTGTTTACCATTTCTCTGTCTGTCCTCCCTTGTTTCTGTTGTGACTTCCCGGATTCTGACCTTAGACTTCCTCCTGACCACGTACTTGCCTGCTCCCTGTATCTTGGGTGTACTTTTTCCGAACCCTGACCTTCATCTGTATCTCAACCTCATCTCTGTGTGCACCTGTGTACTGTCGTGCCCTCCTGGTTTATAATCTTGGCCTGTCTGACTACCTCTCCATTTACTGCATACAAGTAGAGTCTAGCGACACATTGTGACAGTCATCACAAGTTTGCAAACTCCATTTGCACAGTACCTAAGTGCCAGAACAGAAGAAACACCCTCTAGTGACCAAATTTTGGAAATTACACCCCTTTGGTAATTCATCTATGGGTGTAGTGATGATTTAGTCTCTTGAAAACACCCATGGTGTCAAACACAGTGGATATTAGAGAATTAAAAAATGAAAATAAGCCCTTGTTGTTCCCAGTGAATTGTAATGCCCATATATTGTGCCTAGCTCATGCTTCTGGAAACCTGCACCCTGTCTGCTCTCCTAACTACAACAGTGCTAAACAGTGCTAAACATGTGGACACTAACTGTGGTTTAGGCACATTGTGGGGCTCATAAGGGATAGGGGCAGTTGGATTTTGGAGCGCAGATTTTGCTGGATCTCTTTTTTGAGGGGGAAGCTACAGTGGTTTTTCAGAGCCTTTTTATTAACAGTAACGTTGAAGCCCCCTATATTTCCGTTAACAGATGATGGACCTGAGTAGGGAATTGTGTTTTTGTGGGTGGAATTGAATGCTATTTGGTAGCGATTTGGATACAGAACATTTTGAATCAGTCCACATTTATGCAGAGCACTTACATCGGGGTTTCCATGTACATTTACAAAATTTGTGATTCAGGTGAAACCCCCAAAGTATCCGTTCATTAATGAGGCAGCAGTTTTTCCGGACTCCATTTGGTCTCTGTTCAGTGGTGTCCATCATTTCAAAACTGAAGAAAACTGTTGATGACCACAAATTTGTGCACGGCCAAAAGACGCGTAAAAAGATGGATACCGCCAAACACAGGCTAGATGTGAGGTCAAAGTTTCTTCCTTTGCCTCATTACAGTGAATTTTCCGTTGGGAATTTTCTCTGAATTGTGTTTTTCACACGTAATCCCAGGTGTAAGCGCTCAGCGTAGCACGCAGGATAAATATGAGCTGTGCTGTACTGCAATCTTTGGGAGGCAAAATAAACTAACAGTAGTTAAAGAACTTGGGGGGTTTTTTTGTTGTTTTTTTTTACACCGTATATTGTGGGGCATAAGTGATTAGGCAGCTTTATTCCTGAAGTTCGTATGATTACAGCAATACCAGATTTATATAGTTTATTAAGGTTATGCAACTATCACATTAAAAACTTTTTTTTACAAAATAAGGTTTTTTGCATCACTGAATTTTGGAGCCTAAAGTTTTTATTTATTTTTCTGCCAGTCATTTGAGGGCTTATTGTTTGCGGGATGAGTTAGTTTGATTGGTACCATTTTGGGCCACATAATATTTAATCACTTCTATTTTGCTTTTTGTGAAGCAGAAAGAAGAAGAATTAGCAATTCAGGATTTTTTTTTTGCCATTCACCATGTCATAAAAGTGATAAGACAGTTTTATTTTTCAGATCAGTGCGTATACAGTGATAGTACATTTACATAGTTTTTTTTTAGGTTTTGTATTTTACGCCATAAAGAAAATTTTATAGAAAAAAAAACCAAAACAGTTTTTGCATTGCTGTATTCTGAGAGCTATAGCTTTTATTTATTTGATTTTTTTTTTTTACTGATGGAGCTGTATGGCAGCTTGTTTTTGGCAGGACAGGATGACTTTTTCAGCAGTACCATTTTTTATTTATATATGACTTTTTCATTGCCTTTTATTCCACTTTTTTGTCAGCTGTATGATGAAGATAGTGTTTTGGGTTTTTTATCGTGTTCACTGAAGGGTTTAACTACTGTGACAGTGTTAGGCTATGTGCCCACTTACCGTATTTTCATGCAGTTGCGCTGCGTTCTGCACTGCAGCGTAACTGCATGCGTCCTGCGTCCCCAGCACAATCTGTGAAGATTGTGCCTAATCCATGCCCACGTGGCATATTACAACGCAGCGCTATGGCTGCTGCCGAAGCACTGCGTTCTACAAAGCAACATGTCACTTCTTTCATGAGCTTTGGATGCAGGTCCCGCTCTGTCTATGGGAGAGGCTGCATCCAGAGAGCATGAAATCGGCTTTTCATTACGGACTCTTTCTGCAGCGATTTGAAGCGCACGTGGGCTGTTCAAATTGCTGCAGAAATTTCTGCAGGGACAGAACGCAACGTGGGCACATAGCCTTATAGATTTTGTTGTTACGGATGCAGAAATACCAAATATATGTTTAGTTTTTTTACAGAAATATAAGTATTTATTAGATTATTTTTTTTACTTAGTCCCTATATGGGACATTGCCTTTTGCTGGTCTGAGCACAGCTGCACTGTACTATAATGATCGATCCTTGCAGTACAGTGCAGCTGTCAGAGCTGCACGTATAACCTAAACTGATTATCCTGTAAAGCATAATACCTGAGGCTTTCCATAGCCTGGGGACCTGGAAGGTCATCATGATGACCTTTTATCAACATGGTGACAATCGGGCCAGTGCAATTAAATCACGGGGCACCTATTGGAAGGGAGTGGGAGCAGTATCCCTCTCCCAGTCCTCTAAGGGCCGCATATGTACCACCCCCGTGCCAGCGGCTGAGCCGCTCGGATCCGGAACCGCGGTGGCTCGAGGGGTCTTCGGACGTGGGGATTCGTGCGGACACTCGAGTTTGAAAAGGGGAGTGTGTACAGGGGAGTTAGAAGTTCGTGACGCCATCCACGGTGCGTGGTAAGGTGGGATACCACCGCTGCTGTTGGGGAAAAGGGGGAGCCCGGTGGCGATGGTACGGCAGCAAGGTGTTTAACCCCTCCGTGGGTAGGTGTTGGTGGTGCAGGAGTGGGGTGCCGTTGGGAAAAGGAAGGGTTTCTGCATACTCACTCAGTCCAAGAATACTGACACCGACAGCTTGTAAACCAGAATTCTGAGCACCGCTGCAGCAAGGAGGGAGCACGCTTTGATCCGTGCCCTTGGTGTTGCTGGTTGGCCTTTTTTGTGGCACCTTGTTCACTGTTTGGACCCTATAGTGTGGAACTAGTTGGGTCCCGCTCACCCATATGGCTAACGGAGTGCGCTTGATCTCAGGGTTCACGCTCTGGATTTGGTGGACTGTGTCTGGGAAAGTCCTATCCCATCGGTGCGCTAGTACCCCGATTTTGAAACGGGTGAGAGATGAATCTTGAAGGCTTCACCACCGTCGGGTAAATTAGCAGGACGCTTGAAGCTACTTCCCGGCCTAGGGTCCGCGTACCCAGTCGTGCCCTAGCCCCTGCCTGGAGATGGCTCAATGCCGCCGACTGCCCTCCTCGGCAATCCGTGCCCTTTGACACGATCCCCTGCGTCCAGGGTTTCAGCTCCTACCAGGCCCAGACCAATGTCTGCCATCTAGTACTCAAAGAGCCCTGCTCCTGACCTGTGACCTCTCACTTCGAGAGTCACCACTCAACCTCCTACTCCTTCACCCCTTTTTTCAGTTCTCCTTTCACTTTTTACTTTCCCCTACCAACCCCCCCAAGTGGGCGGCCCTATTCCTTTCAGGCCCCCAATAGTGTGTCTGGTGGGTGTGGTGTAAAGTGTTTTCAGGGTTTTGACTGGCTAAGCTTTTAGCAACACCAAAGGACCAGGATCCGTAACCAAGGAGGATTGGATTATGTGCAGAAGGGCAGATTGCACAATACCCTGTGACGACCTGATAGGCCAGAGCATCACACATATCGATTGTGGTATTTAGAAGGTTAAACAGCCAGGGACGGCGTGGGGACCATCCCTGGTTGTGAGTGCTGGGCCTCGGCTGTTGCGAAAGCTGAGTCCCTGGCAGCAATCGTGCTAGGCACAACGCCTGTGTCTCCGTGATCGCTAGGATGTAGCTTTACATCTTAGGTCGTTAAGTATTTCCAATCTAGGAGTTTTAGGTATGTCCAAGGTCAGGAAAGCTTTAATCAATTGAGCTCGCCATAATAATAATTTCAAAATTGAATGTGCTTAGAAAAAAAAATAAAAAACATTTCCCTGACTGTTCTTAAAAATTTTTTTACCTCAAAGACAGAATAATTTGCAACCACATGCTGTATTGTCTGTATACTATTTACTTCCTTCCATGCCCAGGTGATGTGGTATGATCAGACCATGTTTGGTTCCCAGTCGGAAGCAACCATCACACAATACATAGCATAGACACATGTATCAGATTATCTCAGCACAAAAGCAATTTTTTTTTAAACACATCTAGTTGTGGAAATGTATTATTATTATTATTATTATTATTATTATTATTATTATTATTATTATTATTATTATAAAGACACTCCATTTAAGTGGTGATAAAAAATTTGGAAATTTGTAAAAGAGAAAAAAAAGTCTAATTCTCAACTACGTGTTTTATCTAACGGATTGAACTTCTTCATTCCCACCTCACATGCTAATTTTTTTAATATAATTTCAGATGTTGATAAGTTTGTGACATTGCTTACCATCAAGAAGTACTTTTTGAATGAGGAGGGTGATAATAATGATGACGCTTATCCACCTGTTGGGAAACTAAATGAGAACTTTGGTTAATGATGGACTGATACTGAAATAATTTCCATGCTTTCGTGAACAGTGTAGTTTTTGCTCTGGAGGAGTTGCAATCAGTATCTACCTCTATTCAATTATGTGATGCAATGGTTTTTCCCAATAAGAGAATTCCTAATCCATCTTTTTACCCTACTTAGTTAAGGGCTGGTAGTATGGATAATTTTCTGAAAATTATGGAAAGGAATTTGAAATCTATTCTCTTGCAGAACAGTAAACCTGAGGGTAGTTTATCTAAATCAAAATGTATTGTTATGAAACAATTGGAAATGAATAAATGGATTATTATTATTCGTCCATTCGATAAGGGTGGTTCAGTTTTCATTTTGGACCGTACTCTTTATGAGAAAGAAATTAGTAATATGCTAATGGAGTCTCAAACGTATCGTCAATTAACAAGTGATCCTACCAGGATTTTTTAAGCAGAACTAAAGGAATGGTTGAATGAGGCTGTTGCATGCGATGTTATGATAATAAAGGAATGATTCCACTGTCCTAATGTTTCATGTCTTACCCAAGGTACATAAGGGCCAATTTCCTCCACCCTTTCCGACTAAGGGCTCATGCGCACATTGCGTCCGGACCAGTGCAGAAATAAATGCACCCTCTGGCGACTTGACGCTGCGTTTTTTACAAAAAGAATGCATCCAAAATGCATGTATTTTACATGCATTTTGGATGCATTTTTGTCAGTGCAGTCCCCCAGCAATTCAGCTCTGCTACATGCCCGCTGATAGCAGACACAGACAGAGTCGCGCGATGAGAATGAACTCGGATGAACTTCACCTGACTTCATTATCATCCCATAGGTCTGTCTCTGTGTGCTGTCATGAACTCAGATGAACCTCTGACGTCAGTGCCAGGACACAGGAGTCCGCAGCAGTGACGTCAGAGCTTCAACCGAGTTCACTGACATCGGGCGTCTCTCTCTCTCTCTCTGTGTCGCAGCCTGATTTGCGGTCACACGTGAAGGACTCGTCGTTGACCTCAAATCCCCTGAGTGACTGAAGTGAGCAGCGCAATCAGCGGTGACAGCACTCAGGTGACCCACGGCCACTGCTGGAGTCCTCCACCTGAGAGCGGTGGCCACAGGTAACCTGAGTGACGTCATCGCTGATTGCGCGGCTCACTTCAGTTGCTGCGTGGAGCTAACAGAGAGCGGTCGTGGTCTGTGGCCGCTCCTGTCAGCTTCATGTAGCAGAGCTGAAAGCATCGTGGGACCTCATGTGGATTACGTCTGACCTGGAGGGGTATTTGGGGATTAATAAAATGGTGAAAGAGGGTGTTTTTTGTCTTTTATTCCAAATAAAGAATTTTTTCGTGTGGGTGTGTTTATTTTCTTTAACTTACAGGTTAATCATGGAAGGTTTCTCGGGGAGACGCCTGCCATGATTAACCTAGGACTTCGTGACAGCTATGGGCTGCTGCCAATAACTCCTTATTACTCTGATTGCCACCGCACCAGGGCAATTCGGGATGAGCCGGGTAGAGTCCCGGGACTGACGCATCTAATTTATGCGGCAATCCCGGGCGGCTGCTGGCTGATATTGTTAGGCTGGGGGGCTCCCCATAACGTGGAGCTCCCAATCCTGAGAATATCAGCTTTCAGCCATGTGGCTTTACCCTGGCTGGTATCAAAACTGCGGGGGACCTAAAGTTTTTAATTATTTATTTTTTTACTGCACAATATAGACATGCCCACCGGCAGCTGTGATTGGTTGCAGTCAGACACGCCCCCACGCAGAGTGACAGCTGTCTCACTGCAACCAATCATAGGCACCGGTGGGCAGGGGAAGCAGGGAATACGAGATGGAATAATGAGCGGCCGGCATTTTCAAAAGAGGAGAAACCGCCACAGTATGAACGTCGTGCAGCGCTGCGCCGGTGATCGGGGATCGGCGAGCATGAGAGAGGGGTGGGAGGGAGAGACCGACATCGACAGAGAGAGAGAGAGAAATATACCGACCGATAGAGAGAGAGATAGCGACCGACAGAGAGAGAGAGCGAGAGAGAGAGACCGAAAGACCTGTGTTTGTTATGTCAAAAAAACATGCGGATCACAACAAAACTGCTTAGCATTTTGGCAGCATTTTTCTACAACTCATTGATTGCAATGGGTGTAGAACGTTGCCAAAACGGACAAAAGAATTGACATGCTGCTTTTTTAAACGCAGAGATTTTGTCAAATTTTTGACTATCAAAACGCTGCGTTTAAAAAAGCAACGTGCTCACGTATCATGCACAATCTACATAGATTGTGCTGGGGACGCAGGACGCATGCATTTATGCTGCAGTGCAATACGCAGCGTAAATGCATGTAATTACGCAACGTGCGCACATAGACTAATAGTTGCAGTCATTGTGTCTTTGATAGTGAGACTTTCTTCATCGGTGGGTAGGTTCATATAACCTCTTTCTGTAAAATCTACCAGCTATATAAAATATAGAAAACATTTTTTGTGCACCATGGATACACTTAAATGGTATAAAGATTTTTGCTGGGTTAATAGTGACATACATTCGTGTACGCTTCCTAAAGACACCTGTATATGTTATATATGCGTTATATGAGTATTTGGAAAAATTTGCTGCTTATCATGCTACTCTGAATTTAAAAGGTGGTTCACCCATATCCATTATTGGCCACAACAATATTATGTTAAGAAGGTTTCTCTCAAATACCTTGTGTTGCCAATAGTGCCTGTGTGCGGCGCCAATGTGGACCGCTCAACCCTATAGCTTGATCCCCAGGCTCAAAGACCTCGGGGATCCTGTGATGTCACGTTAACTTCCTGCTCACCTGACATCAGCGCGGTGGGCCCCAGTCTCCTTTGAGTGACTGGGCTGTGGGCAGAGTTTCCCCGCTTATCACATCGCAGCACTTCCTTGCTCACTCCTTTTTTGCTGCAGAATGTTCAAGCAGCAGACACGCTGGGCTGTGATGAGCGGTGCATCTCCGCCCACAGCCCAGTCACTCACGGAGACAGGGGCCGGCCGCGGTGATGTTAGGTGAGCAGGAAGTTAACATGACCTCACCGGATCCCCGAGGTCACGGAGTCCGGGGGTCAGGCGATGGGGATGAGTGGTCTGCAGTAATGCCGCTCACAGGCACTATTTGCAACACAAGGTATTTGAGAGAAATCTTGTTTCTCAACATAATATTGTTGGGGCCAATATTAAATATGGGTGAACCACTTCTTTAATTTATTTTTTCTGCAATAATCTTCCTATTAACAGATATTCGGGATCGGTGGGACTAACTTGACTTTAAAAAAAAAAAAACAAAAAACGTATCCAGCCCAGAATTGGTCCTGGATATCTGGTCGGATGCCGGTACTTATATAAGTCTACGGGGACCAGAATTTGGCAATTGAAAATGGTGGTGGAAGTGATAGGGGGATGAGAGCAAGCACACTATACTTACCAAGCCTCCGATGCGGCTGTAACTGCTCTCGCGGCCGCTCATTCACTTCCTGGGCTCATTTGGCTCATGAAAATGCACTGCTTTCCCCGTCCACTGGCTTCTGTGAATGGTTGCAGTCAGAAGAGCCCTCACCCTGAGTGACAACATCTGACTTTTTCCAATCACAGGCCCTATGCACTTATATCATACAGTAAATGTAACTAAATTGGCGTAGGGTCCCCCCATATTATGATACCCAGCACAGATAAAGGTCACGGCTACAGACTGCAGCCCCCAGCCATGCACTTATCTTGGATTTGTATCAAAATAAGAGGATCCACATGTGTCGGCTGTTTTTTTTCCATTATTTTTTTTTTAAATTATTTAAATAATCGAAGTAATGTAAGCGGTTAATGTCAGCTCACAGCTGCCACTAAGCCCTAAATTAGTAACGGGATGTGTCTTTGAGACCCCCACATTACTTATCTGTAAGTAAAAAGAAATAAACACAAACACCAAAAAAAAATCCTTTATTCGGAATAAAATACAAAAAAAAACTTTCACCCCTTTATTAACCCCCTAAATACACCTGTAGGTCTGATGTAATCCACACGAGGTCCGACGATGATTCAGCTCTGCTACATCTGAAGCTCACAGTGAGCGCCATAGAGCATGACTGCCCGAAGTGAGGTTAAGGTAGAGAATGAATGAGCCGCGCAATCAGTGGTGATGTCACTCAGGTAAGTTGCTGTCATAGATGCAGGTTCCCAGGGTCCTCTACCTGTGATTGCAAGTAACTGAAACCAGGTGACCTTACAGTGAGTTCACAGACCTGCATCTCCTGGCAGAATTTTTTTTTTTTTTTGCCAAGGGATGAAAATTTGGTGCTGAAATTTTTACACTAAATCTACATCTCTACACCTCCTGGCAAGAAAATGCATCGCAACCGCATTCAATATGACGCGGTAGTGATGTGTTTTATTGCCAGGATATGTAGATTATCAGTGCAGGAATATGGTGTAGAAATTTCAGCACCAAATCTGCATTTCTTGGCAAAAAAAAAATGCACAAAAACGGTTTTCACACCGTTTGGGTGCAGTTTTATGCCAGGAGGTGCACATTTGGTGCTGAAATATAGTGCAGACATTTCACTACCAAATTTGCACCTCCTGGAAGAAAATTGCACCGAAATGGCATCAAAATCGTTTTTGTGCATTTTTTTTGCCAAAAGATGCAGATTTGGTGCTGACAGTTTTACATAACATTCCTGCACCCAATCTACACCTCCTGACAAAAAATTGCATCACTACTGCATGCATTACTGCTAGGACCTGCAACACATTAAAGCATTGCAAAAGAAGCAATTTTCAAATTTTCATTAATAGAAACATTTTCTATTTTCTGAGTGCCAGAGTTTCATGTTGCTATTGGATCGACTTACTGACTCTAGAGCACCTCCCGGTCAAGGTAGTTGAGTCAGACGTTTTTCTCTATTTCTAGCAACTAACCTGAGTGATGTCAGCCTCACCGGAGACTCTGTAAGTAAAGTACGCCGCTTGCTTTATTATTTTTTCCTTTTATTTTTTTCTATTACCCGGAGTTCCCTGAGAACTCCATGCCCGGGTCCGGAACCTTGATACTTTTGAAACCACGCGGATTCAGACTTTTACACTCCAGGTCCACCCATCACTACTATTAACACATAACATTTCCCTGTTTAATGATAGATTTTATTTGCAGATATTGGGTTACATAGTTACGCAGGTTAAAAAAAGACTTGGGTCCATCTAGTTCAATCTTCCTCCACCGATTATATAATTTGTCACTTAATCATTTATAACCAACAATATTATGTGTACTAAGGAAATCATCTAGCCCTTTTTCAAAAGTTGTTATAGTGTCTGCCATTACTACCTTTTGTGGTCAGGCATTCCACAATCTGACTACTGTAACTGTAAAGAACCCTTTCCTATTTAGTTGCCGTAATCACCTTTCTTTCACTTGCAGTGTATGCCCCCTGTTCTTTAGTATTGTTTTTGGAAGGAATAAGTCATGTGCCATTCCTTTGTATTGACCACACATGTATTTCTACATATAAATTAATTTTAAGCTAAACAAATCCAACTTTTTCAACCTCTCATCATGTGGGAGGCCTTCCATTCTTTGCAATAATCTAGTTGCCTGCCTTTGAACTGACTCGAACTTCTGAATATTCTTTTTAAAATGTAGAGCCAAAAACTAGATCCCATATTCCAGATGTGGCCTTACAAGCAGGGCTGTGGAGTCGGTAAGCCAAACCTTCGACTCCGACAATTTCCCTTGCACCGACTCCGACTCCCACATATATTGCTTATAGTTAAGTGAAAAATGTATTGTAGTACAATGTGAACCTCAGACATTTAATCATTTTTATGATACAATAATCAAGATATTTAGATAGAACATAAATATATTTATTGTAATACAACTTTAAAACACAAACTGTAATAAATTGTAAATATGTAATACACTATGTAATATACAGTAGATTGCATATATATCTTGTGTATATATTACATATTGTATTACATATTTACAATTTATTACAGTTTTTTGTGTTCTAAAGTTGTATTCCAATAAATATATTTTGTTATATCTTGATTATTGTATCATAAAAATAATTAAATGTCTGATGTTCACATTGCACTACAATACATTTTTCACTTAAATCTAAGCAATATACTAAATGTTATTATTTAGTATGTTTTTTGTTGAAAACTGTTGTTTGGCACTTACATAGTGTATTACATAGTCTTATATATAACACTATGTAAGTGGCAAAAAACAGTTTTCATCAAAAACATACTAAATAACATTTGTGCAGTCTATGAATTTGTTAAAAAAAATAGAATTGCCTCCATCAGATCCTCCTTCGCAGATGACCTCAAATCTGACCTAATAATTTTAAGGCTAAAAAACAACCTCTCTACACTAACTTGGGTTGGAGGCAAAGCCGTAACCACATGGGCAACATCTCTATCAATTTCCTGGTATAATAGAATTGCCTCATGCACAGTCAGTTTTGATGAATGGTTGAATTTTTCTATTTCTTTGAGAGCAAGTGAAACATTTTACTGAAATCTGGTCAATCTGCTTGCTATAGGAGACGGAGTGAAATTTTTTTCCTTGCGGCAACGCTTTGCCTGCTCCATGTCATCCAAATACTTGTCAAAGTTAAACTCCTCATCTGATGAGGATGAAGATATTGCAGCAGTAGCACTGTCAGGCCCCAAGTCCTCTTCCGTCTGGCAGTCTTGTACCTGCTCATCCTAACTGCTACCTCACTCAAAGCTTCTTTTCCTTTAGTAAGCTGTTGATCATCAGGCAGTATACGATCACTTGGGTCCACATAAACAGCTGCCAGAAGAATTTTATTTTCCAATAGCTGTGTCTCTCTCCGTTTCATTGAAGCAAAAATGCCATCTGGGATTAAACCTCCTCTTTGGGACAGGCAAAATAGCAAGTTCTTCCACTCCCTTATGAAAATGCCAGGAGTTAAATCCTCAGCTTGTAATTTTTTAGCCAAGGTAAATGGATGATTAAGCAATTCCTTCAATTCAGCCACCTGTGTCCATTGATCTTCATTTAAGGTTACTTGAGGGTTCACCATATCTATAAGAAATGATTTTTAGTTCAAGCAATCGCTCAGTCATTAAATAAGTGCTGCCTCACCGAGTGGCTTGATCAACAATTGCCCACCTTTCCCAGCACGTCTCTTCAAGATGGAATCAATTTTAGGGGTTCTGGCGGCAATAACCAATTTCCTCACTTTTCCAATCAGATTTCCAGCATGTCCGCCCAGTTTCACACATCCGGCTTTTCGCCGGTTTTGGCGGATGTGGCGCACGCCAGTACAGTACGATACAGTACAGTGGCAGCGCCGCAACTTCCAGGTCACATGATAGCATGTGACCGGCGTTTGTCACGCTGCCACTATACTGTATAAACTGTACTGGAGTGCGCCGCATATGCCAAACCGGTGAAAAACCGGATGTGTAAAATCGGGGTCCCTCTTGCAGACTCTGATTGCCAGCTGCAGCGTGTGCACAACACAGCACATGTGATGAATATGAAAGTGTTTTGAAGCAGCTTCAACAAGATCATCTAATCCTAAAGTATCATTTTGCTGTTCTTCTGTTGTAATATCTGTTTATTCCTCCTTTTCTTCCTCAGTTACATGAACAGCACGGTGGCCTTCCATCTCAAACATACTGAATCCTAAATTTTCTTCTAGATGTTGTTCATTACTCTCATTCATCAGTTTACTTGAACTTATGTTTGAAGCATTGTCCGCTACAATAGCAAGAAGCTGTTCTTTTTTGAGTTTTTAATCTTGCAGAACTTTTTCCACTAAGGCCTGGAGAAACTGTCTGGTGTGATGAGCTTTAGTATCTTTTACTGCCAGTGTCTTGCTAACAATTTCTTTCTTGTCACAAACATATCAAACATTGATGGCAAAATAATTGTGAAATGTAGTGACTCTGGGCATCCCAGCAAAGGCAATGGGTTTCAAGACATGACATTCAGACACATCATTTTGTGAGGATCCATTTTTGTGCTCAAAAACAGATCCTCACAAAGAATGAGCATGTCAGTTTGTGGCGGTTTTCTAATCTGCGTTTGTTATTGAAAGCATTATTTATGATCTCAAAAACCTTTAGGTGATGCGGGTTTTTAAAAAGCTGATCTGCTTTTGCAGATGACAAACATATCCTCAAAAAATGCAGCAAAAACGTTGTGTGAATGTAGCCTTAGATCAGGAATAGAACAGCCATTTATAGGACATTTCATAATTTTTCCAAATGCCTATGAAAAAAATATTCAGCACATTCTGCATTGCACTACTGTCCCCAATTTATTATATATTTTAGGAGTCTGAGTCGGTGCATTTTATACCGACTCCACCAAAATAAGCTCCGACTCCACAGCCCTGATTACAAGTGATTTCTAGAGGGATAACCATACACTGTGTGCAAAATAAATAGGGAAATTAGTATTTTGATCACATAATACTTTTTATACATGTTGTCCTACTCCAAGCTGTATAGGCTTGAGAGCCAACTACCAATTAAGTAAATCAAGTGATGTGCATCTCTGTATTGAGGAGGGGTGTGGTGTAATGACATCAACACCCTATATAAGGTGTACTTAATTATTAGGCAACTTCCTTTCCTTTGGCAAAATGGGTAAGAAGAGAGATTTGACGGGCTCTGAAAAGTCCAAAATTGTGAGATGTCTTGCAGAGGGATGCAGCAGTCTTTAAATTGCCAAACGTTTGAAGCGTGATCACCGAACAATCAAGCGTTTAATGGCAAATAGCCAACTGGATCGCAAGAAGCGGTTTGGGCAAAAAAGGCGCAAAATATTTGCCCATGAATTGAAGAAAATCAAGCGTGAAGATGCCAAGATGCCATTTGCCACCAGTTTGGCCATATTTCAGAGCTGGAACGTTACTGGAGTATCAAAAAGCACAAGGTGTGCCATACTCAGGGACATGGCCAAGGTAAGGAAGGCTGAAAAACGACCACCTTTGAACAAGAAACATAATGAATTTATGGACTGATGAAATGAGAGTGACTCTTGATGGGCCAGATGGATGGGCCAGAGGCTGGATCAGTAAAGGGCAGAGAGCTCCACTCCGACTCATACGCCAGCAAGGTGGAGATGGGGTACTGGTATGGGCTGGTATTATCAAAGATGAACTTGTGGGACTTTTTCGGGTTGAGGATGGAGTGAAGCGCAACTCCCAGATCTCCTGCCAGTTTCTGGAAGACAACTTCTTCAAGCAGTGGTACAGGAAGAAGTCGGTATCGTTCAAGAAAAACATG
Source organism: Anomaloglossus baeobatrachus (assembly GCF_048569485.1). Lineage (NCBI taxonomy): Eukaryota > Metazoa > Chordata > Amphibia > Anura > Aromobatidae > Anomaloglossus > Anomaloglossus baeobatrachus. The sequence continues at coordinate 215,937,314 of NC_134357.1, forward strand.
ATTTTCATGCAGGACAATGCTCCATCACATGCATCCAACTACTCCACAGCGTGGCTGGCCAGTAAAGGTCTAAAAGATGATAAAATAATGACATAGCCCCCTTGTTCACCTGATCTGAACCCCATAGAGAACCTGTGGTCCCTCATAAAATATGAGATCTACAGGGAGGGAAAACAGTACACCTCTCGGAACAGTGTCTGGGAGGCTGTGATGGCTGCTGCACACAATGTTGATCGTAAACAGATCAAGCATCTGACAGAATCTATGGCTGGTAGGCTGTTGAGTGTCATCATAAAGAAAGGTGGTTATACTGGTCACTAATTTTTGGGGTTTTGTTTTTGCTTGTCAGAAATGTTTATTTCTAAATTTTGTGCAGTTATATTGGTATACCTGGTGAAAACAAGCAAGTGAGATGGGAATATATTTGGATTTTATTAAGTTGCCTAATAATTCTGCACAGTAATAGTTACCTGCACAAACAGATATCCTCCTAAGATAGCTAAATCTAAAAAAACCCACTCCAACTTCCAAAAATATTTAGCTTTGATATTCATGAGTCTTTTGGGTTGATTGAGAACATAGTTGTTGATCAATAAAAAAATCCTCTAAAATACAACTTGCTTAATTATTATGCACACGGTGTACATTGGGATCAAGGGATCTAATCTCTCTTTTTATACATCCTAAAATCTTATTTGCTTTTTCAGCTGCTACTGACATTGAGTACTGCTGCTCAGCTTACTTGTAACCAGAATACCTAAATCCTTGTCTGGTTCTGTAGTCCCAAGTTTACTTCCATTTAATGTATATGCAGCAGTAGGATTACTCCTTCCTAGGTGCATTACTTTACAATTATCAACATTAAATCTCATTCGCCAAGTGTCTGCCCATTCCAACATCTTATCCAGATCGTTTTGTAATATTGTACTATCAAGGACCATTTTTAATATTCTACATAGTTTGGTGTCGTCAGCAAAGACTGACACTTACCTCTCAATCCCATCCACAAGGTCGATAATAGAGATTAAAATGAATTCGTCCTAGCACAGATCCCTGCAGTACCCCACTGTTAACTATACCCCAATTAGAGAATGTACCATTTAGGACTACTCTTTGTTCCCTATCTTTTTGCCAGTTCCTTACCCATGTGCCTATATTTTCCTCTAGTCCTTGCTTTTGGAGCTTCATTGCAAGACTGTTATGTGGCATAGTATCAAATGCCTTTGCAAAGTCCAAATAAATCACATGAACTGCATTACCAATATCCAAATTTGCACTTACCTCCTCATAGAAACCCAACATTTTAGTTAGACATGACTTATCTTTCATGAATCCATGCTGGTTATCAGTTATTATATTATTCTCTCTAACATATCGTTGCATGTGTTCTCTTAAAATGCCGTCAAAAACCTTGCACACCACTCGTATCAGACTTACTGGACGGTAGTTGTCTGGTTCCCACCTTCTTACCTTTCTTAAATTTCAGTACCACATCAGGCATTTTCCAATCCTGAGGTACCAACACTGTCCCTGTTACAAGAGAGTCTAAGAAGATGAGATACAGCGGTCTGTCAATTACTGAGCTCAAGTCCCTCATTATCCATGGATGAATGCCATCTGGCCAGGGGATTTGTCAATGTTTCACTTACTAAGACGCAGGTGTACTTCTTATGTTAAATTAGTTATATCGGGGTGGAGGGGACTTTGATTTTTGCCTTGTTGAATAATCCCTCTTTTTATTCCTGGAGATTTTATTACCAGAGGGTATAAGTTTTGCACAGGACTCTAGTAGTATATCCTTAAACTTGCCTCATTTTTGTTCAGTATCCCCAGCTACTATGACATTCAGGGCTGCCACTAGGAATTTCAGGGCCCCATACTGGCAAAAGTTCAGGGCCCCCTTGAGGCTCCACCCCAGCTCCGCCTCCACCCCAGCCCCGCCTCTACCCCACAAATCTTCCATAGTCCCACCGCCACTCTTGGAAAAACTTCACTTCTGCACTACAACCTCACCAATCACACATTAACCCTTCACATTGATCACCGTAGCGCACACACAGCCATCAGATTTTGTTTTGGCCAAAAGATTTTTTTAAGCCTGCCACCACGACAAGGTAGACTCTTTTGGCAAGGCCCTACTCTAACCTTTTTTTTAAACCTAACTTTTTTGGTATACATTTATTTTTTGGTATATCTATTTTTTTTTTTTAAGTGAATGTGTCACATACAGTTAAGCTAATTGAAACCAAATTGTGATAATGCTGACTTGTGGATTTAGACCTAACAACCCCTTCAAAGGGAATCTGTCACCAGGTTTTTAACACCTAATCTGAGCGCAGCATAACGTAGGGGAAGAGATCCTGATTCCAGCGATTGTCTCTTATTGGGCTGCTTAGTGTAATTTTGATATCACTGGTTAATCAGCAGGAGATCATTACAGGGCGACTTGTCATGCTGCAGGTAGTCCAGCATATTCATGAGGTCTGTATAACTGCTAGATCTGCAGCAGAAAAAACATTGATTTTATCACAATGAAAGCAAACAGCCCAGTAAGTGACACATCGCTGGAATCAGGGTCTCTACATTATGCTGCTCTCAGATGGGGGAGCAAAAACCTGCTGACAGATTCACTTGAAGGCTACCTGCGCACGCTGCATCTTTTTGTGTTCACAAACTGCAGCAAAAACTGCACGTTGTCAGAGAGAGCCTGAAAATGTCACAAAAAATGCTTGTAGGTGCGTTTTTGCTGCGTTTTTGGTGCGTTTTTCACAACATGCGTTTTTGCTGCATTTTTGTGACAAATGTTGACAAAAACGCAGGAAGAATTAACATGCTGCATTTTTTTGTCACAAACTTTTGACAAAACGCTGACAAATAAACTGCAATGTGCGCATAGCAAATCTAACTTCTCATAGACTTTGCTGGGAAGTCAGATGTCTGAAAGTTCTAAGAACAAAGCTGCAGCTAAAAACGCAGCAAAAAACGCAGTGTGCGCATGTAGCCTAAGGCTCTTTCAGCAGATAGATGGCTAGATAGATAGGTAGAATCATAGATAGATAGATAGATAGATAGATGGATATGTGGCACTCCTGAGGCTTCAGTCACCACAGGGTACTGCACCTCACTTAAGGTGCAGTACTCATCCTGGATTCAGTGGAGGTCGGTACCAGTTCCACATCACAAACTCATATACACAACCAGGTTGCCCTCCCCATTGGGGACCGGGCTAGGGTCGTGTCTTAACCAAACATGGGGGGCAGCCACCCACTAGTGACAGAGAACCGTGGGAGGAGTAGCCACTAGGGGGAGTTAGGAGCTCACACAACAGTTATTGTTCTACAGCAGGAGAGAACAGGAGCGGGACCGGTCTGGTTCAGGGTGCAAAGCTTTAGGGTGGAACAGAATTCACGTTGTATCACCAGAATCTGCAGTACGGGGGATTACATGTCCCTCTGACCACCACGAGATACCGGAGCACAGTGCCACATAGGGTCCAGAGTCATGATTACAGTCAAGCCCCACTGTGGTCCCGCGTCACCTAGACACGGGACAGGAGCTAACACTACACGACCTAGGGTCCCCAAGCAGCTTCAGGCCACAGGGATCCATCTGTAAAGGTGCAAGAAGGAAGGACCCATCGACCACCGTACCGGTTCTAACCTCCAACGGATCCGGGATCGGCTGGGGCCCATCACGGCTGGAACCACAGCAGCTGATTCAGCCTTTTGATTGCAGTCGCCCCGCGCTTCAGCGCCAACGGCGACTACTCTCCTCATCATCCTCCCTGGGGCCCCGCTCCACCTGTGGGGAGCAGAACCATTCTTGCTGCAACACCATCCGCCCCGGAGGACAGCGACCTCAGCGGCGGCTAATCCCTGACCACATACCACAGGTAGCGTCACAAGACTAACATCCTCATCATTCCCTCATCATCATCCAAATCCCCTCTTACTGTACACCTTGGGGCCATGAAGCTGGGCAGGGCCACCTGTGACATCCCTGACCCGACATCACCGACCCGGCGACGAGTAACATTTAACCCCTGCCCCGTGGGTGCTACAGATAGAGGAATAGATATAGTGGGGGCTCACAGCAGGTGGGGGGGGGGGGTCTTACAGCAGGTGGGGGGATCACAACAAATGGAGGAAGGTGAGAGGGGGCAGCAGATGAGGGAGGGGGGCAGGGCGGCTGATTGAGGGGGCAGGGGCTTACCAGGGCACTTGCAGGGATCGCTCTCCTCAGACAGCTTCCACAGACACCGGAGTGGTCTCCGGCCCCAGATCCACAGTGATTGGAGAGATCGGTCACAAGGCCGGTCTCTCCAATCAGAGCTGGGGGCGGGTGAAACTGAGGTCACCCAGCTCCAGCCAATGATCAGTGCTATAGCTGCACTGATCATGGCTGGATTTCAACATTTCAGCCATTTTCAATGGCTGAAACATTACAGTGGCTGTGATTGGCTGAGTGGCGTTCGTCAGCCAATCATGGCCTCCTTAGGTCCGGGGGGGAGAGACCACCCCTCCTGAGGTAGGTCAGGCAGAGGGCCCCTCCTTCCCAAATCTAAGGTATTTGCAAAGTGATCTCAGCCACTGGGGCTCCGGGGCCGCGATCTTGCCATGATGTACTGGGTACGTCATGGGTCCTTAAGTACCACGGAGCCATGATGTACCCAGTACGTCATAGGTCTCTAAGGGGTTTTCAGGCTCTAGGGGCTCGCTCCTGCTTAGGGCCCCTTTGTGACTGCAGGTGCTGCAACTCGATATGTCTGCCAGTGCAACGTCCCTGTTCCCTGCCCATGGGGCCCGGTGAGCAGAGGAACGAAAGGGGAGGAGCCCGGGCTGTCAGTCGGGCCCCCCTCTCTTCACCGGGCCCGGTACAGGAGTCACACTAGTAATGCCCTGATAGCGGCCCTGATGACATTGTCCCAATCTACATAATTAAGCTCGTCCCTTAATGTGTTGAAATCCGCTGTTCTAAGAATCCAGGTTTTAGCATTTCCCTTTTCAATTTTTCGATTAAATATTACATTGAAACTTACTATATTATGGTCACTGCTTCCCAAATGCTCCCAGAACTGCATATCTGAAACTATATCTGGTCTGTTTTACAGGACCAAATCCAGCAAATTATCTCCTCTCGTTGTTTCATCTACCATCTAAGAGATGTAATTGTTTTGAATTGTTGATAAGAACTTGCAGCTTTTAGCACAACCTGAAGATGTTATGTCCCACTGAATCTCTGGATAGTTGAAATCCTCCACAATAAGGCTATGTGCGCACGTTGCGTATTTGCATGCAGTTACGCTGCGATCTGCACCGCAGCGTAACTGTATGCGTCCTGCGTTCCCAGCATAATCTATGAAGATTATGCAGGAGCCGTGCGCACGTGGTGTATTAAAGCGCAGCGCTTCAGCTGCTGCCCAAAGCGCGCGTTCTAAGAAGTGACATGTCCCTTCTTTTGTGCGTATTGGTTGTAATCTCGGTCTCTCTCTCTGTCGGTCTCTGTGTCTCCCTGTTGGTCGGTCTCTCTCTCTCTCTGTCGGTCTATCCCTCTCCCCCCTCTTCCCCTCTCTCATACTCACCGATCACCGGCGTGGCGCTGCACGGCTGTCACACTGCTCCGGCGGCTTCTCCTGCTTTTGAAAAAGCCGGCCGACCATTATTCAATCTCGTATTCCCTGCTTCCCCCGCCCTCCGGCGCCTATGATTGGTTCCAGTCAGACACGCCCCCATGCTGAGTGACAGCTGTCTCACTGCAACCAATCACAGCCGCCGATGGGCAGGGCTATGTAGTGCAGTAAAATAAATAAAAAAAAAAAACGGCGTGCAGTCCCCCCCAATTTTGATACCAGCCAGGGTAAAGCCACACGGCTGAAGGCTGGTATTCTCAGGATGGGGAGCCCCACGTTATGGGGAGCCCCCCAGTCTAAAAATATCAGCCAGCAGCCACCCGGAATTGCCGCATGGATTAGATGCGACAGTCCCGGGACTGTACCCGGCTCATCCAGAACTGCCCTGGTGCGGTGGCAATCTGGGTAATAAGGAGTTAATGGCAGCAGCCCATAGCTGCCACTAAGTCCTAGTTAATCGTTGCAGGCGTCTATGAGACATATGATTAACCTAGTGAAAGTAAATAAACACAAACACCCGAAAAATCCTTTATTTGAAATAAAAGACAAAAACCACCCTCTTTCACCACTTTATTAATCCCCAAAAACCCCTCCAGGTCCGGCGTAATCCACGAGGTCCCGCGACGCATCCAGCTCTGCTACCTGAAGCTGACCGGAGCGGCAGTACAACACCACCGCTCCTGTCCGCTCCATGCAGAAACTGAAGTGAGTCGCGTGTGTGTGCGGTGATGATGAGGGCTGTAGTGTCGGGTTGTGTGCGGGGTTGTCGGCGGTAATGTTAGGATGTGTGCGAGGATGTCGGGTTTTGGGCGGGGATGTCGGCGGTAATGTCGGGACGTGTGCGAGGATGTCTGGATGTGTGCGGGGATGTCTGGATGTGTGCGGGGATGTCTGGATGTGTGCGGGGATGTCTGGATGTGTGCGGGGATGTCTGGATGTGTGCGGGGATGTCTGGATGTGTGCGGGGATGTCGGGATGTGTGCGGGGATGTCGGGATGTGTGCGGGGATGTCGGGATGTGTGCGGGGATGTCGGGATGTGTGCGGGGATGTCGGGATGTGTGCGGGGATGTCGGCGGTAATGTCAGGTTGTGTGCGGGGATGTTGGGGGTAATGTTAGGATCTGTGCGGGGATGTCGGGATGTGTGCGGGGATGTCGGCATGTGAGCGGGGATGTCGGCGGTAATGTCGGGTTGTGTGCGGGGATGTCTGGTTGTGTGCGGAGAGGTCAGCGGTAATGTTGGGATGTGTGCGGGGATGTCGGGATGTGTGCAGGGATGTCGGGATGTGTGCGGGGATGTCGGCGGTAATGTTAGAATGTGTGCGGGGATGTCGGGATGTGTGCGGGGATGTCGGCGGTAATGTTAGAATATGTGCTGGGATGTCGGGATGTGTGCGGGGATATCGGCGGTAATGTTAGGATGTGTGCGGGGATGTCGGGTTGTGTGCGGGGATGTCGGCGGTAATGTTTGAATGTGTGCGGGGATGTCGGGTTGTGTGCGGTGATGTCGGGATGTGTGCGGGGATATCGGCGGTAATGTTAGGATGTGTGCGGGGATGTCGGGTTGTGTGCGGGGATGTCGGGTTGTGTGCGGGGATGTCGGCGGTAATGTTTGAATGTGTGCGGGGATGTCGGGTTGTGTGCGGGGATGTCGAGATGTGTGCGGGGATGTCGGAGGTAATGTCAGGATGTGTGCGGGGACGTCTCTCAGGTTACCCGCGGCCACAGGTCTCGGGTGGAGGACTCGAGCTGGCCGCGGGTAACCTGAGTGACGGCACCGGTGATCGCGCGGCTCACTGCAGTTACTCAGATTTGCGGTCACAGGTGAGACCTTCACCTGTGACCGCAAATCAAGCCGCGGCACACAGACAGCCGCGCGATCACAATGAAGTCGGGTGAAGTTCACCCGAGTTCATTCTTTTTTTTTTTAAATTCTTTTATTTATAAATGTAATCCTTTAACAATACACGTAACAGTTCTTAAGATCAAATGGACCTTTGTAAGATACATTCAACACACCAAAAAATAGGACATAAGGCACACTTTACATTTTTACATCGTGACAAAAAATGTTCCCGCAACTGCCCCCTTTCAGGTGTATAGACATTCAGGGTTCCATCTAGCTTTTTCAAAGAATAAATTCACATTTAACAGGTAACGTACGTAACTCACCAAGAATAGTAAGAAGCGAAAGAGGAAAAGACCAGAAAGAAAGCAAGAGAAATAAAACAAAGAATAGAAAAGAGTGAGAAACTGGGGAAAAGGAGGAGGGGGGGCTGGGAGGTGGAGGAGCCAGGTGAGGGTAAGAAGGGGTGGGGGGGGGGTCTGGGGATTCCCTTATGTATTACCTTCTGTGGTTCCCTCAGCCGCCTCAACACCGCCCACCAGAGCACCATAGTCCTCCGAGTGCTGGAAGTCCATCCACTCCCTCCACGTGGCCCAAAATTTCTCATATGAGTCGTGTAATGATGAAGTTAGATCCTCCATATACATGAGGTCATTGACCTTATTGATCCATTGAACCAGCGAGGGGGTGCCGTGCTTCTCCATCTCTCTGGGATGCACACTCTCACCGCCATGATGAGGAATTTCCTCAAAGATTTTTTGTATATTTTTTCAGAAGTCCCGCAGTGATGTAACAGGGCGGCAGCAGGTCCCAATTCCTCCTCTCCACCCGTCACCCGTGAAATGATATCAGACACTCCCCTCCAGAAGGGCCAGATCGCCACACATTCCCAGAACACGTGTAGAATGCTGCCCTCTGCTGTGCCACACCGCCAGCAAATGGGATCAACCATTGGGAACATCGCATGTAACCTCGAAGGTACTCTGTACCATCTGGTTAGCAGCTTGTAGCTAGCCTCTTGAAACCTGGAGCTGATGGAGGATGTGTGCTCCAATCTGAAGACCCTTTCCCACTGTGTTGGTGTCAGCTGGATTCCCAGATCCCGTTCCCACTGTGAAGCAAAAGGGGGGATTTGTTGGTCCGGGGGCGAAGATAGGAGCGAATCTACTGCCGAAAGAGAATGCCGTATCGTGCCTGGTCCCATACATATTTGTTCAAACTGTGTCTTGGGTCGCTGAAAGAGGGATCTGGCTGGAAGGCTACTGAAAAAGTGTGCCAGTTGCAAGCATCTCCAATGACCAAGTGAGATGGGATCCTGTTTAGCTGCCAATCCCTCTACTGACGGCCAGGTGTCCCGGTTTCCAAAGTCCTCTACCCGATCCACCCCGCCCCGAACCCAAGACTGAAAAACCTGGATCCGCTCTGCCTGGCTCAAAGGCAGGATGGCTCAGGATTGGCATCAAGCTCGATTGCTTGGGTAACATTTCTGATTGCACCTTCCCAGTATTACAGTATGTCACAGTTGACTCGATAGTTGGATGTGTTTTCAAGCTGGCAGGGACCTCAGAGAGCACCCATGGCAATTTGTTGAGGGGAATTGGGGAAAAGGACTGCTCTATTTGTATCCAAGCCTTTTGAGACCCGTTCCTGCACCAATCAATCATTCTAGTTAGATGACCTGCTAAATGATACCTTCTCATGTCTGGCAGCCCAATCCCCCTACTACACTTGGTCCTGTGCAAGATAGCTATTTTTATTCGTACCGATTTACCTGCCCAAATGAAGGAGGACTGAATGGACTCCAGAGATTTGAAAAATCCTGAGGGCATTTTGATTGGGAGCGCTTGTAGTAGATATAGAATTCTAGGTAAGATATTCATTTTGTAAATCTGGCTTCTGCCAAACCAAGAGAATAATGATTTCCCCCATCTGTCACAGTCCAGCCTAATGGAAGACAGCAGAGACAGGAAATTCTGAGAGTAGAGCAGACAGAGATCCCCAGTCAGCCGTATCCCCAGGTAATTTAGAGATTGGGATGCCCATCGGAAATTAAACGATCCCTTCAACTCTTCCACCTCTTTGGATGAGAGATTTATGTTAAGGGCCTCAGATTTCGTGAAATTGATCTTGAAATTTGATAAACTGGAGTATCTCTGGAATTCCCTTATTAAGTTGGGCAGGGAGATCCTGGGGGCTGACACGAAAAACAGGAGATCGTCCGCATATGCAGCTACTGTGTGCGTAACATGGCCCACCCCAATACCCGCAATATCGGAGTTGGCTCGTACGTGTCTGAGGAAGGGTTCTAGCGTCAAGATGAAGATTAAGGGAGACAGCGGACATCCCTGACAGGTGCCATTAGATATTTTAAATGGGTCCGACAGAATCCCATTCACTCGGACTCTCGCCGAGGGTACCGAGTATAAAGACATGATCCAACCCATCATTCCACTTCCCAACCCCAGACACCCGAGCGTGGCTTCCATAAAGGTCCAATCCACTCTATCAAAAGCCTTTTCGGCATCAGTTGACAGCAGGATAGAGGGTAGACCCCCAATTTTAGCTTTATATATCAAATTAATGGCCTTAACTGTGTTATCACGTGCCTCATGACCCACCATAAACCCCGCCTGATCTGGGTGGATTATTTGAGAGATCAGAGGTGCCAGCCTGCTTGCAAGGATTTTAGCAAATAATTTTGTATCCACATTCAACAGGGATATCGGGCGATAGCTAGCACATTGTGTTGGGTCTTTCCCCATCTTAGGTATTACCGTGATGTGTGCTCTCAATGAATCTGCATTGGGAGTTGAACCCTCTGAAGCCCTAGAATTAAAGGCTGACAGGAGGTGTGGGGATATAATCTCCTTAAGTTTTTTGTAGTATACGAGGGGGAGTCCATCAGGCCCAGGCGCATTTCCCGATTTGGATGACCCTATTGCGTCCACCAGCTCTTGATTTGAAATTGGAGTTTCCAATGCGGCTATCTCGGAGTCTGTCAACCGCGGCATTTTTGCTTCTCTGATGTACTCTGAAATTTTACTTTTAATAGATGATTTTGACAAAGTAGGGTCATGTGTCTCTAAATTATATAAGGATGCATAGAATTTTTGGAATGTCTCCGCAATTTCTGCCGAAGAATGTAATATTGAGCCCTGAGGGTGTGTAGGGGAAATTTTTGATATAAAGGTTGTCGCCTGTTGTTGTCTGAGTGCTCTCGCTAATGTCTTGCTACACTTGTTCCCATATTCATAAAAATTTCTACAGCATCTATTAAGGACACCTTTTGCCTTGCTGTTAAGTAATTTCCGTAGCTCGTCCCGGACTTTGAATAAGGCTCCTCCCACCTCCGCCGAGGGCATCTGCTTATGTTGTGTGTCCAGATCTCTCAGCTGTGTTAGCAGTCTGTTGACCTCTAGTTCCCTTTCCCTCTTTCTTCTTGCCCCTTGCTGTATGAGAACCCCTCGAATAACACATTTGTGGGCCTCCCAGACCGTCGTTGGTGATGTATCCCCACCCGCGTTCAACGTAAAGTATTCAATCAGGGAGTTCTGTACTGATTGAAGGCTTTCAGGGTCCTCTAGTCTCCACTGCCACTGCTGTGGAAACGGAGACTGTAGCACCATAGACACAGTGCAAAGTGTATGGTCAGAGAATGTAATGCTATCTATCTGGGCTTTGGAGATCCTTTCGAGGTCTTTATGTTTTATAAAAAAAGTAGTCCAATCTGGAGTATACACCATGTGCATTTGAATAGAAAGAGTAGTCCCTGTCAGTCGGGTGCAACAATCTCCATGTGTCCACGAGCTGCTGCTCATGTAATAAGCACCGCAGCAGGAGGGCTGATGTAGGATGTGCAGAGGCCCCCGAAGAGGTGTCCTGAGCTGGTTTTAGAGCGATATTGAAATTCCCCCCCCATAATGAGTGTCCCCTCCACGAAATCCTCCATAGTTTCAACAAATCCGGCCAGGGTATCAATTTGCCCTACATTGGGGAGGTATATAGAAGCTAATGTGTAAATATGCGTAGCGATCCTGCCCTTCACCAACAATAGCCGTCCCCTGTCATCACTGTGAGAGTCCATGAATTCCCAAGGGATGGAGCGTGAGACAAGAATACTAGTACCTCGGGACTTCGGGTCTGGCGAGAAGCTATGATACGCCTCAGGGAACCAGCGTGATGTCAATTTAAACGGTTTATGTTTGCACAGATGTGTTTCTTGCAGGAAAGCAATTTGGACCCCCGTTTTTTTTAACGTATTTGCCAGGATAGACCTCTTACCCGGGCTATGTAAACCTTTCACATTCAATGTCCCACATTTCACCTCCGAGTTCCCTGGTTTATGCATGTTGGGTCAGAAACAGTGTTGGACCCCCTACAAAACACTGAACGGTGCGGGAAAGTGGGGTAAGGATCGGGTGGGAGGGGGGGGGGGAAATCAAGAAACAGGTAGAAAAAAGAACTAGCAGCAAAGAAGAAAGAGCAGAGAGAGAGAAAAAAAAAAAAGCGATAAGTATTAGCAGACAGAAAATATGATTAGCAACAGCTGGCCTAAAGGAATGGCCAGTAAGTTTCACACAATAAAACTATGCAGTCTCTGAAGAACTTAGAGACCTGGTGCTCTCCAGATGGGAGAACCACCCTTGGGGTGCGTGGAAGACCAAGGGCAAAAGCTAAACAAGCTCGAGGCAGAAATGACAATATTATAGTGAACTGAAAACCCACGTCTCACCTCCCCGTTACACGACAGGGCAGTGAGAGGCACATTTCTTAGAAGAACAACACGTTTATCAGACTATCCATCAACATTATCAATTGAAGGGTCCATGTGAGACCCCCTCAGGGGGAGAGAGAGAGAGGGAGAGGGGGAGAGAGAAACAAAGAGAGGGGGTGTGAAGGGGAGAGCGAAAGAGAGAAAAGGGGAAGAAAGGGGAGCAAAAGATAAAGAAGAGAGAGAGTGGAGGAAGAGAGAAAAAGGGGCGAAAGAGAAACGACGGAGCACAGAGAGAGAGAAGAAAGAGAGAAAGGGACAAGAGAGAAAAGGAGGAGCAAGAAGAGAGAGGAGAAAGAGAGGGAAGAGAGAGAGAGAAGAGAGAGAAAGAGAGAGAAAAGGGAGGAACACAAACGGATAAAAGAGAGCATAGAGAGGGAATAATAATCTCTCCACCTCTTTCCCTCCCACCCAAGAAAAGAGATAAATACATTTCAAGTAGCAATTAACCCAATATTTATGATGATCGCGTCCGGCCTATAAGGGGCCATCCTCCCACATCTCCTGCTCCCCCCACCACAAGATAGAAATCCGCAATCAGACCCAAGTCTTCAATCTGGTTCCTCCTGGGAAGATTCTCTGGCCGGCTTGGGATCTCTGGAACTCTTCTGAGGTCTTGCACGGCGGCGTCCACCTCCTCTTCTTCTTTGGGGTAACCCGGCGGGTCTGTCCATATGTAGCCAGTTAGGGATCTCTACTGCCAGTGTATCAAGAAATTGGAAGAGACCCTCCACCTCCTCCGGCCGCTTCAGCAGATATTGGTCTCCATTGTGGCGTACTATTAGGTGAAATGGATGTCCCCATCTGTAAGATGCTCCTTTCTCTTTAATTTTTTGTAGAATAGGGAGGAGCTGACGCCTCATATACAGGGTTCTGGCCGATATGTCAGGAAAAAGCTTGATTTCCGATCCTTCGTAAGAGACGGTTCCATGGACCCATGCCTTCCTCAGTATTGCTTCTTTATCTGTGTAGTAATACAGTCTGCACAGAACATCTCTCGGCTGTGCTGTGTCACCCGGCCCCTGACGGAACACTCTGTGGACTCTGTCTATCACATAAGTGGAGTCCTCTGCAGCTCCCATCACTTTGTTGAAAATTAAAGCTACAGACTTAGGGAGGGCTGCTGCTGCTATCTCTTCTGGAATACCTTTCAAACGAATATTATTTCGCCTCCCCCTGTTTTCTTGATCATCTAACAAGATGGCGACATTTTGCAGGTGTGTATTGGATTTGGATAGATTTTGCTCCAGTGTATTAACTCTTTCAAATAGTGTAAACACATCATTCTCCACTGCAGTGGTGCATGTATCCAGAGCATCAATGTCCCCTTTTACAATGGACAGAGCCCTCTCATGTGCCGCCTCCATTTTAGTAACTAGATTGTCCAGGTCATGTTTGGTGGGGATGTGATGCCCTGGGCAAGCCAGGGGTCACAGGTCACAACATCACACACACCCCACATTCCCTGCAGGTACACCAGCTAACCTAAAATCCTTGTTGCCTTCCTCCAGGGGCTGATGTTCACACCAGGGGGTGGGCCAGGCGGTTGGCTCCGCCCACCGAGGAGTACACAGCCCTGGAGGCGGGAGGAACCAGGCAGTCAGCTCAGGGGGAGCTTGAGTGAGGAGCTGAGAAAAACAAGAGAGTTGAGCTCAGGCAGAGCTTGAGTAAACAACAGATAGAGAGTTAAGAAAGTAGTGAAAGAGAACGGTGGAAGTTGAGTGAAGTAAAGGAGCTAAGTGAAGTGGTAGCAGAGCAAGGTGACAGACAAGAAAGGCCTGAAGAGAGTCCGGCTAAGTGCAGCACAGTCAGCAAGGTCAGCAGACGGCGGTGAAGGTCTGCAGTGGGACTGTCTGGAGGTTGCTGGAAGGACCGCGGATGCTTAGTGCCCGGCGGTCTGGAGCAGTATACAAAGGGCTGTCAGCACCAGGGCAGGGGCCTTTCGGATCTGCGGCCCTGCGCCCTGTACCTCCACGGGCCCCATACCCGCCTGCCCACCATTACGAGTCCATCCCTGGGCCCCGGGAGCACCACCACCCCTACCCACGGAGGGGCACATCAACAACTGGCTGCTCCGCACCACCACTCCCGGGCTTCCCATACAGAGCAGCGGTGGTGTTAACAAGTCACCACAACCGTGGGTGGCGTCACGGACAATAAATTCCCCAAAACACCCAAAAACCCCTTTTCACTCACGGGCGAGGAGTGCCGCTCGAGAAGTCCCCCCGGGATCCGGCAATCGCTCGAGCCACCACTGAGCAGCAGCAGCCAGACCCGAGCAGTGGGGAGAGCGCAGTGCCGACACCCTCCTCCCAGCCCGCGACAGGGAGAGCAGCCAGCAGCTGCAGGATGCGCTCTGTATCCACAGTGGAGCTTCCTGGGTTAACTCCTTGTGTGATCTGGCCTCCATTTTGGTTCCCCTGACTGTGTTGGGGATTGACTGCTTTGGGAGCCTGACAACTCCTGACATGCCTGGGAGGCCCTGCTTTCATTACCCCCATGCATATCTCCATCAGTGCTCCATCATAACTCCTGCTCTCTTCACCAGCCTGGCTCATCAAGCTCTGCTGTGGGGCCTGAACTCCACCGCCCCCCTCCTTCTGAGTATTCTGTGCAACAGCCTCACCTCCTGTATACCCCTGCACCACTAGTCTCTGTGACGAAAGCGGAGATCTCGGTCCCAGCTGATCTCTGACGATACCGCCCTGTACCTGCACGCCATGCATCGCCACCGCCACTTCTGTCCCGCTGCCACCACTGACGGCTGCTGTAGCTGCAGGCACCTGCCTCATGGATGCAGGCGCCATTACTGGAGCAGGCCTGGAGACCAGAGAGAGCTTCCCCCCCTTTGAACAGACGATCCACTGCTGCGCTGCTGCTTCTCAGGGCTGGTGGTCCGGTCTGTGGTGCTGTGCCTCTCTTCCCCGGCATGTTAGAGAGTGCCAGGTGGGTTTTGCTATGTTATTTGCCACCTCAGCCTGCAAGAGCTCCTACAGAGCACGTCTGCTTGCCATCAAGCTCAAGCCACGCCCCCACCCGAGTTCATTCTGATCGCGCGGCTGTCTCCCGCAGCCAGCCATGTGCTCTTTTTGACATTCCGGTCCCAGTCGGCTCTCCTGCAAGTCGATGGGGATGCAGCAGAGCCGAGTGGGACCGCACTGTCAGTGAGCTCTGGATGCTTTTCCCATGGCAGAGAAAGCATCCAGAACGCATGAATTCTGCAGGAATGTGCGCACGTTGCGTTCTGCCGAATGCGTCTCAGAACGCAGCTTTTCGGCTGCATTCTGAGACGCACATGCAGTGACTATTTACGTTGCGTAATAGAACGCAACGTGCGCACATAGCCTAAGAACCCGATTATCATTATTTGCAGGCTTTTTAATTTCTTGCAGCATTTCATCCTCTACCTATTCAGCTGTTAGGAAGCTTATAGCAAACTCCAATTAGCAGCTTTCCATCATTACCCTGCCCGTGTACATTTCCCCATACTGACTCTACATTGTTGCAGCTCCCCCCAATGTTGTCATTGAGCACAGGTCTCAAGTTAGATTTGATAAATGTACACACCCCTCCACCTTTATTCTCTTTCCTGTTCTTTCTAAATGTGTAATTCTTTACATTTGTCACACAGTCAAGGCTCTCATCCAGCCAGGTTTCCGCAATGCGCAGTACATCGTAATCTGTGGTTGACATAAGAGTCTGCAACTCATTCATTTTGTTTACAAGACATCTGACCATTTTTTCCCCCAGCACAGCTGCACTGTCCCCAGTAGTATTTCTTAAACACCACCTTGGAAGTCCTGGACTTCAGCTTCTCTCCTAGTTCCCTGTAAATATTTTTAAGGACCTTCCACCTCCTTCTAACTTTGTCATTAATATTAATGTGCTCCATGACCTTTTGGATTTCTTGAGTCTCATCTAGCAATCTGTCTATCCGATCCACAATATCCCGAACCCTAGCACACAGCAGACAACACACTGTTCAGCATTTACAGTCTCAGCGACAGATGACCCTGTCTGTCCACCTAATTATAGAGTCCAAATGTGGAGAGAAAAAAAACGTTCACCACAGACGAGCAACAATCAGCTTCACACTGGTCTAAAGCGGGCTTTACACGCTGCGATATCGCTAGCATTTGCTGGCGATGTCGAGCACGATAGCACCCGCCCCTGTCATACGTCCCATATGTAGTGATCGCTGCCGTAATGAACATTATCGCTACGGCAGTGTCACACGCACATACCTGCTCTGTGACGTCGCTCTGGGCGGCGAACCGCCTTCTTTCTAAGAGGGCGGTTCGTTCGGTGTCACAGCGACGTCACACGGCAGGCGTCCAATAGAACCGGGGGGGTGATGAGCGGGACGTAACATCACGCCCACCTTCTTCCTTCCGCATTGCCAGTGGAGTAAGGTAAGGAGATGTTCGTCGCTCCTGCAGTGTCACACACAGCGATGTGTGGTGCTGCAGGAACGACGAACAACATCGCTAATAAGCAGAAAACGATTTTTTGTTTCATGACTACCTCTCCGCAGCAAATGATTTTGACCGCTTTTGCAATCGTTTAAGGTCGCTCATAAGTGTCACACACTGCGATGTCGTTAATGAAGCCAGATGTGCGTCACTAACGACGTGGCCCTGACTATAATTCATTAACGATATCGTAGCGTGTAAAGCCTGCTTAAGGAACCAGACCGCTATTGCAACACCTACCCTGGAGCTGTACGCTCAAAAACAGACAGCAGTGCAAAAATTCAGATCCAACACAGGAAAAAGAAAAAAGGCAGCAACTCACCGGGGCGATGAGATCAAGTTCTCTTGATTGTGAAAACGCGGGTAGTGCAGGGAGGGGGAGCCGAAGCCTCGGACAACGGTGACCCTTTTGCGCTAGTGTAGCATTTCTGCGATTCCTAGGCGGGCTTTGCAAGTTGCGATATCGCAAGCTGATGTTGCGATGTCACACGCGATAGTCCCCGTCCCCGTCGCAGGTACAATATCTTGTGATAGCTTGTGTAGCGAACATTATCGCTACGCCAGCTTCACATGCACTCACCTTCCCTGCGACCGTCGCTCTGGCCGGCGACCCGCCTCCTTATTAAGGGGGCGGGTCGTGCGGCGTCATAGTGACATCACACGGCAGGCGGCCAATAGCGGCGGAGGGGCGGAGATGAGCAGGATGTAAACATCCCGCCCACCTCCTTCCTTCCGCATATCCTACGGGAGCCGCGGTGACGCCGGTAGGAGATGTTCCTCGCTCCTGCGGCTTCACACACAGCGATGTGTGCTGCCGCAGGAACGAGGAACTACATCGTACCTGTCGCGGCAACGGCATTATGAAAATGTCGGAGCCTGCACCGATGATACGATAACGACGCATTTGCGCTCGTTCATCGTATCATCTAGGATTTACACACTACGATGTCGAAAGTGACGCCGGATGTGCGTCACTTTCGATTTGACCCCCCCGACATCGCACGTGCGATGTTGCAACGTGCAAAGCCGCCCCTAACCTCTGGAATGTAATCAAGAGGAAGATGGTTATGTCATAAGCCATCAAACAAAGAAGTACTGCTTAAGTTTTTGCATGGAGTGGAATAAGGTCACCCAAAAGCAGTGTGAAAGACTGGCAAAAAGCATGCCAAGACGCATGAAAGCTGTGATTTAAAAATCATGGTTATTCCACAAAATATTGATTTCTGAATTCTTCTTGAGTTAAAACATTATTAGTATTGTTGTTTCTGAATGGTTATGGTTATGAACTTGTTTTCTTTGCATTATTTGAGGTCTTAAAGCAATGCATTTTTTTGTTATTTTGATCATTTCTCATTTTCAGAAAATAAATTTATTGCTTTGAAAATTTGGAAACATGTCATAAGTTTGTAGAATAAAAGAACAATTTACATTTTACTCAAAAATATACCAACAAAGAGAAAAATCAGAAAAACTGACAATTTTGCAGTCGTATCTTAACTTTTGCCAGAGCAAATATATACAGTATATATAGTCACTATGGGAAGGAAAAGTTATTTTCTATGAGGCTAATCCCTATAGTAGACCTATATATTGGTATGTGTCACTTCATAGACAACTTGTTATTCATTTGTCACAATAACACTTTTAACATGAATAGTTTTAACTTGTATCTAAACAATAGTAATGTGAATTTACGATTTATTTCACAGAGCAAAGATAATGTTACATCCTTTTTGGATGTACTCCGTAGGCTGCTTTCACACATTCGTTTTTTTTCCTGTGTGGCACAATCCGGCGCTTTGCAGAAAAACCGCAACCGTTTTTTTTTGCCGCCGGTTGCGGTTTTTTTTGCATAGACTTTCATTAGCGCCGGATTGTGCCGCATGGGCTTACGTTCGGTCCGGTTTTAGCCGATGCGGTGGCCGGATGGAATGTTGCCTGGCACGTTTTTTTTTGTCCGGCAAAAAAAAAAAACGCATCGCGCCGCATCCGTCCGATGCAGACAAAGAGAGAGTATGCCACAAAAGGGATCACCAGAAGAA